>NC_069502.1:1105709199-1106059199 GCF_027579735.1 Bombina bombina | reverse complement strand
CGACTGTGTCACAATTATTAAAAAAAAGACATTAAACACAATTTTTTTTCTTTCATTATACAGAAAAAGTGTTAAAGGTTTGTTTTTGAAATCATTTGTTTATAAGTAAGTAGGTAGGTTTAGGAGCGAGCATGTGTCTGAAGAACTATACAGCATACATTTGCAAAAGCTCTGGATGGCAGCAGTGTTTGCTACCATACAGACACTTGCACGCTACATACCCATGAATCCTCTTCAACAAAAAATACAAACAAATGTTAGCATACTTCTAAGTGTCAAGTTCATTACAAAATTCATTTTGATAGCATTTAATCTTCTGTGTCCAATACTAACTGTAGATATCCTTAACTTCCTAACACTTTGAAGTTCTCTAGGAGCAAATACTTCTAATATAGTAGGTTACTCAACCACTAATTATCAATGAATAGAGTCATATTCTCTTAATTTAATTTATTTTTTTTCCCCTATAGGGGGATGTTGCACATTAAAAGGGTTATTAAACACTAAATAAATGCTAAATAGAATGATGCATTCAAAGAAAATTTTAAAAAAGCTGTTTAAATATTGACAATAAGTGTAAAGTTTTAGTGTCTATAAAACAATAGGAGCTGCCATGTTGTAACTTAGGTTACGTTCTCTGCTGTGGCCAATTAGGGACAGTTATAAATAGGTCACTAGAGTGTGCAGCCAATGGCTGTGTGGAATATAAGTGTTCTGCACTTCCATTTTTAACAGGAACTGAAAAGCTCACAATTTCAGAATGGAATTATAGGAAAAGGGGAGAAAAAAAAAAAATATGAAAGTATATTGCAGAGTTTTTTTTTGTTTTTTATAAATAAGATTCATAATTTTATATTACCATCTCAAAGTGTTTGATGTCCCTTTAAAAGAGCCCATATGTGTATTCTCCTACCATTCAGAATGAAATGAGATTGCTTATTTGCAAGATAACTTTGTTATGTGAGGTTACATGCTCTTTATAATGTCAAGTGATACACAGAAAAAACTAAATTAGTTCCAGTTCTTTTTGGTAATCTAGCTAGGCTATATGAGAGATAAGGCAACATGGATCTGCCCTACAACACTGGTCTTAACAGTAGCAAGTACTTCTTTTTGACATATTTGGATGTTATAACAAACCCCCCTTTTAAATGAGTGGTCTCAGGCTCTTATCTATAGGGTTCCGGCAGTGGTAAAGACAAAGGCTACCAAACTGGATGTTTGGTGTTGATTGGAGACTTCTAAATATTACAAAGATCACCTACCATTTCAAATAGGACAATTTATATTACCCTGCAGCAGACCTTAACTCTTGACACTAACTTGTGAGTTAATTTGTGTTTTGCTTTCGTTATATTTTTTTTTTTTTTTGTACAGAATATGATGGCACAAAATATAAAAAAAAAAAAAAATTTGTATTTTGTTCTTATTGTTTACATAATCTGTTATTCAAATTTGCTAAAGAAGTGTTGCCAGATATAATTAATGGGTCATGGAATTAATATAAATAAAACTGTATATGTTAGTGCAATACATGTAATTTCCATAACTGTTAGTTTCAATAGGCATTTGATGGTGTTTCCTGCCATAATATATTAAAGCTTAAAAAAATATTGCTACAATATTACGTAGATGAATGTTTTAACAGCACAGTTAATTCACTGGTAATGCTGTGAACCTCTTGTATGCCAGAGAACGGTTTACTATCTAGTGGTAACTTTACCCCAACATGTCATTATATTACTGTAACAATGAAGTTGCGGTAACTACAACGTTTCATCTATGGCATCATTATTGCTGGTGGCATTTGCATCCTCATTTTTACTACAGTGCAAACGTGGCCAGATGCGTGTATAAACTACTACAGCATTTTGATGCCTTTCTGAAGAATGATTATCTAACAATGTTGTTATTTTCCCTTTGCCTCTAATGGGTAATTACTAGTGCTAAGTATTACCAATTAAGATTGGCTATAAAGTTTGCTTAAAAAGGGACATTAAACACTATACACATTTCGTGTAACACCCTCTAATCATCGGTGCCGCCAGATTTTTTTAACACAGATTGAGTAAAATGTCCCTTTAACAACTGAATTTTCACTTTTTAGATTTTTGTAAATAAAACCCTTCTGCATTATCTATTATCTTCAGTGAACCTTCTGCATGCCAGCCACATTACGCAGAGCAGTCGTGATCCCATCATCAGGAATCAGCAGTTTAGTAATCAACCACTATGAGTTAGCAATTAGTGGCAGTTCAAGAAAAAAGAAATATTTCAGGTTACATCAAGCCACTCTACATTACCTTAATGGAACAATGCCATTCAAAGGTTTATCTTGGAAATTTTCTCTACCAAATGATATTTGGCCCTTCATGCCACGCCTCCCTCTTGATTGGAAATTGCCTCTGCTCCTATTTCCTCTTCCTCTAAAAATAGGGAGGAAAAAATAGAATGAGATTCAACATGCTTTATCAGTACCTTAAACAACTTAAAAGGGACATTACACATCTGGGTACAACTATGTTGCTATTGTTTTCCCTCCTGTACCTGCAGCTCTCTTTAAAGCATCTTATTTTAACTCAAAGAATCCAGTTGCTAAAACTCTGCATTTTATACGGAGTGCCGCCATCTTGAAGCTTGTGTATTGTTGTATCCTGTGATCAAGGCAGTGCATATTTACAGATCTGTGATGTTACCGGCTTCTTGACAGTTGTACCTTGCACTTCAGTTTAGATCACACAATAGAGAGCAGAGGTATCACATTTTTGCATAGTTTAAAAGTTGCATAACAAATATTAGCTCCAAAATGGCGACACCCAGTGTTAAAATGCAGAGCTTCACTAACTGATACTTGTAAGAGGTTAAAATAAGGGAATGACTGAAGACAGCTGCAGGAGGCAGCACAAAACCATGGTGAGCAGTAACTGCTACTTAAGATGCACATAGCAGTTTGCAGTATAGTATAATTACATTTTTGCATAAAAAAAGAATGATCTTATAACTGACTTAGAGACATTATGTTCAAGCATTTTATTTTTTGTGCTTTTGCTCACATAGCTATGTTTAACCCATGAAAAGCTATTAAACATACAGTCAAGTCCAGAGTAGCATGCACTACTGAGACTAGATAAACACACCTAGTGAGCCAATGACAAGAGGCATGTGGGCGTAGCCACCAATCAGCAGCTAGCTCCCAGTAGTGCACTGCTGCTCCTGAGCATACTTTCACTAAAGGATACCAAAAGAACAAGTAAATTTAATAACAAGCATTGCCTGAAAAGTCTCTTACAAGTGCATACTCTATCTGATCCATGAAAGGTTAATTGTGACTTTCATGTTGTACAGGGATTTTTAACCTTGTAAACAGCTTGCTGTTGCTATAATATGATTATCATTTACATGTAGTAAAATTACCTTTTTTGTAGCTCTTAAAAAAATATATAAAAAATGACCAACATTTATAGGTACATTAAAGTGATGCAGAAGATTTAGAAATTTCATTTTATGTTGTAAATTGTTAGAATAGGCACAAACCATTATTACAAAAAACATTTATGGGATTCTTACTGATATACTCAAAGTTGGTAGTGTAACGCACCTGAATTTTTTAGTTTCCAAGTGAACTTTAGCCTGGTCTGCTGACATCTTTTGTTCGGTTCCTAGGATTTAAACAACAAAAAATTAAAAAAGAAAATGACATGCAAGCAATTTTTTAACGCATACTTTTACGAATACCATTCTGTTTCACTGTTAAAGTGACAGTGTACTTTAAAATTGGTTTCAAATTGGTCACTGTGACGCGGCCTACTGAGCGTGCGAGTTGATTTGCTGTTCCTTGGCAAGTGAGATGGCGGGTCTCAGTGCTACGGAAAAGAAGCTGGCCGAGTACAAAAATAAGATAAATAAGCAACATGCAAATAGAGTTTATGAAGTTCTTAAGCTTTGTGCAACAGATATGAGTGAATCTGAAAAATCTAGAGCATACAGATTAGATATCAAAGAGACTTGTTGGTCCATACAAGAAAAACCAGAGAGAGACGGCAAAGATGAGAAAATGCCTCAAACCAGAGGAGCTGACAAACCAGATGAACCAAATCGATCTGAACACACAGCACGAGCAGCTTGTGGAGAGTCATCAACAACTTGTGGCTGAATACAGAAGGACTGTGGAACGGCTTGCACAAGCATAGAGAAAGCAGATTTTCTCTAGTAAAATATGGTTTCTGATATTGCACATCTCATGATCTAGCCTTGAAAATATTCTTCCAGTATTGCATATTCACTATGTATCACTCCACAGTTTCTGTAGGCTTCTTTACTTCTATGAAACATTGAAATGGAGACCTAGCACTGGTCTGAAATTTTCTAAGGCTAGATGGTCAGGTCAGAAAGTTTGCAACAATGAATTGTTTAATTTACAACGTAATAAAATAACTTGTTAAACCTAGATTATGCCACTAGCTGCATGTTACATAACTAATAAAAATCTGTAAAAGACAAAAAAAAATGGTTTCCCATTAATGTTTCCAATAACTTGTTAAACGAGCTGTAGAATATAAAATGTATGGGAAAATGTTCCTTTCATTTTTGTATATAAAATAGCCATTTTTGGTCTTTGAAATCTCAACCTAATCAAATGGCCTGAGCCTGCAGAAAGAGCACACATTTTCACTCTTTATACACAGTCTCCTTATCTTATCTGTGTGTCTATACATAAAGACCAATACAGCCTAAAAATCAAAAACTTGACAGCATGGTTAGAAATACTTTTTAAGCTTATGCTGTAATGTACACTATATTGCCACCTAAGCTTGTTGCACACCCCATTCCAAAACCATAGGCATTAATATGGAATTGGCTAGACATGTGCATTCGGCAATTTTTCAAGCCAATCTGAATACCGAAGTTGGCGGTCCCAAACCACATTTAGAAATTTACACAGCCGGATTTCTTCTAGTGAAAGTGGAACGCCTTAAATTCTGGATTACAGAGATTTTAGTGTGCTGTACTTTCACAAGAATAAATCCCACTCCGAATGAGGCTTGCGCTGCCATCTTCGGTATTTGTATCGGCTCAAAATAGCTGAATGCACGTCTAGAATTCTCTCTCTCTTTGCACCTATAATAGTCGCTACTCTTCAGGGAAGGGTTTCCACAAGATTTTGAAGTGTGTATGTGGGAATTTGTGTCCACTCAGTATTTGTGAGGCCAGACACTGATGCTTGATGAGATAGTCTGGTTTGCGAAGTCCAAACAGAAACCAGCACTGTAACCAGAGGAGCTGACACATCCGTGGGCCACTGCCAAGCCCACTATCAAACCATAAGAACAGCACAGACAATTCTGCTGGTGCAGAATGTAAAAAGTTGCGTGAGCCTCTGACAAGTGTAGTAATCCTAGACGCTTCAGCCTCTGTATAGGCAAAAGTCTGATCCACCAATTTCATCTGTTCCATCCATTAGGCCTGTGGTCAGTGCACGGTAAGCAGCAGTGAATCAATCACAAAGTCCAAACAGAAACCAGCACTGTAACCAGAGGAGCTGACACATCCGTGGGCCACTGCCAAGCCCACTATCAAACCATAAGAACAGCACAGAGGTGTCAGGTTAAAAATCCCTTTATTTTAGAACATGGGGATCAAAAAGAACACAACGTTTCGGGGCGGTCCCCTTAATCATGTGATGTCATAGCACAGCCTTTCAATTTCCTTTATAGCATTAACAATTCATGTGTTTAATTACTCAATTAATTAATTAACTATGCTGGTAAAGGCTGTCAAGTTTAAACAAAGTCATAAAAACCACTTGTCATATAGAAAAAAATCATAAACACTCTATGTATATACAATTAGATTAAAAAGGCTCACAAAGTAACTAGTTATATAATTACAACCATTGTCTGATTTTCTTGTTACATTAGCTAAAACTAACAAAGTGATGATACATTGTAACAATCTTAAATGTTTCAACCAGCAACCAACTTTGCAATGTTAAAGAGGAACTTTCATGAAAAAGAGCCTCCAGGGAGTTTCAATAAAAAACTGACCAATCTATCTCTTTGTTAAGTCCCTTTGGCTCTAAGGTGTCTAATTTAAATATCCAAAATACCTCACGCTGTTTTAATAGCCAACGTCGCACCCAATTATGCCAATTTGTTTATGAATTCCTTTGAGGAAAAATTTGTATTTGAGAATGAGGAGTTTCGTCGATGTGGCGCTACATCGACGATATCTTCGGTGTTTGGGTTGGCGACGTTGGAGCCCTGGTATCATTTGTGGATGAACTCAACAGATCGACCACTAATATTAAATTTAAATTAACTTGGTCTGAAAGTAAAATTTTTTGGATGTATCGGTAAGGAAACAAGGCAATGGTTTTTGTACAGACATCTATCAGAAGGAAACAGACAGGAACAGTCTTTTGAAATTTGACAGTGCTCACCAGCAACCACTTATAGCATCATTACCACGTAGTCAATTATTAAGGGTTAGGAAGATTGTCTCTGATGACAATATGGTTCCCCTTAGATTAAAAGAGATGGGGTCTAGATTTTTGGCACGTGGTTATCCTGACAGTTTGATTGACAAAGTCACTGCAGAGGTATTAGCTATACCTAAGGAAAATCTTACTAATAAAAGAAATACCAAACAAAAGGACAAGCGTTTGACTTTTGTCTCTCAATACTGTCAGGAGAGTAACCAAATAACAATAATACGCAAACATTGGCATTTATTGGGTCAATGTATGAAAGATATTGAGGAATTTAAGTCTCCACCTATGCCAGCATTTAAGAGGAATAAGAACTTAAGGGATACACTAATAAGAGCTGATATTGGCGCTAAAAAAATCTCTAAACAAACTTATATTAGTGATAAAAATGTTGGATGCTTTCCATGCCTTGGCTGCATTAATTGCAGCTCAATTATTAAGGGTCCCTATTTTACTCATCCCCTTACAGGACATAAATTTAAACATAATGGGCACTACACATGTCTCGCATCTTATGTTGTCTATCTGATCAAATGCCCTTGTGGGCGTGGCTATGTCGGTGAGACGTCTAGGAGTATCAAGGATAGGATAACCGAACATAAGAGCAACATAAGATGCGGGAACATTAAAGCACCTGTAGCAGCACATTTCTTGGAATTTGGACATCAAATTAATCAGTTGCGATTTCAGGTAATAGAGAAAATTGATATTCCAAGACGTGGGGGCAATAGAGATTTGCTATGAAAACAGCGCGAGGTATTTTGGATATTTAAATTAGACACCTTAGAGCCAAAGGGACTTAACAAAGAGATAGATTGGTCAGTTTTTTATTGAAACTCCCTGGAGGCTCTTTTTCATGAAAGTTCGTCTTTAACATTGCAAAGTTGGTTGCTGGTTGAAACATTTAAGATTGTTACAATGTATCATCACTTTGTTAGTTTTAGCTAATGTAACAAGAAAATCAGACAATAGTTGTAATTATATAACTAGTTACTTTGCGAGCCTTTTTAATCTAATTGTATATACATAGAGTGTTTATGATTTTTTTTCTATATGACAAGTGGTTTTTATGACTTTGTTTAAACTTGACAGCCTTTACCAGCATAGTTAATTAATTATTTGAGTAATTAAACACATGAATTGTTAATGCTATAAAGGAAATTGAAAGGCTGTGCTATGACATCACATGATTAAGGGGACCGCCCCGAAACGTTGTGTTCTTTTTGATCCCCATGTTCTAAAATAAAGGGATTTTTAACCTGACACCTCTGTGCTGTTCTTATAGTCCGGCTTGCGATCAGTGTTCCAATTCATCCCAATGGCTTTCAATAGGGTTGAGGTCAGCGCACTCAAGTTCCAGCACATCAAACTATGTCTTCAAGGACCTCACTTTGGGCACAGGAATGCTGGAATAGGAAAGGGCTTTCCCCCAAACTGTTGCCACAAATTAGTAAGTGTGTCCACATTATTTTGGCCATGTACTGTATGTCTTACTCCTTCATACCCAGAACCCTGCATAGCAACAAAACAGCTCTCAACCTAAAATGTGTCATTCTAATATGGTTTGAGGGACCTTGAAGTTCTAACAAGGCTTCGTAGATTATCTCTCCAGATAAGAGTACTTTAGATCAGTGTTTTTCAACCAGTCTGCCGTGGCACACTAGTGTGCCGTGAGAGATCCTCAGGTGTGCCACGGCAGACTGACAACAGTATGGCATTTTTTAAACTTTGCTTGTTTTTTACTCCCAGTGCAGGGGTAGTTTGTAGGAGGCATGGCATAACAGCACAATACATACATTTTGCTTGTTTTTTACTCCCAGTGCAGGGGTAGTTTGTAGGAGGCATGGCATAACAGCACAATACATACAGTGTGTATATATATATATATATATATATATATATATATATATATATATATATATATATATATATATATATATATATATATATATATATACACACACACACCGGTATATATATACACACATACACACACTGTATTAGGCTACAATGTGTGATTTTTTTAAAATTTTGGGATGGTGGTGTGCCACAGGATTTTTTAATGTAAAAAAGTGCGCCACTGCAAAAAAAAGAAGGTTAAAAATCACTGCTTTAGATCATCAAGCTCTTACAGAGAACAATTAAAGATTTACATTTTATTGTCTCTTTACCACCTTGCTCTAGGTTGTTATATTCTGCTGTCCCTTTTTGACATAGTTTTTCTGTACCCATTACTGCAGTACTGAAAGTTTCATTGTAGGTGGTGGTTTCAGCGGGCAAAAATCAGCTATTTCAAATTACAGAATAAAGGAAAACCTGTAAACCATTTAATAAAATTCGGAAGGTAAAATTGATTGTTAGGAACACATAAGAGGAAATAAATGTTTATAGTATACGGTTTCTTTAACCAATGATTCCAGGAAGTCTGTTGTGCATTTCTAACGAGCAGCAAAACATTAAAGCTACACAATCAATATTGAAGAAAGAAAGAAAAATGTCTTTTTTTCCCCATTATGCACTTTACAGGGGTTATACCATATTTCACAAACTTCCTTCTTTCCTAAATTAGAAAAAAAATAAAGCTAAAGCCGTAGAAGGGCCAATGCCTTATAGTGCCATATCTATAAATCATAGTACAGCTGATTAGAACCTATACTTCTCACTCCATTGAGAGAGAGCAGAGCTTGCTCCAGGCACTTCTGTTTCACAATTTACAAGTTAAAAAGGCTTCCTTAAGGGTGTGTTCCAGTCCAGCTATCTTTGAAAAACAATATGATAGACATACACATAAATGTGAGTCTCCAAGAATGAAAATGAAGCCAGTGATGTAACACAATCAAGTGCAAAAAAACACCTGCAATGGCAAGTACTGACCCAAAAAAAACCTGGCAGGAACAGTGAGTGCACCTTCTAATGCCAGCTATACACCAGTGCCCAGACACTTGCTGTACAACACAACAATTCATGCAAAAATGTATTTAAAGGGACAGTCTACACCAGAATTGTTATTGTTTTAAAAGATAGATAATCCCTTTTTTTTTACCCATTCCCTAGTTTTGCATAACCAACACAGTTATATTTATATATTTTTTACCTCTGTGATTATCTTGTATCTAAGCCTCTGCAGACTGCCCCTTTATTTCAGTTCTTTGACAGACTTGCAGTTTAGTCAATCAGTGATGGCTCCCAGGTAACTTCACGTGCACAAGCACAGTGTTATCTATATGAAAAACATGAACTAACTCCCTCTAGTGGTGAAAAACCTGTTAAAATGCATTCTTAAGAGGTGGCCTTCAAGGTCTAAGAAATAAGCATATGAACCTCCTAGGTTAAGCTTTCAACTAAGAATACCAAGAGAACAAAGAAAAATTGGTGATACAGGTAAATTGGAAAATGGTTTAAAATTACATGCCCTATCTGAATCATGAAAGTTTTTTTTTTTAACTAGACTGTCCCTTTAAGGACTACTGGAAATGACTAGCCATGTGTGTGTTATATATATTTTTTTCTATACACCCTGTTTTGTATAAAAGACAGATGCATATTGACAAATAAACTTCCAAGAGTTCATTCTTTTCTTCAGACCTGAGGAAAATCTAAAAAAAAAAAAAATGTACAATTTGTAGAACAGTAAAAATGCTAATTAATACTTCCAGCAATACTCTTATTTTGGTATCTGAGACATTGGACTTCCTGGGCCAATCCAATCTACATATAAATGAAACCTACACAACAAAATTAGAATGAAGCTTTGTGAAAGGAACAAAAGAAAGGGCTGGAATATCTGAGTAAAAGAGCATCTGGGTTGAGTATAAAAATTATTATTTCAGAACCCTCAAACAAACTAACCTAAAAGCTGAGAATCTTCTAGCATGTGTGTCACATTGTGAATAAGTGTGTGATTTTCAGCAATTAAAAAGGACATGAAACCGAAATATTTTCTTTCATGATTCAGAAAGAGCATGTAATTTTAAATAACTTTCCAATGTACTTCAATTATTTAAATTGCTTCATTCTCTTGATATCCTTTTTGGAAAGCATATCTAAATAGGTTCAGTAGCTGCTGATTGGTAGCTGCACATAGATACCTTGTGTGATTGGCTTACTCATGTGCATTGCTATTTCTTAAACAAAGGATATCTAGAGAACAAATTAGATAATAGAATAAAAATTGAAAATTGTTTAAATTTGCATTCTCTTAATGAATCTTGAAAGAAATATTCTGGGTTTTATGTCCCTTTAAGATTAAATTAGACCTATAGGGAATCTTTTGGAAGAAAATCGCATGCCAGATTGTTAAGCAATATCTCATTCCTACATATTATTAAAGCAAACTCTAATAAACTGTATGTTTGAAATCATAAATTGCATCTATTATTTCACAAACCTCAAGTACAATAAAAGATCTGGATACACTCTCAAATCAAAAAACATCTAAACAAAATAGCACATTATGGCTGAACATTAGTTAGAAGACATTATAGCTTCACAAGAAGACGCTTCGTTCATTGCTTCAGGCAGCAACAACAGTTAATACGCTTCAAACTAATTGTGTGATACAGAACTAATGTGTATTTAAATAAAATAACATTAAATTACTCACGTTTAACCGAATATAAACCGTCAAGATCAGCTCTCTTTGACAACCAGATTAAAGATGGCGTTAACCTAGTAACCCACAGTAAGAGATTGCGGGCCTTGCCCACTGACGTCACCAAAATCTCACCTCTGATTGGCTGTTGAGCTCGGGTCCTACCTAGTAGGAGTTCAAAGAGTCAGATGGCCATACGAGTGACGTCAGTACGGAGACACGTGGTGAATAGGGCGACAGGTTTATAGCATACACTGGAACCTACTGATATTTATTGTTATGGTGATGACCGTTAGTTTCTTCACTGCTGAACCATTTTATGTGTGAAGAGTTCTTTAGACTTTTTCTATGTTGCCCGACTAAAACATTTTTTCAGCATACCAAACACTTTTAAAACCCCGAAGCTACCAACCGTCTAGTATTTTGTGGGAAAGTGCAGCTTTGAGAGATCTGTCCTAACAACTGCCCTCTTTAAATGTCTGGAGACCAACCAGTCTGTCCGTGTCTTGCCCTGACTCAGACCCTTGCCTCCGACTCCCTGATACTATCCAGTAAATGTTAGGATATATGAAACTTCAAAATGTATGCTTCTATACCTTTTATTTTGCAGCTTTGCATCATCAAATAGGAATACAATATCCATAAAATATTTTAACCCCTTAATGACCGGACCATTTTTCAATTTTCTTACCCTTAATGACAATGGCTATTTTTACATTTCTGCAGTGTTTGTGTTTAGCTGTAATTTTCCTCTTACTCATTTACTGTACCCACACATATTATATACCGTTTTTCTCGCCATTAAATGGACTTTCTAAAGATACCATTATTTTCATCATTTCTTATAATTTACTAAAAAAAAAATAATAAAATATGAGGAAAAAATTGAAAAAAAACACACTTTTTCTAACTTTGACCCCCAAAATCTGTTACACATCTACAATCACCAAAAAACACCCATGCTAAATAGTTTCTAAATTTTGTCCTGAGTTTAGAAATACCAAATGTTTACACGTTCTTTGCTTTTTTTGCAATTTATGGCGCAATAAATACAAGTAGCACTTCGCTATTTCCAAACCACTTTTTTTCAAAATTAGCGCTAGTTACATTGGAACCCTGATATCTGTCAGGAATACCTGAATATCCCTTGACATGTATATATTTTTTTTTAGAAGACAACCCAAAGTATTGATCTAGGCCCATTTTGGTATATTTCATGCCACCATTTCACCGCCAAATGCGATAAAAAAAAAAAAAAGTTCACTTTTTCACAAAATTTGTCACAAACTTTTGGTTTCCCACTGAAATTATTTATAAACAGCTTCTGCAATTATGGCACAAATGGTTGTAAATGCTTCTCTGGGATCCCCTTTTTTCAGAAATAGCAGACTTATATGGCTTTGGCGTTGCTTTTTGGTAATTAGAAGGCCGCTAAATGCTGCTGCGCACCACACGTAAATTATGCCCAGCAGTGAAGGGGTTAAATTAGGTAGCTTGTAGGGAGCTTGCAGGGTTAATTTTAGAGATCAGCTTCCCACCTGACACATCCCACTCCCTGATCCCTCCCAAACAGCTCTCTTCCCTCCCCCACCCCACAATTGTTCCCGCCATCTTAATTACTGGCAGAAAGTCTGCCAGTACTAAATAAGAGTTTTTTGGGTTTTTTTAAATAAAAATAATAAAATATTTTAGCTGTGATGGACCCCTGCCTTAGCCCCAACCTCCCTGATCCCCCCCCCCCCCTCCAGCTCTCTAACCCTCTCCCCTACCTAATTACCGCCATCTTGGGTACTGGCAGCTGTCTGCCAGTACCCAGTTTGGCCCCAAACCCCCCCCCCCAAAAAGTATTTTTATTTAATTTTTTAACTTTAAAACTATTTCTGTAGTGTAGCAGCCCCCCCACAATACCCCCACCCCCTCCCCCTCCCAGATCCTTTTATATTTGAAATTTTTTTTTTTAACTTTTTCTCCCTTTCTGCCTGATTCATTGGTGTCAGTGTGGATGTGTGCACGTGCACGTGCACGCGCGCCACGTGCACACGCGCCCCGTGCACGCGCCCATGCACGTTCATGTGCACGCGCACCCTTGTGCACGCGCACGCGCATCGTGCACGCGCGCGCTCACTCTCACACCCGGACAGTGCACTACCAGACACTGGCACCATCGCTACCGGTGCAGAGAGGGCCACAGAGTGGCTCTCTCTGCATCGGAGGCTTGTAAAGTGGTATTGCAGGATGCCTCCATATCGAGGCATCACTGCAATACCCTCAGAGCTGCTGGAAGCATTTGTGATCGCTTCCAGCACTCTGTTAGACAACTGACGTACCAGGTACGTCCATTGTCATTAACTGCTTGTTAATGCATGACGTACCTGGTACGTCAGTTGTCATTAAGGGGTTAATCATTCTGAAAATACAATATTCTGATTCCACAGAGGGGTGACAACTCATTTTAATGTATGCAGGTTCCTAAGGGCCTGATTATCTAAATCTCTCTTGGCTTGTGAGATTTTCTAAGAAATCTGACCAGTACTATGAAACCCCTGTTTTAATTCTTTAAAGGCAGTTTTTACCTTAAAGGGATACTAACCCCACATTTTTTCTTTCATGATTCAGATAGAGCATGCAATTTTAAGCAACTTTCTAATTTTCTCCTATTATCCATTTTTCTTTGTTCTCATGTTATCTTGATTTGAAAAAGCAGTCATGAAAGGTTAGGAGCCAGCCCATTTTTAGTTCAGCACCTGGGTAGCGTTTGCTACATTTAGCCACAAATCAGCAGGTGCTACCCAGATGCTGAACAAAAAATGGGCTGGCTCTAAAGCTTACAGTACTGCTTTTTCAAATCAAGATAGCATGAGAACAAAGAAAAATTGATAATAGGAGTAAATTAGAAAGTTGCTTAAAATCTCATGCTCTATCTGAATCATGAAAGAAAAAAAAGTTAGTTTAGTATCCCTTTAAAGTGGATGTAAAGTTTCATGAATATGTGCCAGGTATGTAAAAATACTCTTAAAACAGGGGCACTTTCATTCATTAAACTTTACATTGAAGCTTCTTTTTTTAAATACTTACCTTTTCTTTATGGAAAACAAACTGGTGATCCTCCGCCTACAGCTTCTGCTGTAGTTAGCAGATCGATGATGAATCTGGGTTCCTCCAATTGTTGCGTGCCCCCTTTGGTGTCCAGCTCATGAGGCAACGCAACGATTAATGGAAGCCGGATTCGTCATCGATCTGCTAACTACAGCAGAAGATGGGGGTGGAGGATCGCCGGTCTGTTTTCTATACAGAAAGGTAAGTATTTTAAAAAATAAGCTTCAATGTAAAGTTTAATGAATGAAAGTGCTCCTGTTTTTAAAGTTAATGTAAAGTTTTGCGAATGAAAGCCCTGTTTTTAAAAATACTTTTAAAAACAGGGACACTTTCATTTATGAAAGTTTACATAGCAGACATTTTTTTTTAAAAAATACTTACCTTTTCTTCCTTGCAAGCGTGGAACACCAGACCAGCGATTCCCCTGCCCCCAGGTCATCTCTTCTTACGTCAGAAATGACTAATCTGGCTTCCTCCAATAACGGCTTCCCCCCCCCCCCAGAGCAAACATTGCCTGAGGCCGCGCCGTGATTGGAGGAAGCCGGATTCGTCATTTCTGAAGTAAGAAGAGACAACCTGGGGGCGGGGGAATCGCTGCTCGGGTGTTCCACGCTTGCAAGGAAGAAAAGGTTTGTTTGTTTTTTTTAAATGGCTGAAATGTAAACTTTCATGAATGAAAGTGCCCCTGTTTTTAAGAGTATTTTTAGATACCGGGCACTTTTTCATCAAACTTTACATTCAGTGTGTCTTGCAAAGGGGTGTTTCCTGTGAAGGCATACATCACAATCGTGCTCACAAAAAAATGTCATTTAAAAATTGTATAACACAAATAAATGAAATATTTTAATAAAAATATGTAGTAAAAATATTATATTTAGTAACATAAAAAAATTGTAACTAAATTGTTCAGCATATATTTTAATAAAACTATACTGCACATGCAAAGAACCCTGTGGAATTCTCATTGATAATCCAAAAATTGCACCTCATTTAAGGTCTCATATTTTCTACATAGTTTAAAATTTAAAACAACATTTCAATTTACTTCCATTATCAAATTTGCTTTCTTCTCTTGGTATCCTTTGCTGAAGAGCAAACCTAGGTAGTCTGATAGGAGCTTAGCAGTGTCCAAGTGTCATTAGAAGTCTATGACAGCAGTATTTGCAACAATATATAACATTGCTATAACATTGTTGCAAACACTGCTGCCAGGTTGCTAAAGACACATGCACGCTCCTGAGCTCACTTAGGACTACTCTTTAAGCTTTTTGAGCTAGCACTAAAGTGTTAACACTGGAACTAATAACTAAAAAGGTTATTAGTAAAGATGTGCGTTCAGCAATTTCTTTCACTACCGAATGTGGAAGTAGGAGTCAAATTTTTAAACTCTTTTTCAGAGCCGAATGTCCTCTTGTGCAAGTGAAACACACTAAGATCTGGATTTGCATAGATCTTAGTGTTTTCACTTGCACAAGCGGATATTCAGCTCTGAAAAGAGCCAAACATCGAAAAAAGCCTCTTACGTCTGCATTCAGCAGTGAATGAAACTGCCTAGTTATTAGGTACATACACCATACCTGAGGCATCATCACATCCTGGACGATTTGCCTATGAGAAATGTCATCAGGTACATATAACTTGTTTGTGGTCTCAAGTTCGGGGCACATTGCTTTCTCATATATTTCTGATCACTATAATTGCCACTCATTTGCCCATTTTCAGCTTTTGTGGAAAATGAGAGGGCTCCA
This sequence comes from Bombina bombina, assembly GCF_027579735.1. Lineage (NCBI taxonomy): Eukaryota > Metazoa > Chordata > Amphibia > Anura > Bombinatoridae > Bombina > Bombina bombina. Next base: position 1,106,043,277 of record NC_069502.1, on the reverse strand, counting down.
GGCTTTGAGATGGGTAGGGTCAGGTCAAATGAGAGGGGTGCTGGCAGTGAGTGGGGGGCCCTGCCAATGGGAGGGTCAGTGTTTTGTGAGTGGATGAGCAAGTAGGGCATAGCCCCAGTCAGAGGCTGTGAATAATGGAATGAGAAGAGTGAGAAGAACGGAAGGCTACACACTGAAGTTTTGCCAGTGAAAGTGGTAAGGGACAGCCAGTTATAAAGACAGAGCTGGAGAGACAGACAGGGGTGATGGGTGAGAGTGGGTCAGCCTGTGTGGAATAGAACTGTAAAAGGCCTCTGTTAGGCCTATAAGGCTCAGAGCATCTACAATACTTTATAGAACATTTCTTTCCCAAGAGAAAGATTAAAGATTTAAGAACCACCAATTGTTTCACTAATTTAGTGTTCAAATAGTCTGTAATCATTCCATGCACATGACAAATGGCCACACCTCTCACAGTAATCTTCATTTCCTAAACCCAACACTTTAATTATTTTACCAAGCTTTTTTTTTTTTTATAGCGTAGGGTTGCCCTGTGTTTTTAATATACATTTTGTAATATGGCTGATGGAGAAATAGGGAGATTGTTAAGAGACAGGGGAGATTAGAGGGGTTGAATGAGGGCAAGGTAGTAAGGAAGGCTATAGGCAGAGCAATGAATGTGGGGGGTATTATTATTCATGGGTAGAGGGACAGTGGGGGGAAGTAGTCTTAGTTACCCTCCTCAAGGCAGGCACATTTATAATAAGGACAAAAAAGAGGAGGTCTCTAGAGGGTGGGAGAAGGGTTAATAGGGTCCAAGCCTGAGGGACCACACAAGGAAGGGCTGGTTGCATGGCCCTTCCTCTAAGGACTAGAGCAGAGCAGAGAGGTTTAATGAGGAGGCACTGATAGAGGCCTATGCTGTGAGGGCATAGTGTTTTAAGAAGACTAATGTATGCTGTAGTCTCTGTTCACATCTAAGACAGGCAGTCCTTTTTTGGGGTGGAATAGGCCCCTTGCCAGTGTACTGCACCAGTACTATGACTGCAAGCTGATGGTTAAAGAGAAGATGGCTATGCAGGCATATCCTACTAGAGGAACTGGTGGAGGCCCAGCAATATGTATAGTAAACAGAAGAAGGGAGGAGATGCTGAGGAAAATGATACCCTCAATGACTGTCACTAGAGTTATAAAACAATGCAGTTAATACTAAAGGCACCTGAATTAATCTCCATGATGCAGCCATGGAAAGTGTTGTTTGTCCACAGGAATCCAGTTAAAAAACTTTTATTTTTAGAACATAGTGCCCAAAATACAAAATTCAAAGATGACTGCTTAGTCTTGTCTAAATGATTTATACAGAAACTACTATATTACTATATACAAATATTATTTCAAAACTATAATATAATAATAATAATAATAATATAATACAGCAGCACCACCTAGTGGTTTGGTCATCACAGTACAATAGACAGAATAAAACATCCAACAGTGCCACTTAAAGGGACAGTCTAGTCAAAATTAAACTTTCATGATTCAGATAGGACATGCAATTTTAAACCACTTTCCAATTTACTTTTATCATCAAATTTGCTTTGTACCCTTAGTAGTATTTTTGAAAAGCTAAACCTAGGTAGGCTCAAACTGATTTCTAAACCGTTAAAAACCGCCTCTTAGTTGAAGAGGTTGAGATATTGATTAGTACTACTCCCTGCACTACTGGAAGCTAGCTGTTGATTGGTTTCTGCACATAAATACCTATAGCTTAAAAATATACAAAATGTTTGCAGGGGATTTCTAAGTGCCCACATTAAAATCTGAATTTCTTAAAGATCTAAAGATTCCCTTTTACATTTCTTCTGACTTCAATATCTACACCTAAACAAATGCTATATTTTTAATATCTTGGATCTGGTTACTTAAAAAAAACAAAAACATTTTTGTGGGTTTCCCTAGTGAGAATGGCTTATCAAAGTTACTATTTTGTAGTATAATATTAAAACTAGCTCAAGAATATTGGATATCTCTATCTCTGTATTGCAGTGATACATTAAAATCATTTGACCATTCTGTTACATGTCTAATTTGTCAAATACATCTATCCTTAGATTAGAAATGTTTGAGAGTATTTGTGGAATAATTACCTATCATCACAAAAGTGGACATTTTATGTAGCATAGTAACATAGTAGAGGAGGTTGAAAAAAGACCGAAGTCCATCGAGTTCAACCTATATAAATCTAAAATATATACAAAAAGCTCCAGTTAAGTTTAAATAATCCCACTAAAAGGTGACCCATTTAATACTAGCAATCATATCCATGAATTTTGTTGATAGACAAAAATGTATCCAAATAATTTTTAAATGTATCTAGGGTATTGGCATTCACTACCTCCTTTGGTAATGAGTTCCACAATTTTATTGCTCTTACAGTGAAAAAACCTTTCCGTTGCAGGAGATTAAATCTCCTTTCCTCCAACCTTAAATTGTGACCTCTGGTCACAAACAATTTTCTTGGAATAAACAGAGCTTCTGCCATCTCTGTATATGGGCCTTGAATATATTTATATAAAGTAATCATGTCACCTCTTAAGCGCCTTTTTTCTAAAGAAAACAGACCCAGTTTGGCTAGCCTCTCCTCATAGGTTAAATTCTCCAATCCCCTTATTAGCTTTGTGGCCCTTCTCTGAACTTTTTCTAGTTCTGCAATATCTTTTTTTGCGATTGGTCCCCAGAACTGCACTCCATACTCAAGGTGAGGTCTTACCAGGGCTTTATATAGTGACAGAATTATGCTTTCCTCCCTTGAGTTAATGGGGCCTATTTATTAAAGGTCTTGCGGACCTGATCCGACAGTGTAGATCAGGTCCGCAAGACCTCGCTGAATGCGGAAAGCAATACGCTCTCTGCATTTAACATTGCACTAGCAGCTCAAAAGAGCTGCTGGTGCAACGCCGCCCCCTGCAGACTCGTGGCCAATGGGCCACCAGCAGGGAGCTGTCAATCAACCCGATCGTACTCGATCAGGTTGATTTCCGGAGATTCCTGTCCGCCTGCTCTGTCTTTAGACCGCTGCTTCATAACTTGTGTTTCTGGCGAGTCTTCAGACTCGCCAGAAACACAGGCTCACAAGCTCCGTACAGAGCTTGATAAATGGGCCCCAGAGCCTCTTTTAATACATGCTAGTATCTTTTTAGCCTTTGAAGCTGCTGCCCTGCATTGTGCACCCATCTTTAGCTTGTTATCTATTACTACCCCCAAATCCTTTCCTCCTGTGTTTGGCTAAGTCTTGTCCCATTTAAATAATACGTTGCCTGCTTATTTTTACTTCCAAAATGTAGAACCTTGCATTTTCCCGTATTAAATCTCATTTTCCATTTACCTGCCCATACTTCTATTTTTTGCTGGTCCCTTTGTAACGAAAGTTCATCCTGTGCTTACCCAATGACCTTACTTAACTTAGTATAATCTGCAAAAATAGAGATGTCGCTATTTAATTCTAGCTCCAAGTCATTTATAAAAATATTATAAAGAATAGGGCCCAGCACTGATCCCTGGAGTACTCCACTGATTACCTTTGTCCAATCTGAGTATGATCCATTTACTACTACTCGTTGCTCCCTATCTTTTATCCAGTTATTTATCCATAAACTAACATTTTCAGCTATTCCCAGTCCCTTAATTTTGTGCATTAATCTCTCATGTGGCACTGTATCAAAAGCCTTTGCAAAATCTAAGTATATCCCATCAACTGATTCCCCTTTATCTATATTTTTACTTCCTTCCTCATAGAATCTAATTAGATTAGTTTGACATGATCTATTTCTCATAAAACCATGCTGATTAGAACTCATAATCTTGTTTACATGAATATGCTCATCAATATAATCCCTTCAATTATCTTCCCCACTATTGATGTCAGACTAACTGGTCTATAGCTTCCTGGATCATCCCTACTTTCCTTTTTGAAGAGTGGCACCACATCAGCTTTATGCCAATCCTTGGGTACCATGCCTGAGGATAATGAGTCTTGATGGTTAAACATGCTTTGAGATATTTAAATTAAAAGTACTGCTTTCCATCATTTCTAAATGATTTGCCACTTCTACAGTTCAAATGGGTATCTTCATGAAATTTGTCATTTTTCCAAAAAGTTTTTTAATAAACTGGAAGAGGCAAACTGATTTATTTTCTTAGCACAAGTACATTTTTTTTGTCTGTATGTGGAGTAGAAAAACATTGTCTGCATAGTTGAATTTGTAAAAAGAATGCAAGTGCTGCAGGGGTTGTTGTATTTAGGGCATTTGCAATGTGTTTTATATAATGCTATGGTTCTGTTTTATTGTACCATTGAACATGTTTTTTTATGTGTCTATAGTGTTTCATTTGTCTTATATTGTTTTGGTTTTAGATGAAATAAGAAAATTGCAATCATATAAAAACTGAGTTAAGATTAAAAGTATTAACATTCCAGAATGAATCACTAAAAATATATATTATACCCAGGGGTGGAACCATTGGTGCAACTGGTGCAGTGGCACCAGGGCCCATGTGATAGAAGGAGCCCATAAGCTTGTCTATACAATAAGAGTGTGCAGACTGTGTACAATTCTAATGCAGGGGAGCCTTTTATTAGCACAGGTTGCAGGTCTATTTATCTCATTATAAAGAACAGCAAGGATATTATTACTATTGCTTACTACTGAGTTACCATAGGGGGCCCAAAAAAACAATTTGCACCAGTGCCCTCTGTTGATTAGTACCGCTATTGATTATACTATACTGTATTATTTGATATTATATTGTTACATTCTGTAATTGAGGGAGGGGGTTCATTTCAGGATTCCTACTTTTTATGTTTGACTGGGAACTTCTTAAACTTGTTGGTAAACATGTGTTTGTGTCTGTAGTGTGTGTGCTTAATAAATGTTCTTTAGTGAATGTGTTATTTCCCTCTTGCCTCGAAGGGGTGACAAAGTTCTTAGTTTAACCAAATGTGCAGTTCAGAAGAGATTCTATGCTACAGGAGAACGTTTTATTCTGACTGGAAAACCATAGAAACAAACACAAACATTTATTATTATTTTCAGAACTTGTCATCAAGATACAAGTTGGATTACAGGCTATCACTGTTATCTCAGTCCCCCCTCACAGACATGGGAGGGGCGTGGCTCTTATACAAACATCAATATTTGATCACTGCTCCAGCCCTGTTTATCTCTAAATGTGGGTTATATACCTTCTAAAAATTGCTACAGTCAACCAATATAAGAATAATATAGAGGGTTAAAATTTGATAACTACTATAAAAAGAAAAAAGGACTTGACAAAGACTGGAAAGGTTGAACCATGTCCTGTTTGATGGTCCTTGCAGATTGCCATCCTTGCTAGACACACAAAGCAGGAGAGGAGCCGCCCTTGTTTAATGTCACTTGGGAGTTTTCCGATGCACGCCAGTTGTAACATGCTTTACTTACAAAAGATCCTACCAGTATGGTGCATTTATAAGCAGTGAAGCGCATGAACATACTACACTATTGCAGATTCATTTTGTCCACATGTTAACAAATATGATATTATTGAAACCAAATTTGGAATCTTATAGGAGGGCCGAGGAGGACAATTAAGAACTTTACAGTACAATTTATGTATCTGTTAAAATATACTTTTAAAGGGTTATCTGTATGACATATGTGAAACTTGTTTGAGACTATTATCTCTGATTTTCTTTTAATTGATGTTTGTATGTGTAATAATAAATTATATTCAATATGGATGTTTTTGGCCACAGTAGATTTTAAGTTGTGCTTGTGACCCAAGCTTTTTCTTTGTTCTTTTTAACAGAAGCCTCATTGCATTGTTTGTTTGTGCAGTGTGCAGAGTATTGGGTGTGTAGTCTGAGTTTCACATGTTTATGGATGCTAGGGGAAACCACTGCCCTCCAGGCTTCAGCACCATACAGACCAATATCTAGAGCTACAACTTCCACGAAGCTTAAGTCTATATTCTTTTAGCTTTTTGTTTCTACTGAGCTTGCTTGAAATATACTGAAAATTAGTGATTGCAACATTTGTGCCTCAGAAATCAATGCTATTTTTTTTCAGCAATCAAAAAAAGCACCTAGTAGACGTAAAATATACCTTCAGAAAGACTGGTGCAGTGTTACAAGATAGGTAAGAGTATGTTTTATTCAACATTGAATAACACAAAAAATACACAATCAATTTACTTGAAATATTCAGAATTTCCAGTCACTGAGGATGCCCACAATACCAGGTTTCAAAGAAATTTGTTCACACAATCCAAAGTTACAAGCACCTGAAAACAGGTTTATAGCTGCAATGAACTTCCATCCCTATATGTTCTATGTTTAAACATAGTTATATGTAAGCTAGACATGTGCGTTTCGTTTCAAATAAAAATTCGGACGAATTCGCCAAATTCGGAGATTCAAATCGATTCGAATTTCTGAATTACCCTAGCAACAAAACTAAACTAATCCAAATGCATTTGTAACTAATAAATATGAATTAGTTCGGATTTATTTGTGACATTCAAATGGCCATGGACTAATCACAATTCAGTATAAAAATTAAATTTATAATCACAATTCAGTATAAAAATTAAATTTAGTGATATTTAGTGAGATAGAACAGTGAAATAATTCCGTTTGTGTAACTTGGAACCACACTTCCGAATTTACGAATCGAATCCGAAACAAATACATCTGAATTTATTTGAATCCGAATGAAGCTGAAACGAATACATTAGAATGTACTGTATCCGAATTCGAATCGAAATTCGAAAAAATCTGAATCGGTCCAGAACAAATTTTTCTGCTGCGCACATGTCTAATGTAAGCTGGAACGCAGTAGAGCATTTGGCACATTTTCTTGCATTTTTATGTCCTAAAAGTTAGAATCGAAATTCGAAAAAATCTGAATCGGTCCGAAACAAATTTTTCTGCTGCGCACATGTCTAATGTAAGCTAGAACGCAGTAGAGCATTTGGCACATTTTCTTGCATTTTTATGTCCTAAAAATTAGAGATTTATTATTCTGATTTAGACACAGGTGCTTCAGTGTCTGTGATCAATTTAAGGGATTTCATAGGATGGGAGTCATTTTAACATTTCTATTCCACTTTCTCCTACTGCAGTGTGCCTTCAGACTTTCTCAAGAGATCTAGGGAAATATGGGTTGTATAAATGCACATGTTCAGATGCAATGACGTTCAGCAGTTCTACCTATCTATGTCCTACCAGTTGATGGTCTACCATTGTGTTACAGGGAATGGATACGAGCAATGAGTATGAGTAATATTACCGCAGCAAAAACATTTTTGTAATGTATTAAACATGTCTTCAGCTGATTCAAATTGGGTAAAAGAACAAACAAAAAATTACATTTGCTCCAGGTTTTGATGAGAAACTGGCAGTGGCAACAACATTTTTTTTTTTTTAAAGACAAGATATTTCCCTTTGATGAATGAGCTATAGTGGAAATAGAGTTATGATTTATTCTGTATGTTTGAAAGAAAATGGAGTAATCAGACTAGGTGATGAGTTTCTAATAATGTTAAGTTCACAATTTCATAAAATAGAAAATATTTTGCTATTTTAGCAGGAGGAAAACAGTTTACAAATAATAGAATAAACACACACAATTAACTATTAATGCACTTTGGCAACAGACAGTGAATTAACTTATAGCAGAAATTCCTAGAGTGCAATATTTATTAGTTGACATGCCAATAATAGGTTCAATTAAAGATCATAAAGGAAACAAGGAGGCAGTGTTTCCAGGGCTTATGTATTTTGTATTGAATTTAAGTTTAGTAGAAAAATGTGAATCTTTAAAGGATACATTAGAATTTTATGAACATGGTCTACATTCTGCTGGTGATAAAAAAGGCATTACAAAATTTTTATACAACTGAGTTGAGATCATATTTGGGGGTTGTATTCCATTTGGTGTTTCCATTACATAAAGTCACAGAAAATGGAATTGGACAGATGATTGCACTTCTGCATTTCAAAAATGAAAATAGCTCATTATAAATTCTGGAGTCTTACAGCCAGATTATGAGTTTTGCATTATGGCTGCTCGCTAATATCGTGTACGTTATTTCCATTGTGCATTTTTTACAATGTAGGTATTACGAGTCTGAAAACAACCTTGTAACGCGTCGCGGTAACATGAATACCGCATTTAATTAATAAACGTAATCACGGGCGCGTTAAAGATTCTCCCATAGAGATCAATGCTAAATTAACTAATCACTGATTTTTCATCTAACACTCGATCTTGCGAGAAATACACACTGCTCTGTCATATTACGTATACAAAATAATGCACAACAAAACAACAATCACTCACGCAACAGCACATACGTATTCAACATTCACAATCGTAAGCAAAAAATAATAAACAACATTTACACTAAACGAGGAATCACTAAATACGTTCAGATCTTGCAACACGGAACAAAACAACATGAAAAAAGAATTGCACACTGATACACAAACAAAACATTCGCATTGCAGATTATGGAACATTAGTAAAAATAAACATTTACGCCACTTGACAAATATGAGACCATCACAAATCAGCATTTACATTTACAGATACTACTTTTGGAGAATGTTATGCATAACCATCACTATGACATCATCGCATTATACACATTACACAAATACAAAATCAATATGAGCATGCGCAAATTCAAACAACTACTCCACATTGCACACATACTAATTACAAACAAAGCATACCTGAACCTCCTTTACTTTGCAAACCGGTACATCATTAAACATTTACATAGGGTATATAAGCACGCTCGAAGCATGGCTTCTTTGACTGTATTGCTTTTTCGAGTTAGGTGCAGGTCTAGGCGTTGGAGGGTTTGGAGAGATTTGAGAGTAGAGAGATTTAGTGAGAGTTAGTCAGTGTGAGAATTAGTTAGTGTAAGTTATTTAGTGTGAGTTAGTGTGAGAGAGTGAGTTAGTGTGAGTTAGTGAGCGAGAGTTTGTTTGGGTGAGTGTGCAAGTGTTTTGTTCTTACATTCATTATATAAACACATTTACACACAAACACATTCAATACATACATACACTTATCACTAACACTACATACACTCCATACCCAATTCCCTCTTATCCTGCACTCCATACCCCATTCCCTTTCATACCATACCCCATTCCCTTTAAGCCCATACCCCATTCCCTTTCATCCCATAGGTTTTTGTTTTCTTAAAAAAAAAATATTGTTTACATATCCTCATTTTGGTCTTTTTCAACATATACGTTTGTCTGTTTAATACCCCTTACCCTCTTTTATTTATATCCCATTCACACTTTCAGCACTTTTTACTTTTTGTTCATTATTTTGACCCCCTTTCATTTGGGCACCTTCACATTTTGTTTAAGTATGTCGGGAGGGGGCGATAGGGGGCAGATTAGCCCGCAGCTATCAGCTATTAGAGCTCATTAGGCAGGAGGCTAGGGCTGAGTTCAGGGATGAGCTTGTAGAGGAGGTTAGGCAGGAGAGAGGGAGGGGGAGAGGAACGGGACAGGAAGGGGGATGGAAGGGGTGAGTGGACCCAGCCACATTGTTGAAGATGAACAAGTGGTTGGGCCCAGTTGTGTGCAGCGTAGACAGGCAGCTTCACAGTCCGGGGAACAGAGGCTCACATCGCATGGGAATCCCAGGCAGAGGGAGGAGAGATATACCATGGATGAGAAGGAGGCCCTTATAGAGGCTTATATGGAGAGGGCTAGGAGGCTGCAGGCACCGAGGGCCACCCCTTCGGATAAGAGGAAGTGATGGAACGAGATCAGGAATGCCGTAAATGCAGTGGGGGTCTATAACAGGGATGTGAAGTCGATTCAGCACCATTACCGGGACTGCAGAGCTGAACTGAAAAGAAAGCTCACAAGGGAGAGGGAATACCTAGCCGGGACCGGTGGCTGTCCGGAAATAATTTTCGAGTATTCCCGCTGGGAGGAAATGCTGCGTCCCAACATCACCGAGGTGGCCATAGTCGGTATCGGAGGAGTTGATACCGGGAACCTGCCCCTCTCATCTGCCGGTAAGGTCATTTACTAATCTCTTTACATCCACCTCATAACCCATTCACACGCAAAATTTATTTAAGGATATGACTAACGCAATTTTTATACATTATGACGTAAACGCATTCACAATTACTTTGCGAAAGTTGCATTTCAAGGAAAGCCATCACATTAGTATCTAGTCTACAGATTAGGTGTGCATTTAAACAGATTTAAGACAAACGCAAAAAGACATTCAGATTGACCATATAGATATCAGAAAGACGGGTTTGCAAATGCTGAAATCGTGTTGATTGCTTTTGCTTACAATAGAATTACGAAGGCAGCCTCATTAATACACTTTCAAATAGAACATTTACATCTTTATTTGGAACTGTGGTAATATCTCAATTTCTTTCTTTTTCAAATATACAGAGTCTGAGCCCGGGAAGGAGGAAGCACAGCACCCACAGGCTTCTCCTTCACCCAGGCATGAGAGTGATGCAGATGACTCCTCAGGAGAACATCCCCCCAGAGATAGCAGAGGTGCAGATCTTGAATAATTTCCTCGAGGAGATGCATGCCTCCCAGAGGGAACAGGCAGAATACAGAGTGTACCTGACAGGAGTACTGAATGATATTTGCGAAGGACAAAGAGATATTTTGAATACTCTTAAGAATATGTTTCAGGTCCTCCGGGAGGTGCCAAACGCACCATCTGCTCCTGGACCATCTGCTCCTGGACTATCTGCTCCTGCACCATCTGATCCTACACCATCTGCTCCTGGGCCTCCTCCATCTTCTCCATTGCCCCAATCTCCTCCTCAGCCTGGTGATCCCTTAACCACTCACAGTACTCCTCCTCCCCCTCTTCCCCAAACATCTACTATGAGAAATTGTCTTGAGCCTCAGTCTCGTGGGAAAAGGGGAAGGAACAGTAAGTAATATTGTATATATTTTTATTTAATGTGTAAAGGATAGGTATTTGATGATGTGGTCTTCTTACACTTGTGAAGCACACTCTGTATTTAATAAGCGTCTATGGGACCGGGTCCACATAGGCAGATTGTTTGCAGAGTGTGTTTTACAAGTATGTGGAGACCACATCATCACATGATGTCCTTGTTGATTACATTGATTGTTTTTTGCGATGTGATGTCCAAACTGTTCTCCTAATCTCAAACAAAATGACCATTACAATTATACATGATGGCATATCACTGTTTTGATGCCAACAACACAGCTTAAAGGGACAGTCATAATGTGAATTATTGTTGGTTACAAAGAAAACCCTTTCAAAAGCATTATCAAGTTTTGAATAACAAGACTGTTATAGAAATACATGTTTTACTTCTGTGATTAACCTTGTATATATGCCTCTGCAAAATGACCCCTTATTTCTGTTCTTTTGACAGACCTGCATTTCAGCCAATCAGTGATCACTCCAGGGTAACTATACTGCATGAGCTCAATGTTTTCTATATGAAACAAATTAACTAATGCCCTCTAGTGGTCAAATGCATTCAGATTAGATGCACTCTTTAAGGTCTAAGAAATGAGCAGATGAACCTCCTAGGTTTAAGCTTTCAAATAAGAACACCAAGAGAACAAAGATAAATTGGGGATAAAAGTTTAAGAGAAATTTGAAGAAATTGCATTTTTTGATATTTAAATCATTAATGTTTTGCTTGACTTGACTGTCCCTTTAAACAATAACATATGCTAACATATACTAATCCTTAGGGCTTGTTGGTATATCTACATGTACTTGTTAAAACAAGAAAATATTGGAATAGGATACTAAGCCTGTATGCCATATTTCTCTCGACGTGTTAAATAAAGTCTATTTTTTTAAAGCTACATTATAGTTAGGGTTGCACCGATATCGATACCAAGTATTTGCATGAGTACTTGTACTTGTGCAAATGCACCGATACTTATACCAATACCTCCACTTCCTACCCATATGCTATCTTGTGGCATTTTTTTCAAACTGCATGTTCCCATTTCATTTTAAGCTGAAGTGGAGACTAAACTAAAAATTGTTTACTACTGTTCTGCCAATACAAATTTCTGTTATTTGTATTATTGTAGGAGAGATCACTGTACCTCGTTCAGACAAACCCTTGAAGTACTGGTCAGTTAATAAACTGAGATTTCCAGCTCTGGCTAAAATGGTCCAAAAATATCTTTCTGCCCCATGCAGTAGTGTGTAAAGTGAAATACTGTTCAACTTAGAGTCAAACCTCCCTACTGATAGCAAAACAGACTTATAGCTGAACATGGCTGTTCTGTTCCTTAAAAAGAACTTGCCACTAACTTTTGAAAAATTATTCTAATTGCTAAATTGCCTTTTTTACTGCTAGTTCTCATCTTGCACAATGATGTTCAAACATAATGTACTCTGAGGAACATCCATAGGTTAGCTTATATAATTGCAGGAAGAGTACTCATGGCAAAAATTAAGTTAAAGGGACATGAAACCCACATTTTTTCTTTCATGATTTAGAAAGAGCATGGCATTTTAAACAACTTTAGAATTTACTTCTATTATCTAATTTGCTTCATTCTCTTGATATGCTTTGCTGAAAAGCATATCTAGATATGCTCAGTAGCTGCTGATTGGTAGATGCACATAGAGGCCTCGTGTGATTGGCTCACCCATGTGCATTGCTATTTCTTCAACAAAGGATATCTAAAGAATGAAGCAAATGAGATAATAGAAGTAATTTGGAAAGTTATTTAAAATTGTATTCTCTACCTGAATCATGAAATAATATTTTGGGGTTTAGTGTCCCTTTAATTCCAATGAACACTCATCCTGCAATTATAGGACTAGGTTTAGATTATATTTGATTAGTAAGCTTTACCAATGCTTTGTTCACATTTCCAACTCCATAGACTTTAGCATAGCATTGGTAAAACTTACCAGTCAAATGTAATTTAGCCCATAGTGTTGTTCCCCATGATTAAACAGTGCACTGTTCTATTTTTACTATTTTTCTATTTTTTACTGTATTGCACTTTTGGTTGGTTGTGATTTTATATTTGTTATTTGTTGTTATTATTAATATATTTTATTGTAATATTTTTATTTATAAACATGTTCTGTGAACTTTATGACAAATAAAACTGTTTTATTATTTCATAATGTCTTTTAAGTTACAGTCCTTCATAATTATAAAGAGGGAATCTTAAATAATTAGTCTGTATTGTGCTTGGTTAACTGTCACATGACATTATTAAAAAAAAAGTATCTGTAATTGGTATCGGCGAGTATTTGAAAACAAGTATCGGTACTTGTACTCGGTCTTAAAATAAATGGTATCGTGCAACCCTAATTATAGTGTTTGAATTTTTTAAGAAAGACATTTCATTTATAAGGTGTATGAAAGCAGCACATTAGCTTACATGATTTTGAGAGAGTCTAACATTTTAAACAACATTCATACTTACTCACATTCTTTGATTCGTTATATTGTTATCCTTTGCAGAAATGTTTATCTAGGACTGCTCTGCTGATTGGTGGCTGCATATACCTACCGATTGTCATTGACTCACCCATGTGTTAACTTAAAATATAGCAGTGTACTATACCAAGAGACTGAAGCACATTTGAGAATAGAAGATAATTGAACACCAGGTTAAAAATGTATGTGAAATAAAAAAAAAGAAATTCTGGTTTCATGTCTTTTTAAAAGTTACATTAGAAATATATGGACTTTATCACAAACATGGGCCAGCATGTCCGAAACGTATGAATACTTTTGGTCTGGCTACTTCACAAGCTGAATAAACCTGCTTGAAGAGACATTTTGGTGGTGCTGCTTCCTTATTTCTATTTAACAAACATGGGCCAGCACTACTGTATGGGGTGCTTGTGTAGACTGGGGTAAAATTGTCTAACCCCTCCAAGTATCAGTAATGACAGAATGTCCACAGCAACTAAATAATAAACTATCTTTATTCAGACATCTATAAAATTAACAACGTTTCGTGACCAGTGTCACTTAATCATAGCATGATTAAGTGACACTAGTCACGAAAGTTGCTAATTTTATAGATGTCTGAATAAAGATAGTTTATTATTTAGGTGCTGTGGACATTCTGTCATTACAAATATATGCTCACAGGACTATATTTAAAGATCGACAATGTGGAAGCCATACATGACACGATACTGGGCATTTACATTAGGAAAAAATATCAGGACATAACATCTAGAATAAGTAGACATCTCATATATTTATCATATGATAAAGGTCAATGCATATTGATTATTTCATTTAAATACAAAAGCGCTTCTTTAGGAATTATATATGTAGAACATTCAACACAACACATTCATTATTTTGGAAATTGAAAATATTGTTGACAAACATATTAAACAAAATGGAGTATATTCATAGATTTGCACTTGCCTCAAAATTTATTCTGCACGAAAAACATATTGCCTTCATTCGTTTCTTCAACGAGACAGCCATCAAAAGATATTTTTGTGCTCTTTATCAGCTATTGTTCAACAATGTACATGATTGACACAATCCATAATCCAAGAAAGTCGTGGTTTTAAACTTGTGTTCTCATTCGCAAACGTGGGTTATGTGGAAAATCAAATATAGCGGGAGAACGTAATCCAATCAGATGGATTTAACACCTTGGCATGTGACGTCCTAAGCAACATGGCGCATCCGAGATCGTGTAAAAACGTCATCCAATCAAAGGACGCATTTTACAGCTTTGCATGTAAAGAAGAAATGTATTTATATTTTTAAAACTACTATGTGCTATATTGTTATCTATGAAGCGTGTTTGTTTCATGTAATGCACAGCTTCACATAATGTAACGCTAGATAGCGTAATACTGTGATATATGAAATATAATCCATTGTTGGTAATAAGTATACAGTTGCAAGAAAAAGTATGTGAACTCTTTGGAATGATATGGATTTCTGCACAAATTGGTCATAAAATGTGATCTGATCATCATCTAAGTCACAACAATAGACAATCACAGTCTGCTTAAACTAATAACACACAAAAAATGAAATGTTGCCATGTTTTTATTGAACACACCATGTAAACATTCACAGTGCAGGTGGAAAAAGTATGTGAACCCCTAGACTAATGACATCTCCAAGAGCTAATTGGAGTGAGATGTCAGCCAACTGGAGTCCAATCAATGAGGTGAGATTGGAGGTGTTGGTTACATCTGCCCTGCCCTATAAAAAACACACACCAGTTCTGGGTTTGCTTTTCACAAGAAGCATTGCCTGATGTGAATGATGCCTCGCACAAAAGAGCTCTCAGAAGACCTACGATTAAGAATTGTTGACTTGCATAAAGCTGGAAAGGGTTATAAAAGTATCTCCAAAAGCCTTGCTGTTCATCAGTCCACGGTAAGACAAATTGTCTATAAATGGAGAAAGTTCAGCACTGCTGCTACTCTCCCTAGAAGTGGCCGTCCTGTAAAGATGACTGCAAGAGCACAGCACAGACTGCTCAATGAAGAAGAATCCTAGAGTGTCAGCTAAAGACTAAAGACTTACAAGAATGGATTTCATGGGAGGATACCACAGAGGAAGCCACTGCTGTCCAAACAAAACATTGCTGCACGTTTACAGTTTGCACAAGAGCACCTGGATGTTCCACAGCAGTACTGGCAAAATATTCTGTGGACAGATGAAACCAAAGTTGAGTTGTTTGGAAGAAACACACAACACTATGTGTGGTGCAAAAGAGGCACAGCACACCAACATCAAAACCTCATCCCAACTGTGATGTATGGTGGTGGGGGCATCATGGTTTGGGGCTGCTTTGCTGCATCAGGGCCTGGACGGTTTGCTATCATCGAAGGAAAAATGAATTCCCAAGTTTATCAAGACATTTTGCAGGAGAACTTAAGGCCATCTGTCTACCAGCTGAAGCTCAACAGAAGATGGGTGTTGCAACAACAATGACCCAAAGCATAGTAGTAAATCAACAACAGAATGGCTTAAACAGAAGAAAATACGCCTGACCTCAACCCGAGTCCTGACCTCAACCCGATTGAGATGCTGTGGCATGACCTCAAGAAAGTGATTCACACCAGACATCCCAAAAATATTGCTGAACTGAAACAGTTCTGTAAAGAGGAATGGTCAAGAATTACTCCTGACCGTTGTGCACGTCTGATCTGCAACTACAGGAAACGTTTGGTTGAAGTTATTGCTGCCAAAGGAGGTTCAACCAGTTATTAAATCCAAGGGTTCATATACTTTTTCCACCTGCAATGTGAATGTTTACATGGTGTGTTCAATAAAAACATGGCAACATTTCATTCTTTGTGTGTTATTAGTTTAAGCAGACTGTGATTGTCTATTGTTGTGACTTAGATGATGATCAGGTCACATTTTATGACCAATTTGTGCAGAAATCCATATCTTTCCAAAGGGTTCACATACTTTTTCTTGCAACTGTATATTTCATTAGAATAGGAGGATTCAGAACTATTTAGGAAGTAGCAGGGTTTAAATGGACATGGAACCCTCATTGTATGTTACACAATTATGTAAGAGATTGCAATTTTAACTACATTTCAAATTTACTGATATTATTTAAATTGGCTTCTTTCTCTTGTTATCTTTTGATGAAATGTCTTTCGAGTTAATCTCAAGAGCAGCAAATAACCTATGTACTAACTGCTGATTGGTGGCTGCATATATATACCGATTGTCATTGGTTCATCTACAGTATGTGTTCAGTTAGAAACCAGTAGAGCACTGCTGCTCCTTAAAAAAATTATACCAAGAGACTGAATCAAATTTGAGAATTTTAATACATTTTAAATTTGTTTAAAATAGTATGTTATCCCTAACTGATAAAATACATTATAGGGTTTCATGTCCCTTTAACTGAGAAAGAATGCTACGAGATACATTATGAAAATGTGGATTGGTTATACATTATATGTTACCTATAGCTCTGGTGACCATCTTTCTGCTTTAAAAAGGGACACATGAGAAATACATATGTCAGGGATGTTTTCAGAGCTGTTTAAAGATTTTTTTGGAATAAGAATAATGACATATGTATTTATCATATGTGTCACTTATTCAAGCGGAAATATGGTCAGCCTACCTATAGCAATATATCGGATAATTAAAGATAATCAATAATAATAATCTAAAATATGTGCAGTACACACAGTGATTTCTTTTGTTATACTACTACAATAAGATGTAAGTGAAATTGGAATACATGTGCTGTCAACATTCAACTAATAGTCGGTTTTACACATATTATATGTGTATGTTGATGTCAAAAGAAAATAAATACATTAGAAATGCATATCCATAAATTAAGAATTGTGGTCAGCATCACTTAATGGGACATGAAATACAAATAATTAAGTTGGGGATTCACAGAGAGGATACTATTTCCATCAACTTCATAATTTACATTGATTATCTCATTAGTTTAATAATCTTGGGATCATTTGTTAAAGGTGCATCAATTCACTAATGGTTTCTAAATAAACACATGGATGAGCAAATAACAACCAATATATATATGCAACCAACAATCAACATCTAGAACCTAGGTTCTCTGCTACTCATGATCTTGCAAAGATAAACCTTTCAGCAAAGTATATCAAGAAAATAAAGCAAATTAATTAATAGATGTAAATATGAAAGTTTAGAAAAATTGTATTATATATCTAAATCATGAAAGACCATTTTTTGGTTTAATGTCCCTTTAAAGATTAACCACATAAAATATAGTTTTGAATAAATGACATGAATAAATAAAGATGAAAAATAACATATTCATGACTTTATTTTTATTATGATGAATATGATATAGGAATGTCATAAAACATAAAGAAATAAGATAACTTTAAAAAAAGTCATAATGATAAATCAGCCCCATTGGAGCCATCTGACAAGGTGACATAGTACATCACAGTCCTTGGAGGGCGTTTACAAGGGCAAACAAAGGCCAACACAGCCCCATTGGAGTCCTCTGACAAGGTGACACAGTGCATCACAGTCCTTGGAGGGAGTTGACAAAAGCAAACAAAGGCCAACACAGCCCCATTGGAGCCATCTGAGAAGGTGACATAGTGCATCACAGTCCTTGGAGGGAGTAACAAGGGCAAACAAAGGCCAACACAGCCACATTGGAGCCATCTGACAAGGTGACATAGTGCATCACAGTCCTTGGAGGGAGTTGACAAGGGCCCACAAAGGCCAACACAACCCCATTGGAGGCATCTGACAAGGTGACATAGTGCATCACAGTCCTTGGAGGGAGTTGACAAGGGCAAACAAAGGCCAACACAGCCCCATTGGAGCCATCTGACAAGGTGACATAGTGCATCACAGTCCTTGGAGGGATTTACAAGGGCAAACAAAGGCCAACACAGCCACACTGGCGCCATCTGACAAGGTGACATAGTGCATCACAGTCCTTGGAGGGAGTTGACAAGAGCAAACAAAGGCCAACACAGCCCCATTGGAACCATCTGACAAGGTGACATAGTGCATCACAGTCCTTGGAGGGAGTTGACAAGGGCAAATAAAGGCCAACACAGCCCCATTGGAACCATCTGACAAGGTGACATAGTGCATCACAGTCCTTGGAGGGAGTTGACAAGGGCAAACAAAGGCCAACACAGCCCCATTGGAGCCATCTGACAACGTGACATAGTGCATCACAGTCCTTGGAGGGATTTACAAGGGCAAACAAAGGCCAACACAGCCACACTGGAGCCATCTGACAAGGTGACATAGTGCATCACAGTCCTTGGAGGGAGTTGACAAGAGCAAACAAAGGCCAACACAGCCCCATTGGAACCATCTGACAAGGTGACATAGTGCATCACAGTCCTTGGAGGGAGTTGACAAGGGCAAATAAAGGCCAACACAGCCCCATTGGAGCCATCTGACAAGGTGACATAGTGCATCACAGTCCTTGGAGGGAGTTGACAAGGGCAAACAAAGGCCAATACAGCCCCATTGGAGCCATCTGACAAGGTGACATAGTGCATCACAGGCCTCAAGGGCAAACAAAGGCGAACACAGCCCCATTGGAGCCATCTGACAAGGTGACATAGTGCATCACAGTCCTTGGAGGGAGTTGACAAGGGTAAACAAAGGCCAACATGGCCCTTTAATTAAAATCTGACAAGGTGAAATAGTGCAACACAGTCCTTGGAGGGAGTTGACAAGGGCAAACAAAGGCCAACACAGCCCCATTGGAGCCATCTGACAAGGTGACAGTGCATCACAGTCCTTGGAGGGAGTTGACAAGGGCAAACAAAGGCCAACACAGCCCCATTGGAGCCATCTGACAAAGTGAAACAGTGCATCACAGTCCTTGGAGGGAGTTGACAAGGGCAAACAAAGGCTAACACAGCCCCATTGGAGCCATCTGACAAGGTGACACAGTGCATCACAGTCCTTGGAGGGAGTTGACAAGGGCAAACAAAGGCCAACACAGCCCCATTGGAGCCATCTGAGAAGGTGACATAGTGCATCACAGTCCTTGGAGGGAATAACAAGGGCAAACAAAGGCCAACACAGCCACATTGGAGCCATCTGACAAGGTGACATAGTGCATCACAGTCCTTGGAGGGAGTTGACAAGGGCACACAAAGACCAACACAACCCCATTGGAGGCATCTGACAAGGTGACATAGTGCATCACAGTCCTTGGAGGGAGTTGACAAGGGCAAACAAAGGCCAACACAACCCCATTGGAGCCATCTGACAAGGTGACATAGTGCATCACAGTCCTTGGAGGGATTTACAAGGGCAAACAAAGGCCATCACAGCCACATTGGAGCCATCTGACAAGGTGACATAGTGCATCACAGTCCTTGGAGGGAGTTGACAAGAGCAAACAAAGGCCAACACAGCCCCATTGGAACCATCTGACAAGGTGACAAAGTGCATCACAGTCCTTGGAGGGAGTTGACAAGGGCAAATAAAGGCCAACACAGCCCCATTGGAGCCATCTGACAAGGTGATATAGTGCATCACAGTCCTTGGAGGGAGTTGACAAGGCCAAACAAAGGCCAACACAGCCCCATTGGAGCCATCTGACAAGGTGACATAGTGCATCACAGTCCTTGGAAGGAGTTGACAAGGGTAAACAAAGGCCAACATGGCCCCTTAATTAAAATCTGACAAGGTGAAATAGTGCAACACAGTCCTTGGAGGGAGTTGACAAGGGCAAACAAAGGCCAACACAGCCCCATTGGAGCCATCTGACAAGGTGACAGTGCATCAAAGTCCTTGGAGGGAGTTGACAAGGGCAAACAAAGGCCAACACAGCCCCATTGGAGCCATCTGACAAAGTGACACAGTGCATCACAGTCCTTGGAGGGAGTTGACAAGGGCAAACAAAGGCCAACACAGCCCCATTGGAGCCATCTGACAAGGTGACATAGTGCATCACAGTCCTTGGAGGAAGTTGACAAGAGTAAACAAAGGCCAACATGGCCCCTTAATTAAAATCTGAGAAAGTGAAATAGTGCAACACAGTCCTTGGAGGGAGTTGACAAGGGCAAACAAAGGCCAACACAGCCCTATTGGGGCCATCTGACAAGGTGACAGTGCATCACAGTCCTTGGAGGGAATTGACAAGGGCAAACAAAGGCCAACACAGCCCTATTGGAGCCATCTGACAAGGTGACACAGTGCATCACAGTCCTTAGAGGGAGTTGACAAGGGCAAACAAAGGCCAACACAGCCTCATTGGAGCCATCTGACAAGGTGACACAGTGCATCACAGTCCTTGGATGGAGTTGACAAGGGCAAACAAAGGCCAACACAGCCCCATTGGAGCCATCTGACAAGGTGACATAGTGCATCACAGTCCTTGGAGGGAGTTGACAATGGTAAAGAAAGGCCAACATGGCCCCTTAATTAAAATCTGACAAGGTGAAATAGTGCAACAGGCACAAAAATAAACACAAAATATGCCAAAACAAATAACATGTGGATGGAGGATTTATTCGTTCTCCCTCGGGTCATCTCCGGATCCTCCACTTATGGGGCATCAGCATCACCTTAATAGTCCTGTGCATCTCCAGCTGCGGCTTCACGCATTGCCTCTAACCGCATTATGCGTTCTAGAGTCAAGCAATGAAGCCACAGCTGGATACGCATGGTCTCATGCATTCTTCCCAGCAACTGATTGTTACTCAGCATGGTCTGCTCAATACGCGCTAGAGCCTCTAACATTAACCATGCTGAGTCACAACCTAACCAAAAATAATAATACAAATTAATAATTATTACTGAACATAATAAAAAGAGAGCAAAGAGACATTGTAATAATTAAAATACAAATCATTATTATAATTAAATATGCTATATAGAAGATTTACACATTAAATATGTTCTTCAGAGATAAACCATTAAGAAATTAAGACAAATCAAAACCCTATCAATCTTTAAAAAAATATTTATTTGGTTTTGACACACTGTGAAAAGGGCAGTGATACCAAATCCAAAATATTGGCATATATACATAATAGATATCCAACATCTAGGCAATATCATTTAGATATTAGAAAATGTGGATGTTGATTTCCAAAACTGAAGATCGGAAACATTTAGATTAATCAAATAAAGAAAAGGTTTATAAAAAACATTTTCAAATCAAATTCAATTTATGTATAATTAGATCAGTATAATGTCCCTTTAAGAAAGTATGTTCTAATGTTGATTCATAATGATACTTACATCGGTGGCTGGGAAGGACAATCCGACACCCAGGACAATGAAGGTGGGGATTGAGATTAGGGTAAAGGTGTTGATGGGGAGGGATGGGGCGAGGTGGGGGACTGGGTTGCCGCTCTGGTGTAGCCTACACAGCTGGGAAGTCAGGGGCCTGGGGAGTTGGTGGCTGTGCAGGTGGGGGAGATGCAAGGCGGGCCAAAGGGGGAGAGCGGCGAGTGGGGGCAAGGAATCGTTTTTTTGGAGGGACAGGAGTAAGAATGGGAAGGGCCGGGAGCGGGTTCAGTTTGGGAAGGGCCAGGAGTGGATTCTGGCTGGGAAGGGGCGGGAGGGGCTTCTGGCTGGAGGGAAGTGGGAGGGGCTTCTGGCTGGAGGGTAGCGGGAGGCTGATGCCCAGAAGTGGAAGGTCCATCTGAAATATATAAAATAATTCTATAAGTACATATATGATAGGAAAATAGATTATTATCTTGAAAGAAATCAAGATTCAACATTATTTAAAATCTGGATTTAGACAAAGTCACAATAATGACTATGTTTTAAGTTATTGATTTGAATCAAATATAATTAATAAGAATATTTAATTTATCCTTTAAACTCTGTTCACTGTTATTTTTCATGTAACATTTCATAAATACATTACAAATCATATTTTTCAAAGTCAACATTATGTGCTAATCTTCATGATTTTATAATATATTTATCTTTTGGATAATATTTTGCTACGCATGTATGCATTTGATATTGATAATAAGATGTAATAAGATGTAATCTCTGCTTTCAGAGTTGCTTTAGCAGCCTCCCAGTAAATTGCCATATTATTTTTATGTTCTTTATTATTAATAGTATACTCGGTCCATTTCTGCTTTTAAAATTCTGCAAACTTTACCCATTTGGCAAGAAAATGAGGAAAGAAAAAAGCATTATAATTAGTTTTGTGTGGCTCACTTAATGTTAAAGTGATTGGTGACTGGTCTGAGAGACTAAATTCCAAAATGTTTGTCTCTGTGACCCTTGCCAATAGAGATTCTGATATTAACCCCTTAATGACCGCAGCACTTTTCCATTTTCTGTCCGTTTGGGACCAAGGCTATTTTTACATTTCTGCTGTGTTTGTGTTTAGCTGTAATTTTCCTCTTACTCATTTACTGTACCCACACATATTATATACCGTTTTTCTCGCCATTAAATGGGCTTTCTAAAGATACCATTATTTTCATCATATCTTATAATTTACTATAAAAAAATATAAAATATGAGGAAAAAATTGAAAAAAACACACTTTTTCTAACTTTGACCCCCAAAATCTGTTACACATCTACAACCACCAAAAAACACCCATGCTAAATAGTTTCAAAATTTTGTCCTGAGTTTAGAAATACCCAATGTTTACATGTTCTTTGCTTTTTTTGTAAGTTATAGGGCCATAAATACAAGTAGCACTTTGCTATTTCCAAACCATTATTTTTCAAAATTAGCGCTAGTTACATTAGAAGACATCCCAAAGTATTCATCTAGGCCCATTTTGGTATATTTCATGCCACCATTTCACCGCCAAATGCGATAAAATACAAAAAATTGTTCACTTTTTTACAAACTTTTGGTTTCTCACTGAAATTATTTACAAACAGCTTGTGCAATTATGGCTTAAATGGTTGTAAATGCTTCTCTGGGATCCCCTTTGTTCATAAATAGCAGACATATATGGCTTTGGCGTTGCTTTTTAGTAATTAGAAGGCTGCTAAATGCCACTGCGCACTACACGTGTATTATGCCCAGCAGTGAAGGGGTTAATTTTGGAGCATTTAGGGAGCTTTTAGGGATACTTTTAGCTTTAGTGTAGTGTAGTAGACAACCCCAAGTATTGATCTAGGCCAATTTTGGTATATTTCATGCCACCATTTCACCGCCAAATGCGATCAAATTAAAAAAAACGTTACATTTTTCACAATTTTAGGTTTCTCACTGAAATCATTTACAAACAGCTTGTGCAATTATGGCACAAATGGTTGTAAATGCTTCTCTGGGATCCCCTTTGTTCAGAAATAGCAGACATATATGGCTTTGGCGTTGCTTTTTGGTAATTAGAAGGCCGCCAAATGCCGCTGCATTTCACACGTGTATTATGGCTAGCAGCGAAGGGGTTAATTATGTAGCTTGCAGGGTTAATTTTAGCTTTAGTGTAGAGCTCAGCCTCCCACCTGAAACATGAGACCACCTGATCCCTCCCAAACAGCTCTCTTCCCCCACCCCACAATTGTCCCCGCCATCTTAAGTACTGGCAGAAACTCTGCCAGTACTAAAATAAAAGCTATACTTGGACTTTTTTTGGCATATTTACATATGCTGCTGTGTAGGATCCCCCCTTAGTCCCCAACCTCACTGATCCCCCACCAAACAGCTCTCTAACCCTCCCCCTCTGCCTTAATGGGCGCCATCTTGGGTACTGGCAGCTGTCTGCCAGTACCCAGTTTAGTAACAAATGTGCCTTTTTTGTTTTAAAAATACCCTTTTCTGTAGTGTAGCTTCCCCCCCCCCCCCAAGACCAACCCCCCACCCCTTCCAGATCCCTTAGCTGTTATTTATAACTTTAAAATCTTTTTTTTTAGCTTTTACCAGCTTTATTTTTCTGTAGTGTAGCGGTTCCCTCGCCGCCCCCCCGTGCACGCGCGCGCTCCCGTGCGCGCTCCCGACGGTTCCGCCCCCGATTCCGCCCCCCTTCCCTCCACTCGGCACATCGATGGCCGCCCACCCGCCTCCCAGACTTGCTCCCACCCACCAACGATACCGGCCACCGATGTCCGGTGCAGAGAGGGCCACAGAGTGGCTCTCTCTGCATCGGATGGCCAAGGGGGATTATTGCAGGATGCCTCCATATCGAGGCATCACTGCAATAACCGGAAAGCAGCTGGAAGCGAGCAGGATCGCTTCCAGCTGCTTTCCAGACCAAGGACGTACGCCACACGTCCTCGGTCATTAACTGTATTTTTTTTGAGGACGTGTGGCGTACGTCCTTGGTCATTAAGGGGTTAAAGTGACACTGAACCCAATTTCTTTCTTTCGTGATTCAGATAGAGCATGCAATTTTAAGCAACTTTCTAATTTACTCCTATTATCAAATTTTCTTCATTCTCTTGGTATCTTTATTTGATAAGGAAGAATGTAAAGTTTAGATGCCGGCTCATTTTTGGTGAAAAACCTAGGTTGTTCTTGCTGATTGGTGGATAAATTCACCCAACAATAAACAAGTGTGGTCCAGGGTCTGAACCAAATATTGTCTGGCTCCTTAGCTTAGATACAAAACAAACAAATGTCCACTTAGACACAAAAGTAGTAACTGCCTGACTGTAAGCAAATGTCCTTGGTTAAACAACCACACAATCAATTTATTTAGGTATCTTCAAATAGCACATATAGGTAATTAAATTCACTTCAGTTCAATTAATCAGGCATACAATTTGTATTAGAGCCCTGTATAGCAGTTCCGAATGTAGATGTGTAATGAACACAAATGAAATAAACAAAGTCATCCCATCATATTCATGCTCTCCCCGACCGCTCCAAACCCCCACAGCCAAGCTTTTACCATTTCCTTGTTTATTCAAGACCCAATGCTCTCGCCACTCAGTGGATACTGCTCCCGGACACCTGTCCTTCCACCAGAGGCGGATGAGCCTTTTCTCCTTTTCTTGTGGTACCGGTGATGTCACTGGGTCAACGACTTGTAGTTCCTGTTTGCGGCTGTCTGTTGAAGGGAGGAGGGGGGGGGAGATGAGGGGGAGAGTTTTCTCATACGGCTCCGTTCCTATGTTTCCACTTCCTTATTGCGTATAAGCCGATTGGATATTCCACAGGTGCTTCTCCAAAAAATGCATATGATCCAATGTAATGCAAGGGCTACTGTGCTACAAATCCAGACGGCAGTGCAGCAGTATTTACTGGCAAAAATAATAAGCAAAAAAAATGAAAAAGAGCGCCAGTAAATAAAGTGTAACAATTTTTAAACTTTATTAATCCATTTAAAACTTAGAGGGACAATACCCCTTAGAGCAAAAAGAAGACTAACATGTTTCGGCCGGAGCCGTAATCATAGTCCATAAAATCAATTACACATTGCAAACTTAAAAAGCCCTCCCTGGGACCTAATTGGTGGAAATATTTCATTAGAATTTGCATTTAAAGATACAGGGGAAAAGGAGAACATAGTTTCATTGGAGACTAACACATGCTATAATAAACACGGTTAAAACCTAGAACCTTTCTATCAAAGCAATGAAATAAAATGAACACTTATTCAGATCGCTTATTTATATTAGTCTACTGTCTGTTGTGAAAATTACCTTCAACATAAATATAGATTGTATTTCCCCTTTGACAAAGAATCTTAATCTGACTTGGGACAAAATATCTGATATAAACAACAACAGGCCCATTTATCAAGCTCCGTACGGAGCTTGAAGGGCCGTGTTTCTGGCGAGTCTTCAGACTCGCCAGAAACACAACTTATGAAGCAGCGGTCTGCTCTGAGCAGGCGGACAGGAATCGCCGGAAATCAACCCGATCGAATACGATCGGGTTGATTGACAGCTCCCTGCTGGCGGCCTATTGGCCGCGAGTCAGCAGGGGGCGGCGTTGCACCAGCAGCTCTTGTGAGCTGCTGGTGCAATGTTAAATGCGGAGAGCGTATTGCTCTCCGCATTTAGCGAGGTCTTGCGGACCTGATCCGCAGTGTCGGATCAGGTCCGCAAGCCCTTTGATAAATGGGCCCCCAAGTGTTTGATAAAGCAGTCTGTATGATCAGATCTACTGACATGGTCAGAATATAGCAAATACAACTGGTAAATTAATAAAACTGGTATACTGATAAATAATATATCATATATCAATACTTCTACAAACTGAACACTAAACTACCAATTCTATTAATACCAGTATATAATTTATAGTGTAGTTTATAGTATATAGCTTATAGAGTTAAGTTCATTAAAATAACTGTTTTTTCTTATGGAAGAGGGAGAAACAAACTTTTGCTATTATACCATATCCAAATAATGAATAGCAAATGATGCCAATGTACCAATGTTGGAGAGGAAAGCTATGGGTTTAGCTAGAGAAAAGGAAATATAAATCTGTACACACATATCTCATCAACAGTGTACATATTTAATTTGCATTGAACCAGGGTACATATCATATATCAAGGGGGTGTTATCTTCATCTGGGAAGTGAATCATAATAATATATATGTACATATGGAGAGAGATACATGCACAGAGAGGGGTGGGGAAACCACTAACTCAACACCAGTAATTGATTAAGTCATATTCAGAATTCAGGCAAAGAGGAATCTTGGTCCGGAGTCTGAATATCCAATACATCTCTTGTCTAGATAATATGCAGTATTTATCTCCTCCTCTTTTCTTTGCCTGTACCTTCTCAATAATTAACCATTTCAGACAGTCACAATTTTTGTCATGTTTCTTGACAAAATGATCAACTAGGTGGGTACTTATTTTACCCACACTGACCGTTGATAAATGTTCATGAATACGTGACCTTACCTCTCTAGTGGTTAATCCCACATACTATAAATTACAGAGAGAGCACCACAACAGGTAGATACAATAGGTTGCACAACAATTCAAGCATGACATGATATTAAAAGTTTCACCAGTGACAAATGAGCTAAAGGTTGTGTCCACCTTTAAATGTTCACAGGCCTTACACTGGGCATATCCACATTTAAATGTCCCTTTGTCCCTTAGCCATGAAGCTGATGCCACTGCTGACACTGGTCTTTTGAGCTGTGAAGGTGATACCATACTCCCTATGGATTTATTTTGTCTGTAGGAAAATCTACAGCCTTTACTGACTGTGTCAGCAAGGGCATCATCTGACACAAGTAATTGGAAATGTTTTCGCACTATACCACATATCTCCTGATACTGAGTAGAATACTCTGTTACAAATGTTAATTTGTTATCTTGTACTCCTCCATGTTTTCTACTGTCACTTAATAGAGCATCCCTGTCCATAGCAGTTACCTCTCCTCTTGTTATTTTAATGAACTTAACTCTATAAGCTATATACTATAAACTACACTATAAATTATATACTGGTATTAATAGAATTGGTAGTTTAGTGTTCAGTTTGTAGAAGTATTGATATATGATATATTATTGATCAGTATACCAGTTTTATTAATATACCAGTTGTATTTGCTATATTCTGACCATATCAGT
The DNA here is from genome assembly GCF_027579735.1 of Bombina bombina. Lineage (NCBI taxonomy): Eukaryota > Metazoa > Chordata > Amphibia > Anura > Bombinatoridae > Bombina > Bombina bombina. The sequence goes on along the minus strand of NC_069502.1, from coordinate 1,106,015,273 downwards.
AGATCTGATCATACAGACTTAGCTTTATCAAACACTTGTTGTTCATATCAGATATTTTGTCCCAAGTCAGATTAAGATTCTTTGTCAAAGGGGAAATACAATCTATATTTATGTTGAAGGTAATTTTCACAACAGACAGTAGACTAATATAAATAAGCGATCTGAATACGTGTTCATTTTTTTTCATTGCATTGATAAAAAGGTTCTAGGTTTTAACCGTGTTTATTATAGCATGTGTTAGTCTCCAATGAAACTATTTTCTCCTTTGCCCCTGTATCTTTAAATGCAAATTCTAATGAAATATTTCCACCAATTAGGGACCAGGGAGGGCTTTTTAAGTTTGCAATGTGTAATTGATTTTATGGACTATGATTATGGCTCCGGCCGAAACATGTTAGTCTTCTTTTTGCTCTAAGGGGTATTGTCCCTCTAAGTTTTAAATGGATTAATAAAGTTTAATATTTTTTACACTTTATTTACTGGCGCTCTTTTTCATTTTTTGTCCATAGCTTAGATGCCTTCTATTTCAAATAAAGATAGCAAGAGAACGAAGAAAAAATTATAATAGGAATAAATTAGGAAGTTGCTTAAAATTGCATGATCTATCTGCATCACCAAAGAAAATATTTGGGTTCAGTGTCCCTTTAAGAATATATCTAGTCTGGAAAGAGTGTTATGGGATTTTGCGCTGCTGAATCAGTTGGCGCTCTACAAATAACCGATAATAATAATAATAATAATAATAATAATAATAATAGAGATGCAGGTAAATTCCAAGCTGTTCGAGTTTAAAAGTCTCCATACATCAATTATTTTATAGTTAGCAGTTAAGGTTGAAAATATTTTACTTTTATATCTTGATTGAAATTTCTGTGATCTATTCATCTAATTTGGTTGGTGTAATTTTTCCCTGTCTAAGAACCTATTAGGAGTTGCATTGAAATCTCCCATAATTATCAGTTTAACATCCAAGAATTTATCAAAAATCCTATATATCTTTCTCCAAAATTTCCAGTCTGTTTTATTGGGCCCATAAATATTCCCAATTATATACTCATTACCATCTAGATTAATATGATTAAATAAGTATCTCCCTTCCTTATCCACTAATTTTTGCTTTATTTCATATTTTAAATTGTGATTTAACAAAATGGATACCCCTCTCGCTGCCTTTGAATAAGATGGACTGATGACCTCCCCAATCCAGTTTGCTTTGATTTTGGAATGCTCCAAATCGGATAAGTGTGTTTCCTGCAAGCATGCAATATCCACTTGTTTTTTTACTTAGGTAATTCATAATAGCTTTCCGTTTTATTGGCGAATGGATTACGCCCACATTCCATAATAACAGTTTAACCATTAGGTAAATTTAGGAGAAGTAAAAAACCCCGATGACTTTGAGGCTGGAGGAGGGAGAGAGAGAAAAAAAGAGAAAAAAAAAAAAAACACTTAGCACCCCACATTTTAGTTGCCAAATTGCATTTATCTTCTTCTGTACAGTACACATTTGCCTATAACCCTTAGATAACTATAGCTGGTTTCCCTTTTCCAAACGCCCCCCCCCCCCAAAAAAAAAACTCATTACAGTTCTAATTTTCAAACAACTATACAAATATAAATTATGCACCTATATAAGTGCCATAAGCTTTACAGTTACATTCCTTCATATACAAGCATTTACATTGAAATTCCACTGTAATACTACCAGTAAGAAACCTTTCTTGTTTTAATTCAGAAGTTTAAACCAGTGCCCTAGTGCTCACCATAAGGCACTTTTAGCGCTTCTTTTTTACAAAACAAAAAAAAACAAAAACCCTCATTACACTTCTAATTTTAAAACAACTATACAAATATAAATTATACACTTATATAAGTGCCATAAGCTTTACAGTGACATTCCTTCAAATACAAGCATTTACATTGCTATTACACTGGTATGCTACCAGTAAGAAACCTTACTTGTTATAATTCAAAGGTTTATATGTTGCTCCAAAATGTATACATATCTTTTGGCATTAATGGTGCCCTCACAGATGTGCAAGTTACCCATGCCATGGGCACTGACACCCCCCCCCATACCATGAGAGACGCTAGCTTTTGGACCTGACAGCTTAGATGGTCCTTTTCCTCTTTGGCTCGGAAAACACAACAGCTGTTCTTACCAAAAACTATTTGAAATGTTTACCTGTTGGACCACAAAACACGATTCCACTTTGCTACTGTCCATCTCAGGTGAGACAGAGCCCAGTGAAGTTGGCGCTTCTGGACAGTGTTGATAAATGGCTTCTGCTTTGCATCGTTAAGCCTTAATGTGTATCTGTGGATGCAGTGGTGAATGGTTTTGAATGACAAAGGTTTACCAAAGTATTCCCGAACCAATGTCAGGATATCCATTACAGACTCATGACGGTTTTTGAGACAGTGACGTCTGAGGGATCGGCCTTGCCCTTTACGCACCGAGATTGGACCTGAATCTTTTAATTATATTGTGCACTCTAAAAGGTGAAATGCTCAAAATCCTACCGATTTGTCTTTAGGGAATGTTGTTCTCATAGTATTGGATTATTCGCTGACGCATCTGTTGGCAGATTGGCGAGCCTCAACCCATCCTTGCTCTTGAAGGACTAGGCCTTTTTTGGAGGCTTCTTATATACTATGATTACACAATTGCCTCATCTGTTTCATATCACCTTCTTATTTCAAATTGGCACATTGCTATTAGTCCTAAATTTCCCCTATCTCAACTTTTTTGGAGTGTGTTGCAGTCATCAGGTTTGAAATGAGTGTATATTTTAAAAAATACATTAAATTCACAAAGTAAAACATCAAATGATGTGTTAATAATGTGTTTTCAATATAGTACAGGGTGAATTGAATTTTAAAATTACTCTTTGTTTTTTTGCATTTTCCATACTGTCCCAACTTTTTTGGAATTTGGGTTGTAGATAATATGGGTGGGTTTGCATCCAACTTAGGGTCTAAGGACTGCAGGTGGGCCACATGGAAACCAATAATCTTTTTCTAATAGTTAATTGCTCATCAGTACATTGTCACATTAACAAACTAATCTTGACCATAATAATGAAGTAAAAAGTATAAATATACTTGTCGCTTGATGGGAAGGTAAAAAGGCAGCAATTTCAAACGAAATGGAGCCATCAGTAAACTGCTTTCCTGTTCAGGCCCGCATCTTCAGCAGTGTCAGATAGAGTACTGTTGTTCCAGAATATAATAATGGAATTAATGGCTTAAAGACCCAACTCACCACAAATTCTTAATGAGACACTGCAAGTTAAACACGGTAACCAGGCAGAGGCTAGAGGTAAGAGAACAATGAGACTAAACTTAGTAGCTGAACTCTCTACAGTACTTTAATCAGCACAAAGTAAAATAACATATACGTACTAGAAGGTAACTTTAAATTTATAAATCTAAATGACAAAGGAAAATATACCTTCGTAAAAGTTTAGTCTTGCTATCCAGGCAAAGTCTAACTTGGATAGGTATCTTAAATGCAGATCTGTAAAAAGCAGAGGCTTCCAATGTAATAGGGCACTGGCTAAGCAGATAACAGCAGCAATATTGCAAATAAATAGTCAAATACAAAACAAACGGCAAAATCACTATGCTCAGGTAAATAATAAGGAAATACAGAGTCAGATAGTCCAGGTCAAAGCCTCACAGGGGAAAACAGAGAAAAAATATTTAAACAAAAGTCCAAAAACAAGCTAAAGCCAAAATAACTGAGTCAGTCCAAACAAAAGGGTTAATTCAGAAGTGAAGTCAGGGGTAGCCAAGTCAATCCAGTAAATTAAAATAAACAAATTGCCAGTAAGAGGTAGTCAGAACACACAAGCAGCATCATCATGCAAACAGAGAGCTTATAAAGACTACTACAATTAAAGGGATAGAAAAGTCAAAATTAAGGGCCCGAAATGTTGCTTACTATGTGACCCTGATGTATTGAAAATAAAGGTTGTTTTTATTTGGAAGTGCTGTTGTGTGTGGATTTGAGATATTAACTAATGCTGTAGTAGTATTTAAAACAAACAACAAATATGCAGCTGCACACAGTTGGACTGAGATTTATAAACAGACAAATTTATATCTTCATCATAAAAAACATATACATATGAAGGTTGCAAAAACGACTTACGCATTTTGCAACTGTCAGAGGCACTTTATCATAGCTTACATAGGTTCGTTGTCAGTACATATTAAAAGCCATTGCAACCAATAGTAACACATATAAGAGGTATTGTAATTTATTAACCCCATAACTACCACTGGAAGATATAATCATCCCTTAACCCCATAGCAGCCAATATAATTATTACTCTCCACAAAAATTACACAAAATTTTAATTGTAACGAATGGTTTATACTAGCCTTTATTGCCAACTTCTTTATATTACTTCATTATAGCCACATGGCTCATATTCTGTTCATAAAAATAAGTGAGTTCCCATTCTCATATTAAAACATATAAAAGGATTATGTATTTAAAGTGATGGTAAAGTCCCCTAGGTTGCCTATCCAATAAGGTTTTATATAGCATAACATTTTTTTATTTCATTTTAACTTATAGTTTTACTGTGCCTCGCTCCGCCCTCCTTAGACTTCCTGGTCTATGCTCTATCCGATGTAGAGAGCGGTCCCACCCACTCTCTATGTAAACACCTATGCTCGTTCCCGATGTAGTAAGATGTGCACATGCGCAAATTCATCTCCACTTCACAATGTAAACAATAAATTATGCTGTTCATTGTTTACTGGTGTAGTAGAGAACTTATTTGTGTATCGTTTCACTTAAATATCTGCTGGAATTTTACAAGGATGCGTTTGTACAGATTGAATAGTAGCCTTGAATGATGTCAGATGGGATCCCCTTTAGTGATGAACGCACATGCGTCACACGGGAGCTTGCTTTTACTTGTCGACTCTGGTAAATAACTTGAGCATGCGCTGTAGATAGAGGGGGTGGTTTTTCTAAAGTCCTGGTCGCCTAACGGCCAGGATTTAAACTGGATGCCAAAGTAAACTTCATTAAAAAAAAAAAAAAAATGGCACAGACCTGGGTGGAATATGGGACACTCTGATTGAAAGTTTTAAGTATTACTAACTTAATATATATATATATATATATCTATATATATATATATATATATATAAAAGGATGACTGACACTCATATTTATTTCAAATGATGTAACAAATGCCTCTTTGAATATGTGCAACTTTACCATCACACTGAAAAAGGAAGCAGTAAAACACTAATATAGAGATTCATATCCTCATTGTCACAAGCATAGTGAGGCTTCTTTATTCGTCATTGTAACACTATGTTTAATACCAGAATTAATTATATACTATTTATATGATATTAATCTTACATCTGTATGTCACATAGACGTATAGTAAACTTTTTACAATTAGAAAATTAGTATTTTAAAGTACACTGGATCTGCTAAAACCAGAAGAGCCTAATAAAAGTAATTAGAAACAATAGGAAATTTCTAATTAAAAAAAAAACATAAAGTGTATGAAACTGTCTGGATAAATCTTTAGTGTGGGTCAACTACTGGAAAGGAAGTAAAGATCATTAAAGGGACAGTAAACACTAAGGGCAGATTACGACTGGATGGCAAACGTTTTTGTGCGGGTTTTTGTGATCGTTTGCGCACAGGTTAAATTGCCCTGGTATTACAACTTAAAAGCACGATTCCAATTAACGCTTGTCGGGTTAGTGCGTACTCAGAGCTGTGTTTAACTGTTTCACAAAACATAAAAGTTGCACAAAACATATAAAAAATACATCACAAAGTACAATTACACATATAATAACACCATCTAATAAAAAATATTAAAATAAAAAATTGCACACAAAAGTTATACTGTGTATGTACTATAAATATTTCACATATCAATGTTCTTCACATAGCAGAATATATTCTAAGTAATTTTTTTTTCAATTTCTTTTTATTAAGAATCCAATAATACAACAATAATTTTTGCAATTACAAAGTGACTTCAGCATGTGTAAACATCAAAAAATTTGTTTCATAGTTTGGATTTTTGTCCTAACATTTTCAAATAAAAATAAATAACAGTAATCTCTGTGTCTCTTTTAATGCTACATAATTGAGTAATAAACCATCTGTTGGTATCAAATGGAAGTTTTTATATCGCTCCTACATCTATAATATACCTTACACTGTAAGTCTGGTTTCGTCTACCCTTAAAATAATTAGGGATGATTTAATAGGGGTTATTAATGTTTTTGGGTAGATTTTTTATATCTTGTTCCCAGACTACTTGAGATTTAATTGTTATTACATTTTTATACTAGGTTACAAAATTATTATTTATTATTATTTCAGTAGTAACCTCCAGTAAAATGTTGTATATGTTTGTAATTATGAATATTAATAATTATTAGCAATATAAAACTATTGTCAGCGATATCTACAATTAATATAGCAGAAATGTTGTCAATACACTTCTTTGGTGTACTCCAAAATATCACTATATAGATATCTATAAATTTGACAACAATATTATTATTAAAATTAATATTTAATCATTTTGTTCTTGATTAGTTATCTTTATAGACACCTTGACTTATATTTATGTAAAAACTAGATTATGAATCAGTTACACACGCTTATTCTGTTACAATTTTCTATACAAAACAGATCATAAAATATATATCTAAAAATTAACCGTACTCACAATAACTCGCTTATTAAAATACCACAAATGAGAATACCAGAACAGTCTATAATTATCCAGCTTAGTTTACTCCAATATCAGAATATGGGCTGCTAACTTAACAGTGCTTAATTATCAATAAATCTAAGATAACGTTCAGGAAAGTATAATTAAACTATTTAGCCCACAAATGGCTCTATATAACTTCAATTAAAACACCAGAAATTGTATATATTATTAATGCAACAGTATATTTATATGCCAATATATCTGGCCTGAAATAGCCCCTTATTCAGCCACAATAAAACAAATTCTAAAATATATCGCAATAACTGTAATTAACTTATGGCATTAAAATACATAAAATCTTCCTAAACATTAATATTTAATACCAGTATACTTATTACCCTTGGTCTAATTAATATTAAATATAAGAATAAATCTCCTTCTAACTTACAGTCACAATTTAACTATAGTTTTAGAATACCTTGATTTAAAACATAAAAAATATAGAGCAACCGTATACATCACTAAATAAACCAATTTAAAGTTTCAGCTTTTTTAGATAAATTCATTCACCGTCATATGAGGGGTATTGCAATTCAGAGAATAAAAGGTTTAGGCCCAATGTCGCTTTCTGTAAACCAAAACAGCAAGATAAGTCAGTGACTCAAATTCAGCAGAATGTGTTTTTACTTTTGTGCATCAGACTTTTATCCAGTGATAAGGTCTACCTCCATTCTAATAATTGGTGAACATTTGGATACGCCCCAATCGATGCTTGTCTCTGATAGGCCCTTCAAAGCTGAACATTTCATTGGTTCTTTGAGAATTCATATGGTTATTTAGTACAATGCCTTTTGGTTGCAATTCTTTCATAAACCACCAGAGGGCAATATGAGCAGGAAAACGCTTTGTTAGCGCAATACCGTTTAGCCAAATGTATCTTTAATATGCTTATTGTTTCCTGATATTAATAAATTATATGTTTAATATATATGGGACCAATTAATACTATTTAATCTGAGTATTTTAATACTAAACATGAGTATATTCCTATAATATTTTAACAGATGCATTTAAAAATCACATTTTTATGAGTGGACTAGTATTATAACCCAATAATAGGTATATGCATGTCTGACTTTATTTGTATATCAGTTCATTAGATATACCAGTATATATTTCATTTCCCAGTTACCATCCTATATTATGTATAGAGGAGCATTTATATGATAACTTATAGTATCTCTACTTATTTAGAAATCTCATCTTCACATCTGGTCTTTCCCTGTAATGCTTATGGGTTCCTGGAAAAACACAGAAGAAGTTATTTATGGTATATATTTTAAAATAAGGTAATACAGTTGGTTATTATTCCAAACATGGGGTTACCTATTCAATACAGCAGACACTCATCCAATATTGTATATTGGGCCTAAGACAATCTTATAGGTTCATATATATATTTTATTATATATTATATATATTTGAGTATTTAGAATAGATTTTAAAATTATAACCATTCATTTCAAATGACTTTTTTTTCCCTATGTACTATCAACTTCCCATATGTTAGCTGTAACATGAATCTAGACGCCGATGTGTATTGTTGCCTAGTTATGGATACTTATCTGTATATCATACATATGCAAATTACTACACTTCCTGAGCTTCAGCTAGCTTCAAAAAGTCATTACAGACAGTATGTATGTTGTCTTCATAGGTGGTCTGTAGTGAATTCAGCTTTTTAGACAGGAAACCCATATATGGGCGTTCAGACCTGAGGGTGTCATGTGATAAAATTACTTTCAAGAGACCTACTTTTTTATCTACACAAATATTTGTCCCTTTTGTTCTCTGATGTTCTGTAATCAGGAAAAGGGGGGTTGGTCCGTTGTGGCAATGAGTAGATACAAACGGAGGATGGTGTGAGTGCTATCAAAAAGTGGTGAATAGGCTAGCCGTCCCTAATGGGATCACTGATTCCTCAAAAAATTATCCTAGGGTACAAGCAAAAAAGAAATGGGGTGGGACAGGAAGCGCTCCGGGTGGGGAGCTTATTAGTGATATATTTTAACCTTATTTTGGACACTTATGTGTTCAATTAATTTTGTGTGTGTAATCTCATAAACAATTGATTTATTTGTATTGGATATGGCAAAAATGTATTTAATTTATAAACTCTATTTTCATATTTTAGTAGTAAACATAGCGAGATATAGATATTTATATAAAAACAAATATTGCGCTGAGTATGTTAGTTTATCATATCTTGTTTATGTTCTATGAAGCTCTGTAAATATATGGTATGTACATTTTTAAAACATATCACTAATAAGCAGCAAACACAAAAACATAAATTTCACTTCATGTGTAGAGAATTCACACTTATTAGTTATTCTTTTTGGCATTAAAATTGTTCAGCACTTTAGAGGTTAAAACATGCACAAGAAAGTCAGCTGCCGTTTGAAAAAGGTGGTAATAACTCTGACACTCCCACTTTTTGTTCCTATTGGATAGACACACCTCAACCTATCACATGGGTTATTGCTAGTGATGTTGCGAACCTAAAAATTTGGCTTCGCAAACAGCGAACGCGAACTTCCCCAAAAGTTTGCGAACCGGCGAACCGCCATTGACTTCAATGGGCAGGCAAATTTTAAAACCCACAGGGACTCTTTCTGGCCACAATAGTGATGGAAAAGTTGTTTCAAGGGGACTAACACCTGGACTGTGGCATGCCGGAGGGGGATCCATGGCAAAACTCCCATGGAAAATTACATAGTTGATGCAGAGTCTGGTTTTAAGCCATAAAGGGCATAAATCACCTAACATTCCTAAATTGTTTGGAATAACGTGCTTTAAAACATCAGGTATGATGTTGTATCGATCAGGTAGTGTAAGGGTTACGCCCGCTTCACAGTGACAGACCAAACTCCCGCAGCGGGTACAACATCATCATCATCATCACACCGTATGTCCATGTGTGTAATGCTGCCTGACTGAGACATATCCCTGTTATCTACATCCTCTGGCAATAATGGTTGCGCATCACTCATTTCTTCCAACTGATGTGTAAATAACTCCTCTGACAGATCAAGTGAAGCGGCTGTGGTGCTAGTGTTGGTGGTGGCGGCAGGCGGGCGAGTGGTAACTTGAGAGGTGCACGAAGCTAAGCTGGAGGAGGATGGTGCGTCAAGGTTCCGAGCGGAAGCTGTAGAAGATTTGGTGTCCTGTGTTAGCCAGTCAACTATGTCCTCAGAAATGTTCAAGTTCGGGGTATGTGGCCTCTGAACACTGGGCATTATTCTAGGGCCAAAGGGAATCACAGCACCACGAACACGACGGCCCCTGTGGGGTGGCCTGCCTCTGCCTGTCATTTTTTTTTTCGATTGGTGGTACTATGCGTGCAAGCTACTGTGACAACAGATATGAGTAGCACTGTGCACTGGCAGAAGTTGGCAGAATAGACGCTGTAGGCCTGAAACATACGCTTGCAGACAACTAACTGCTATTCAATCTATTACAGTCAAAATTGTATTTTTTTTTAAATGTACACTACTGTTACACCAGATATGAGTTGCACTGGTGTGACACTGTGCCCTGGCAGGCACTGAAACGCACACGTGTGAAGGAAACTGACTGCTATTATTTAACACAGTCAAAAAAAGTGTTGCTTTTTTAAATCTACACTACTGTTACACCAGATATGAGTTGCACTGGGGTGACACTGTGCCCTGGCAGGCAGGCAGGCACTGAAACGCACATGTGTGAAGGAAACTGACTGCTATTATTTAACACAGTCAAAAAAGTGATGTTTTTTTTTAAATCTACACTACTGTTACACCAGATATGAGTTGCACTGGGGTGACATTGTGCCCTGGCAGGCAGGCCCTGAAACGCACACGTGTGAAGGAAACTGACTGCTATTATTTAACAGTCCAAAAAGTGTTGTTTTTTTTAAATCTACACTACTGTTACACCAGATATGAGTTGCACTGGGGTGACACTGTGCCCTGGCAGGCAGGCACTGAAACGCACACGTGTGAAGGAAACTGACTGCTATTATTTAACACAGTCAAAAAAGTGTTTGTTTTTTTAAATCTACACTACTGTTACACCAGATATGAGTTGCACTGGGGTGACATTTTGGATTGCTGTCCTTACAGCAGAGATCAGATGAGTCCTTCAGGACTGTAGTGGACACTGAATACACTAGCCTAGCTATCAATTTCCCTATTAAATCAGCAGCAGCTACACTGTCCCTCCTCTCACTAAGAATGCAGCTTCCAAATGAATCTAAAATGGCTGCTGTCCAGGAGGTGGGAGGGTCTGGGAGGGAGTGTCTGCCGCTGATTGGCTGTAATGTGTCTTCTGACTGTGAGGTAAAGGGTCAAAGTTTACTCAATGATGAAGAATAGGGGGTGGATCGAACATCGCATATGTTTGCCCGCCGCGGCGAACTCGAACATGCTATGTTCGCCGGGAACTATTCGCCACTAGTTATTGCACTAACTGCTATATAAGGAGACTTGTCAGTATCAGTAAGCATCTTGATACAGGTAGCTGAGACTACCGAAACGCGTAGAATTTTGCTTACTGTTCATCCCCAATTCTTTAAATCATCGGAATATGGGCATATGAGTAATTCCTGTATAGACCTTGTATTCCCTTCTATTTAGCATGTATCAGGTACATTGTTTGTCTTTTACCCTGAAGCAAACCGCATGTGTAATTCCTGTTAGACGTGCCACTTCATTTTGTATTCAATTCAACAAGTACTTTAACATCAAACTGGGTAATAACGCGGTCCTACCTGAGTAAACATCTGAGAGACTCGTAAGCTGTACTGAAGCTGTATTGAATCTGGAAACACGGAACTAATTTGTCTTTCATTGGATGAAAGACCTGCAGCACGAGCGGATCAGGTCACGTGGTCTGACGTCATTCTACCCACTGGGGCTTCTGACGGATTCCAAACATCGATCCTAAAATCTAGAACTGTGAGTTATCTATAGCTGTGCACAGCAGAAGAAACACGTAGACAAAAATCATAAACTGATACTATTTATCAAGGCCTTATTTTAACACAAAGTTTTTAATAACAACGGACTTTCAGCTCTTCTATTGAGTGTAACATTCCTTTGTGGATCACTTGTTGTAACAACGTGTATTGATAACGTGTAATATTTATGCCACTGTTGATACATTGTATTTACGTTTGTAACATTGGCGCAACTTTTCTCAAGTGTTATCACTTAGGTTTGTGAGGTACTGTTTTTTAGATTAACATAGATGCCAGCATCCTATATCAATTTATTTAATTACTATATATAGAATGATTTTATAAGTATTTATATATGAATACATTGTAAATTATTTATCATATACATTCATTTGTCATATTCTATTACATTTATTTTCCATATCCTAGTACATTTATCTCATAGTTTCGACATTTTTGCCTTAACCCATAAGGGTCATTATTAATATTTTTACTGTTACATATCAGTAGAATATATCACAATTTATTTATTATTATTATTATTTTTTTTGGTGAGCTCCCCACCTGGAGCGCTTCCTGTCCCACTCCATTTGTTTTTTGTTTGCACCGTTGTGGCAATGGCCCATTCAACTCATGTCAGGGGAGACATTAGCTGACATGAAATATTAAATTGTGAAATGTGTAGTTTATTAAATGTTACTTCTCAGGTATCCTGACATAATTTTCCCTTCCAATTTTAAAATATGTAGGACACATGTATTTGAATTGGTTTAAAGTCAGTGGTACTTGATGAGTGTACTGACAGTCTGCATCAAAGACAGTCTTATTATGAAGAGAGTCCGCCTTTTTTATCTTCATATTTATGCTCTTTAGCTAGGCATCTTTAAACTACAATACTTCTTTAGTGCTTTTGGGGATATGACACTTCATTCTCCCTCTATGACTTGTAGTTGGGATCTAGGATGGCACGCTCGCAACTGATTAATATGGACCCATTTATCCATAAAGGTATCATTTTTAGGGATTTTAATTTTATAGGCAACTGGAGATATTTTGTCATTAATTACAAAAGTACCCTTCCATGATGGAAGAAACTATAACCTGATCTCTTCCAAAGTTATAAAGATAAACTTTATCATTAATTTAATTTTCCTTTTTGGACGTTTTAAGATTATAATTGGTTTTAGTGGCAGTTGCGGCCTTCTCTATGTTCCGTTGAGCAAATGCAAAGGCATATTGCAGGTGTTTCCTTAAGTTCTCCACATATTGATGTATATTGGTAACATTTATCAAGTTTTGGTCTGATGTATGGTACAGTAGATGTTGAGGTAGAACCATTCTTCTACCAGTCATCAATTCAAAAGGTGACATCTTAGTAGCACTACTTGGAGTTGCTCTTAATGCCATTAGGACTAGAGGTAATTTTACATCACAGTCTTTACCTGAAGTGAAGTGGGTTCCTCCGATCGGATTCGATTCTCTGGGGTAAACCAAATCTGGAAAACAAGTGGTTGATGAGCAATGCTGCGTATGTTTCAGCACTATTGTTAGGTGCACCGAATCACTCTACCCATTTAGTGAACAGGCATGTTACTGTTAACATGTATCAGTTATCTCTTGATGATCTAGTTACTGGACCAATAAAATCAATTTGTATATCTGACCATGGCATTACCATCCCCCTTTTCAGCAATGGCACTCTATGCGTTGGCGCGGTGGGTTGGAAATGTGGACAGATTAAACACCCTTGACAGCAGGTTTGAATATCTTTCAACATTTGCGGCCAAAATGCATAGTCATGCAATATTTCATACGTTAATTTGGCACCACGATGGCCAGATGTGGGAGCATCATGGGCATGTTGAAGAAAGAGACCTCTGAACTTTGTAGGTACCACCCATTGTTGGATGCCAGTTTTGGAGGTTCTAACTAACAAACCATCCTGTAACTTGAATTGTGATCTGGACTTCATTAAGATTCTAACATCTTCCTTGCCAATACCGTCCTCTTTTGAGATGGGGTGGTTTTTAGGATCTTCTATGTGTTTATAGAAGATACCTATAATGGGGTCTTCCTTTTGACTAGTGATCATGTCCTCACTAGGAGAATTCTGACTCCATTGTGTTAGGCTCATTTTGTTGCTTAGCCTGGTATCTGGTAATGGCTTCTACCTGAATTGCACCCATTAAGTGGTTGATATTAAGGAGTTCTCCGGTTATCGCTCCTTGTTTGGCTAATGAATCTGCAAGATCATTGCCTTCCTTATCAGGACCTAGTATCCTGGAATGACCCTTGTTTTTTTTCTAGTATATGGTTAACCCATTGGAAACCACTAGATTATCAATCTCGCGGAATAACTTGCCATGTTTGACTGGTTTGTTGTTAGTTTTCTGTATGCCATTTCTTTTCCAAGTTGGCAGGTATTCAACAAAACTGTCACGAACATAATTTGAGTCAGTAATGATCACAAATTCATGAATACCTTGTTTAATAGCCATCTCAATGGTTTTTAGAACAGCAGTTAGTTCTGCAACTTGACTGGATCTTGATCCAATGTTGAAACCTACAGAAATATTTGGGAATTCATTTGCCCAAGTTATACCAATGCCAGCGACTAATCTGCACTCATTATCAATAGTGACATGGTAAGAGCAACCATCAACATATACCCAAGGTAATGTTTGACAATAAACCTTATTGTATATTTTATATGGGGAAAGCAATTGTTCCTCCAGGAAATTATCTTCTAATAACTCTTCCCCATGATCCTTAGCAGTACAGTCGTGGAGCTCAGCAAGCAAATTTCTAACGGCCAGCCTTGTAAGGAAAGAGTCCCAGCTGTTATGCGGCTATTTGACAGGTTCCAATCTCTTATTTTCTCACTGGTGGTGGGCCGTTTCTACAATAATTTTCTCACCCTGCGGAAATTTTGTAGAGCCCATACAGTAGATAAGAGGGCTTTTTCGCAATCACTACATTTTATTTCTACTAGGGATAAAGTTTTGCTTGCATATGTAATTACTTTGCTTAAATTATCATGCTTTTGGTATAAAACAGCACTCATGCTTATATCTGAGTAACCTGTCTCTAAGTAGAAAGGTTTACCCCCTTCAGGGTACGCTAAGCAAGGTGCTTGAGTGAGTTTTTTTATTCAGCTCTCTGATGGTTTAGCTAATTCTGCATAATTATCGCTAAATTTATAAGAATAATTTGTCATACCCAGGAATGATCTTAATTCCTTTAAGTTAGTTGGGTTCTTAGAATTTATTATAGCTTCCACCTTTTTCTTCTGAGGATTTAACCCTTCAGAAGTAACTTCATGTCCCAAGAAGTTTACACGAGTGCGGCACCATTGAGTTTTTTGTAGGGATAATTTGACACCTGCCCTTTTAAGTTGGCTGAGGACGTGTTTAAGTTCTGTGATGTGTTTTTCAAAGTCCGTGCTTTTGATCAAAACATCATCAATATAGGATAATGTCCCCCTTTTCAGTGCATCAGGCATAGCCTTATGCATGAATACAGCAAATTCATGTCCTGAATTGGTGTATCCAAATGGGAGCCTTTGGAATGCATACTGGACCTTTTGGAAGGAAAATGCAAGCTTATACTGATCCTCCTGATGTACCTTTATGGTCCAAAATCCCTGTGCACAATCAATGGCAGTGAATATTTTGGATCCCTGCATCTGTGCTAGGCACTGGTCAATGTATGGCAAAGGCCAGCCAGACATGTACACTCGTTTATTTAGCTGTCTTAAGTAAGCACACAAACGTCATTGTCCATTGGGCTTAAGAATACCTAGAATAGGATTGTTATAAGAGCTATGCACCTGTCTGATGATACCCCTTTCTTCCAGGTTCCTTATGATTTCTGCAAGAGAATTATATAAGGCTAAAGGAAATCTGTATTGTTAAACAAAGACAGGTGGTGCATTAAAATCTGTTTGGATTATTGCAATGTGCAGGTCTGTAATCCCACAGTCATAAGAATCCCTAGCAAAAATATCCTTGTACTCCATCAGGAGTTCTCATAGCTGTTGGCGTTCATCATCACTGGAACAGCCATTAGCTAAGGATATTTGTGCTTCAACTATTTGCTGAAATCCTGGAAAGATTTCAGGCTGTCCTATCTCATAGGCTTCTTCCAACCTAGAGGTGAGATCCCCTTGATTATAATTTACATTGCCCCCATGATTCTGGGTATTGGGGTATTCTTGCTCTTTGATCGGCTAATCAAATACTAGGGAGGCTTCTTCCATTTTACAGATGCCTTCCTCTGAGCTGAAGGGATACATAGACTGAATTGCAAATAGTCCCTCTGGCATAGATGCAAAGGATTGTTCTATTAACTGTTCTTCAGTTAAGTATCCTTCAGGTATTAGCCCAATTATATTATTCTGGAATCCAAAAGTGTAGAAACTGGATTCTAGAGCATATCCTATGGTAGTACCCTTGGACAAGGTGATATCCTGTGCGGTCATGTTATGCACAATAACATGTATTGGAATAGTTCCAATATTTACCATAGGAGTATGGGTCATTGTTAAACCCAGATTTTGAGAGATGCATATTGTTGTTTCAGAAGTTTTTAGTTTCTGACCTCTTTTTACCTCTAAGGATAAGAGGAATTTATCAGCCCCAGCAGGGATTACAACATCGTTAGACACCTGTATATTCACAGCATATGGCATTTGCTGGTTTGATTTCAGGGCCGCATTTTCATCCTGAAATACTTCAGGGTTCCCCTTTAACCTGCTCCAGAGACAAAGGTTGATCAAATCTATTTGTATGGCATATTTATGTAAGAGATCATTGCCAATGTATATTTGATTATGGGGATTATTTAAAATTTAAAACAGGTGCTTCACTGATTTATTACCTATGGTGATAGATAATAAACATTTAGCTGTGACGTTATGTAAGGATATGTTTAGTTGTTTTTAGAGAACACTACAATTACAGCCCCTGCTTTATGCAGGACCACTCAGTCTCACACCTTACCTCGGATTCCCACAGATTTAACTTAAGGGAACCCTGATATGCTCATTGATCTGAGGGTCACTACAGCAGGGTTGCTGAGTGAAACCGGAACCTTCACGCAACAATAAATGCTTAAAGCAGAAAAGAGAGTAAGTCTTATAGGATTGACTGCAGCAGTAGTGAAAGAGTTAATTAGTGCAGGTGCCTTAATTCAAACAGAGTTGCAATGGAAATAGTTTATGCAGCAGGCTTTAACAAACACACTGAAATTAACACAGTACTTTGATAAGTGAATAAATCAACCTGTGGTCATTTTGTAAACCATACTTTGATAATGAATATTAATACTTTGCAGAGTTGTTCAATCAGAGTAATATAAGCTGTGGTAAACTTGAGGAAACAGATATAGTTTAAGTTATAGCAAACAGTTCATTTCAAGCACAATAGAGGTTAATTGCGTAAAGTTTGAAATATGCTTATGCAGTCCGATAATGAATAATGGTTCTTTGTAAAAATCTTTGTCACAGTTATTTGTTTGTAATTTGGTAAATAGCAGTAAAAAAGGTTTAGTGCATATTTGATATCAGGAGCGAATATGGAAATCCAGCAAATGAGCGTTCCACAATATATAGCAAGTGAAAGAGAAATGAGGTTGCAGCAATACACACAGTTCATAGAATGCAATATATACAGACTAGAAATATTGTAGATGATATTAGCACATAGCGATACAGTTACCACACAGCAACAAGTCCTAGGAGTATCGCAGAGAGCCTGGCAGAGATCCGCGGCGGGAGAATGAGGAGCGTGACGTCACACGCTGCAGGGGAACAACCTCACTACAGGAGAGAGACTGAGAAATCTCGTAGTGAACAAACGGAGCAAATCTTCAAGCACAAAAGAGAATCTGCAAGTTGATCCAAATAGGCAGATACTCAAGGAGAGCAATAAGTTGAGAATACAAAGTAGTATAAAAGGCTAGGTCTCTTCTGAAGCAGCTTCACACTGAGCAACAAATTACCAAGCAATGAGTTCTGTTGGGAGGAGCCTTAAATAGGGGTAGTGAGTTGAGATTCTTAAAGGCACAGTAGGAAAAGAGATAAATCCCTGACACGTTATAGCTTTCAGACTTGTCATCCAGGTCATAGACCCAGTGGTCTTGGGGAGAAAGATATTTAATCACCTTAGGTTTAGCTATCTGTGCTTATAAGCCTTTGCTTATGTAGCTAGCTTCCTGTTTTAAGTTCAATTTGGCATACTTGTTTTTTCCAAGGTCATGCACTTGCATAGGGATAAATAGATAATCTTTAACTTTCTCAATTTCTGCAAGGAATTGAGAGTGATCTCCCTAAAGAGGTTTAGCGCCCCCCCCCCCCCCCCTGGTGGAGAGATATGGTTAATACATCGCCGTCTAGGGAAATATTGGCTATCTTTCCAGGCGAAATTTTTAAAGTATTACCATTAGAGCCACTTAGGGGAGTCAGATAATCTATTTGTAGGATAGTTATCTCAGGTGCAGAGCTATTCCTGAAATGAATCCCCACAGCATCTGGTTTCTTTTCCACCACATTACAGTTATGTCGGGTGTGAGGTGTGCTGGACCGCTCATAATTAATAGGTCTTTTGACTTGTGACCAAATTACATTATTTATGGTACTTCGTCTAAGGAGATCATTACCAATTATTAAACAATCAGTTGGCAGATCCACTATAATGACAGGGTGCCTTAGTACCCTGTTTCCCAGCTTTAGCTTTTCCCATGCAGTACTGTAGACTTTGAGAGAGTCACCCCCAACACCTATTAATGAACCATCAAATTCCTTTAGTTTAGGTTTGTGGGGTGTTAGCTCATTTAGCTGTGTGTAGTACCTGTGGGATAAAATAGTTGCTTGAGATCCACTATCAATTAATCCCATTATAAGGTAAGTAACTGAATCCTGAAGCTCAGCACATACATAATATTTTCCTACAGTTTCTACCATTTTACACATAAAATTAGCATGATTACACATCTGTGGGCTTCGCCACAAGTTACCTGAATCCGCCATGTTACCTGATGCAGAAGAATTTTCATTCTTACCAGCCACTTCCTCTATAAAAGGGCTGACAGGGTTCCTGTATACTGCATCTGTGGGAATAAGGTTAGGGGACAACCGCAAAATAAGAGATTTGTTAGAGCTTCCAGGCTCAGGCTGCCTGTCATTACAGCTAGGCCATCTGTTTCTGGGCTGTAGGGAGAGAACATGATTAGTACCATTATTGACATTGATAATTTCATTTGGTATCTCTCTCCCCTCTCCCTTAGGTCATACTGGAGTATTTATGACTGTGTCTGTGGCCCACTGCTGGCCACTGGCTGTACCCCTAGAAAAGGATTATTAGGGTGCTGAGTCGTCAAAGCTTGACTCATATTAGTGAATAGTGTACATAATTGATTTAACTGCGTACTAAGTTGGTCCACTTGACTGTACAAGCTATTTCTACCTCTGGGCCTATCTTTTGAGGCCTCAGAGTAGTGATTCCTGGACCGTTGGGAACCCTCAGAATCATAGCTATCATTTCTATTATGATGTGGTTGTCTTTGGGGTTCAATTTGTTCGGCGTTAATATCTTGGGGAGCACTATTTACTTGGGGTGTCTGGTTACCCTGGGAGTATTTTAGCCCCTTTTGGTATTTATTTTTACGGGGATACCAATTACCTTGTGGGTATTCACCTCTTTGGGGATAACTATTTATCTGGGTATGCCCCCCATTTTGAGTATATTCTCTCTGCAGCTCAGGTCTTGTTGGGGGAGGGGCATAGTCAAAACTTTGTGGGGAAGGCCTGTTTTCTCAGGCCACTTCCGCATAAGTTTTCTTTTTGGACTCTAAGTTTAGGAGGCTAGGTGACACCCTAGTTTCTGCCACCATTTTGAGGCTGGGCCTTGGTTCCCTTTTAATCCCCTGTTCACTGGACTGCTGAATAGAGTATAACTTTGTACTCTCTTTGATCAGCCAGTCCAATGAGCAGTTCTCATCAAAATCTCTAGCCAAATTAATTTTGATGTGTGCGGGTAATGTTTCGTAAAATAAATTCACAAATTCTTTCAAATATGGGGTAGTCTTCAGCCATACTGTATGCACTTTTTAGTGCAGAAAGTAATTCTATAGGGCTTTGAGCGGCACAAAATTTTAAATCGTATACAGCTATTTTCGCAGCTGTTTTGATGTGATATTGCCCAAACTCTTTTTTGTACTGTTGCTTTGTTTCACTCCAGGAATTAATATTCATATCCTTTAGTGAAGATAGTTAAAAGTGAGTATAAAGCGCCTAGAGGCTGGGTTAGGACGGGCCTAATATACTAACAAGACCACAGAAAAAAAGTCCTAATTGTGCATTATAATATAAAATCACATAAAATCACCCAATATAGGGAATGGAATGTAAAATCTTAATTTATTACAAATAATAATGACATAAAAAATGTCATAAAAAATGTAAAACCAAATACAATCCAATAATGAAAAGATCCGGATCTGGTGAGTCTCCTAAAAAGTTCTAAAATAACCAAAGAAGCTGTCCAATGGGTAAAATCCTGAATATACTTTAAAAGTCACACAGTCACAAAGGCTTAACCTCCAAATGTTTAAATAGCAGAATTGAGGTGATGCAGACAATAAAAAACCCCAAACTAATGTGATGAAAAAGTAAAAAATATGTGAACGTTGATAAAAAATGGGGAAAAATATGAAAAACAAAAATTAAAACAAAAATTAAAAATCAAGTGGCTATATATATATATATATATATATATACATATATATATATATATATATTTATATATATATATATATATATATATAAAAACAAACAAATGAAAAAAATGAAAATGTGATGAAAATATATATATGCGTGAATCAAAAAAGTGTGTTATCCAAAAGGTGAGGGAAACAGTGACAAAACCAACAGAATAAATCCTCCAAAAATGATCCTGATAGTGGTAGTGTCTTTGAATCCTATTTGGTGTAGTGTCCCAGTATTAGTCCTATTGGTGTGGTGTCCTATAAACAATAAAATAACATAGTGTATTCCATATAGATAAAATAACAGTAATTAGAATTTTGCTTACCCAATATCGACGCGTTTCGGCCCCTATGAGGCCTTTTTCAAGACATCCTGTCATGTCTTGAAAAAGGCCTCATAGGGGCCGAAACGCGTCGACTGGGACTGTGCCTCCACTAAAAATGTTAGTACATTTTTATACTAGGTTACAACATTTTTATTTATTATTATTTCAGTAGTAACCTCCAGTAAAATGTTGTATATCTTTGTAATTATGAATATTAATAATTAATAGCAATATAAAACTATTGTCAGCGATATCTACAATTAATATAGCAGACATTTTGTCAATACACTTCAGTGAGATCTCTTTGGTGTACTCCAAAATATCACTATATAGATATCTATAAATTTGACAATATTATTATTAAAATTAATATTTAATAATTTTGTTCTTGATTAGTTATCTTTATAGACACCTTGACTTATATTTATGTAAAAACTAGATTATAAATCAATTATACACGCTTATTCTGTTACAATTTTCTATACAAAACAGATCACAAAAATATATCTCTAAAAATTAACCTTACTCACAATAACTCGCTTATTAAAATACCACAAATGGGGGGGGGCGGAGCCTACACTCAATGCGGCAGGACGCATCTCAGTGAAGCTCCCTGAATCTGACTCTATTTCTACAAATTAAACATAGTAAACCTTCAACATTTACTGCTCTGAAACAGATATTCATCAAGGTAAATAGATATTTTCTTGGAGCTGATGTTTTGATGGAGTTCCTACCTATGCTCTTTGGGGCAGCTACGGGACAGGCTTATTATCAGGACTGGAAGCCATTTTTTTCTAATTGCGCAGCAACTTGTGAAAAACAGATCCTGTATAGGTTATGAAACGTAGGTCTGAGGCTGCCGTGCTATTCCCCCCCCCCTGAACTTCGGGGTTACGATATCCTTTGTAATAGGATAATAACTGGGCCAGCTCTTCGGATACCTAAAATGGAACTTAGTGAACATGACCTCTTGGAGGCAATCAGTGCCCTTTTAGACAAACATCTTCTCCAGATTGAGGAAGACTTAAATGCGGCTTGGGGAACTGATGACACCCTGACCCAACAGGCAGGTTCTGCCGCAGGTGAGAGCCTTTCAGAGTCCCTACAATTGGCATGGGAGAGTAATGGTGGACCCGAGACTATGAGAACCAAGTGTCTTGTTGGGGAAGATGGACCGCCTGCACGGGAAGATGTAAACCCTGCTGAGCTGCCATTATTGAAGACATTACCTAAAACGGTGCTCCCAGCGACATCGCTGCTGGTAATTGAAAACTACACTACAGCACAGTATGCCAGTGTCTGTGTTACTCTGAATGTCAGCAAAGAGGATGCCGTGCGGATAGGAGTAGAAGCAGGCTTTCCAGATCCCATTATTAAAATGGCGACTATACCTAGTGCAAGTGAATGGACAGTCTACCGTTATAACCTCCAAGTTCTGGACTTTCTCTGGGACAACAAGCACCATGGAACAGCAAGTTTGGGACAATGCTTAGCTCCGGCATCATTGAAATATTTTCCTCTTTCTACCTTGAAGACAGGAGTGGGGTAAAGTACTATAATTACCAATGTCCCAGCTTAATTGAACTTTCTGGGTCTTGACTATTAAGTCTCTACTTATGTGACAACTTATTTTGAATCTGAGAGACAATTGTCATGCCACCTTTTATTTATTCTGTTTCTGTTGTGAGAAGTACGGACACTTATGGCTAGCCTCTTGAACGTGAACCCCATTTATACTTAATAGCTGGGGCAGGTAGCAACCAACTTAATACCTTATCTGGAGTTTTGTTAAAGCTGGCGACAGTGAGTATGTATTGACCGGACAGTAGAGCTGAATAAGATTCTTTAAGAAATATCTCACGCCTGATAAACAAAGAACTTTTCAGTGTGCTGTCTGTGTTAAGACAACATAGAGAACTCTGCCTAATGCTGTTATTTTGTGTTATAATAAGTTATATATGGGCTGTCATTCCCCAAGCTGCATGCATTATGTTACATTCTAAGTGAGAAGTGCGATTGCTCCCTGAGCACAGTAATTGTGTTTAGTTAGTACATGGTACGCTTAGAAGTTTTCCCCTCTTTGCACTGAGATTTATTGCCGAGATGTTAGCAACTGAAACAGCGCGACTCTTAAAGATTTACTTGCGAGGGCTTCTCTCCTTATCTCAGCTATAACATAGAGCACATCTGTCTTTAATCAATTTTGTGACTCCTTAACCCCTACATGGCATTCCACATGTTCATAGCTCAGCTTCAGGTCATAATGTGCCCGTGAATTATTTCTTATCTGCAGAGTATGCATCCCTCTTAGAAACTGTATGCTGAAATGTTTAGTAGCTTCTATTTACACTGTTAATGCATGCTTATGCCTGCCTGTAGTTTGTAAGATTCCTTAGGGTTAATGACTTTTGGGATGGGTCTTTAGTGCTGTATTGTACACACTCTATGCAGGATTTTATAGTAGGGAGCTTTCCCTTTAAATTTTGGATTGGTATTTACTATGTAACTATATTTTCCATATATATCCCCTAACCCTTTCAGGATAATGGTGCCTTTGGCAGCTGAGGTTACTTTTGTCTCTTGGGGGTCAGAATTCACTACTAGGGCCCAACCTATAAGCCTGCTATCTGTGGCCGAGATGGTAGGTCTCCCGGGTCTGTATCAATATGGCGCATTGAGAGTCACCTAAATAATTTCCACCTATTAGCCGCTCTATGGTAAGAGTTAATTTATATTATCATATGCCCAGAATCTAAGAGGTAATTTTACGCTTAAAGGCAGTAGTACCGCCCTACATATGAGAATCTCAAATAAGCTAGCACTTTTCTTCATATGAATTCTAATTACATATCGCCCCTGAAGAGTGACCAAGTTAACCATAAGAGCACCTCCCTAAGTCTTCCAATTTACATGGGTCCATGAGTGACCTGTCAAACTAATGGAGGTGTAATCATCCTCTATATAAGTATAAAATGAGGTTTCATTTATTCAGTTT
Source organism: Bombina bombina (assembly GCF_027579735.1). Taxonomy (NCBI): domain Eukaryota; kingdom Metazoa; phylum Chordata; class Amphibia; order Anura; family Bombinatoridae; genus Bombina; species Bombina bombina. The sequence continues at coordinate 1,105,991,468 of NC_069502.1, read as the reverse complement.
GGTAATAGCCAATTACATTGAGATGTCTTGACCTTCTTTATGTTGCTAGCTTTGTAGTATTTTATTTATGTACTTATTTAATTTAATTTTTTTCAGGTCTAAGCGACAGGGTTGAACTAATTTAAGATGTGTTTAATGTATTACCTACTGAACTCTTCATTGTTGTTATGTTTATGTATAACCTCAATAAAAATTATTTAAAAAAAAAAAAAAAAAAATACCACAAATGAGTATACCAGAACAGTCTATAATAAGTATCCAGCTTAGTTTACTCCAATATCAGAATAATTAAACTATTTAGCCCACAAATGGCTCTATATAACTTCAATTAAAACACCAGACATTGTATATATTATTAATGCAACAGTCAATTTATATGCCAATATATCTGGCCTGGAATAACCTCTTATTTAGCCACAATAAAACAAATTCTAAAATATATTGCAATAACTGTCATTAACTTATGATATTAAAATACAAAAATTCTTCCTGAACATTAATATTTAATACCAGTATACTTATTACCCTTGGTCTAATTAATATTAAATATAAGAATAAATCTCCTTCTAACACACAGCCACAATTTAACTATAGTTTTAGAATACCTTGATTTAAAACAATAAAAATATAGAGCAACCGTATACATCACTAAATAAACCAATTTGAAAATTTCAGCTTTTTCAGATAAATCTGTTCACCGTCATATGAGGGGTATTGCAATTCAGAGAGTAAAAGGTTTAGGCCCAATGTTGCTTTCTGTAAACCAAGGCAGCAAGATAAGTCAGTGACTCAAATTCAGCAGCATGTGTTTTTACTCCTGTGCATCAGACTTTTATCCAGTGATAAGGTCTACCTCCATTCTAATCATTGGTGAACATTCGGATACGCCCCAATCGATGCTGGTCTCTTATAGGCACTTTGAAGCTGAACATTTCATTGGTTCTTTGAGAATGCAAATGGTTATTTGATACTACAATCCCCTTTGGTTGCAATTCTTTCATAAACCACTTGAGGCCAATATGAGCAGGAAAACAGCTTTGTTAGCACAATACTGTTTAGCTAAATGTATCTTTAATATGCTTATTATTTCCTGATTTTATTAAATTATATGTTCCACATATATGGGACCAATTAATTCTATTTAATCTGAGTATTTTCATACTAAACATGAGTATATTCCTATAATATTTTAACAGATGCATTTAAAAATCAAATTGTTATGAGTTGACTAGTATTATAACCCAATAATAGGTATATGTATAGCTCACTTTATTTGTATATCAGTTCATTAGATATACTGGTATATATTTCATTTCCCAGTTACCATCTTATATTATATATAGAGGAGCATTTATATGATAACTTATAGTATCTGTACTTATTTAGAAATCTCATCTTCATACCTGGTCCTTCCCTGTAAAGCTTATGGGTTCCTGGAAAAACACAGAAGACATTATTTATGTTATATATTTTAAAATAAGATAATACAGTTGGTTATTATTCCAAACATGGGGTCACCTATTCAATACAGCAGGCACTCATCTGATATGGTATATTGGGCCTAAGACAATCTTCTAGGTTTATATATATATATATATATATATATATATATATATATATATATATATATATATATATATATATATATATATATATATATATACACAGTAAACAATCAAAAAGAGAGCAAAACTGTCCTTGTCACTTGTCTGATTACGGGGTCACTCCCCGAAAACGTTTACACGGCTTAATAAATACAGATTATTTATCACAGCGAGTGCTCTCTTTTTGACTGTTTACTGGATATGCTTGGGATGCACCCCGGATCATAAATATAAAGTGAGTTCTGGACTTTTGAATTTATATATATGTATATATATATATATATATATATATATATATATATATATATATATATATATATATAAAATCCAATTAGCACGTGTTCCAGCACTCCAGCTTCAACAAATAATGAAGCACCTGGGTGCAATCCTCAATGGATTGTAGATAAGAGCTAGGAAAGGGAGGGCACTCTCAGGATTTATATACATCAAAGTTAGTTTATTGTTTATAACAACAACGTTAGAAAGTCATAAGGATAGGTCGACGTTTCGGCTTACATAGAAGCCTTCATCAAGACAGATGAACAACTCACAACGGCGACTTGCAGCCGCACACAACACCACCAGCAAAACTGGTGCTGGTGGTGTTGTGTGCGGCTGCAAGTCGCCGTCGCCGATGTCACCAGAGCCACAGGAAGTTAACCCCAGTCCGGAATGGGTGCAAGAAACAAGGGGGATTACAAACAAAAAGTAATACAACACATAGAAACACCCAGCACTCACCAGCTAGCTCACAGCTAAGATAAAATCACAACTGGAAAGGTTAGTTACCGCATCTGGCCAAATGGGAAAGCTCAGGCACCACGTCAAGGTCCTTTCCACTGCCTGAGTCCCTAACACAGCCACACCATCATGCGAGCTCACAAAGCCAAACAGACTGAGAACAAAGAAGGGGTGCACAGGTGGATGTAATCACCCAGAGAAAATACAAAACATGGAAGGGAACTGCACTCCAAGACCGGACCAGGTACACATCCTGTGACTCAGCAACATCCAGCCCTGGGTACTAAATAGCTAAATAGTCTGTTTGGCTTTGTGAGCTCGCATGATGGTGTGGCTGTGTTAGGGACTTAGGCAGTGGAAAGGACCTTGACGTGGTGCCTGAGCTATCCCATTTTTACCCACTAAAAAGACCAGAAACTTCCTTTTGTCTTTATATTTACCTGCTGGCACCCTGGCATTTGCTTTTGGTGGTGAGAGTGCTCTCTTTGAACATTATATATATATATATATATATATATATATATATATATATATATATATATATATATATATATATATATATATATATATATTTGAGCATTTGGAATAGATTTGAAAATTATAACCATTCATTTCAAATGACTCTTTTTTCCTATGTACTTTCAACTTCCCATATGTTAGCTGCAACATGAGTCCAGACGCCTATATGTATTGTAGCCTAGTAATGGATACTTATCTGTGTATCATACATATGCTAATTACTAGTCAGGGTGCCAGGAATTAGACTGAGACGAGAAGTGCAAAAATAATCACACCTTTATTAAATAGCAAAAAATAATAAAAAGTCCACAAGTCAAATAACAAGCCAGGAGTCAAAACTAGAGCTGGTAGTCAGACAAGCCGAGTCAGGAGCCAAAGCGAGTAGTCAGACGAGCCGGAATCAGGAACAAGGAGAACAGCGGAGTCAGGAATAAGCCAGAGATCAGGAACCAGGAGGGTCGTCAGACAGCCAGGTAATACACAGGAGCTCTCACAAATAGGTCTGAGACAACGCAAGGGCAAAGCATACTGAACAAAGGCCCTTTAAATAATAAGTGATGACATCACAATTCTGAGACTGCATCATGTCTCACATGAATGATGTAAACCAGTCTGGCCATAAAAGGAAGTACAGAAAGTGAGCAGCATCTCCCAGAAAGCACCAAAGTCAGCAAGAGAGGTGAGTAAAATGGCTGCCAGCAGCACATGGCAAACAAGTCAGGAAAAAACCCTGACAGTACCCTCCCCTCAATGACCACTCCCCCGCGGGAGGACAAAAGGCTTATTGGGGAAATGGGCATGGAAGGCATGGAGGAGGGCGGGAGCATGAACATCAGAGGAGGGAACCCATGAACGCTCCTCTGGACCGTAGCCCCTCCAATGAACCAAATACTGTACGCGGCCCCTGGACATACGAGAGTCAATAATGCTGCTGACCTCATACTCCTCATGGTTGTCAACAAAGATAGGACAGGGACGAGGCAACACAGTGGTAAACTGATTACAAACCAATGGTTTCAAGAGGGAGACATGAAAAACATTGGAGATGCGCATTGCAAAAGGAAGGTCAAGAGCGTAGGCCACAGGATTGACCCGTCGGAATATTCAAAAAGGACCAACATAACGAGGAGCCAGTTTATTGGAAGGCACACAAAGGTTCAAGTTGCGGGAGGACAGCCAAACTCTCTCACCAACCTGGTAGGAAGGTGCAGGCAGACGCCTACGATCAGCCTGAAACTTTTGGCGCTGCATTGAACGATGAAGGCAATCCTGAATCTGCACCCACGTGGAACGGAGTTGCCGGAGATGCTCCTCCAAAGCTGAAATACCCTGAGACATGAATGAATCGGGCAACAAGGATGGTTGAAACCCATAATTCGCCATGAACAGGGATAACTTGGAGGAAGCATTAATAGCACTATTACGAGCAAACTCTGCCCAAGGTAACAGTTCAGACCTTTTATTGTGGTGATCTGAGACATAGCAACGGAGGAACTGTTCCAGAGCTTGATTAGACCGTTCCGCAGCCCCATTGGATTGAGGGTGATATGCCGAGGAGAAGGAGAGCTGAATCCCCATTTGAGCACAAAAGGAATGCCAAAATCTGGAGACAAACTGGCTACCCCGGTCCGACACTATCTCCTTGGGTAACCCATGTAAACGGAAGACCTCACGGGCAAAAATTGAAGTAAGCTCCTGAGCGGTAGGCAACTTCTTCAAGGGAATGCAATGTGACATTTTAGAAAAACGGTCAACCACCATAAGGATAACAGTATTGCCATTGGAAACAGGGAGCTCGACAATGAAGTCCATGGAAAGATGTGTCCAAGGACGCTCACCATTAGCAATAGGTTGAAGAAGACCCACAGAAAGACGTTGAGGAGTCTTATTCTGTGCACAAACTGAGCAGGAGGCAACATACGCAGCAACATCAGAACGAAGACCTGGCCACCAGAATTGTCGAGTGACAGACCAAATCATTTGGTTCTTGCCTGGGTGACCTGCGGCTTTAGGATAGTGGTAAGTGTGCAAAAGTTTAGTTCGAAGATTCTCAGGAACAAAACACTTACCACTAGGTTTCTCAGGAGGTGCATTGGTTTGTGCAGCCAAGATCTCCTCCCCCAAGGGAGAAGTCAAATTAGTACATATGGTAGCCAAAATATGGTCAGGAGGTATAACTGGAGTAGGTACAGACTCCTCCTTGGACAGAGGTGAAAATTGTTGAGAGAGGGCATCAGCCCTAACATTCTTACTACCAGGCAGGTAGGAGACCACATAATTAAACCGAGACAAAAATAGCGCCCATCTGGCCTGTCGGGGCGACAAACGTTTTGCTTCAGATAGATAAGTTAAATTCTTGTGGTCAGTAAGAATGAGCACTGGCACGCTAGTACCCTCGAGAAGATGCCTCCATTCCTTGAGTGCCAAAATTATGGCCAGTAATTCCCTGTCGCCAATTTCATAATTGCACTCCGCTGGAGACAATTTCTTAGAGAAGAAACCACACGGATGCAAGGAACCGTCAGGTGTAGGACATTGAGACAAGAGAGCACCTACTCCAGTCTCAGACGCATCAACCTCAAGAACGAAAGGCAGGACAGGGTTAGGATGAGCCAGAACTGGAGCAGCAGCAAAGGCATTCTTAAGACTATCAAAGGCCTTAATGGCAGTAGGTGACCAATGGAGTGGATCATTCTCTTTACGGGTCATGTCTGTGATAGGTTTGACCAAGGAAGAAAAGTTTTTAATAAACTTTCTATAGTAATTGGCGAACCCCAAAAAACGTTGAATAGACCGAAGACCAACTTGGCGAGGCCACTGCAGAACTGCAGATAACTTGTCAGGATCCATGGAGAACCCTGCAACGGAGATAACATAACCTAGGAAGTTTACTTGAGTCTGATGGAACTCACATTTCTCAAGTTTACAAAACAGGCCTTTCTCACGTAGTCTCTGAAGAACCTGTGTAACATCAGAACGATGAGCCTCAAGTGTGGGTGAGTGTATGCGGATGTCGTCTAAGTACACCACAACACACTGTTGCAACATATCTCATAGGACATCATTAATAAATTCCTGGAAAACAGCAGGAGCATTACATAGGCCAAAGGGCATTACAAGATACTCATAATGCCCGCTCCTGGTGTTAAATGCTGTTTTCCATTCGTGGCCCTCGATCCTAACGAGATTGTACGCTCCTCTCAAATCAAGCTTAGTAAAGACCGTAGCTCCCTTGAGGCGGTCAAAGAGTTCCATAATGAGCAGAATAGGGTAAGCATTCTTAATGGTAAGACGATTAAGACCCCTATAATCGATGCATGGTCTTAACTCGCCACCCTTTTTCTTCACAAAGAAGAAGCCAGCCCCTGCAGGAGAGCAGGATTTGCGGATCCCCCATGACAGAGCATCGGAAACTTACTCCTCCATAGCACAATTCTCTACAACAGACAGAGGGTAAATCCGGCCCCGAGGAGGAATGGCTCCAGGTTGCAGGTCTATGGCACAATCGTAAGACCAGTGAGGAGGCACGCACCTTGTCAAAAACGTCTAGGAACTCTTGGTACTCCTCTGGCAATTGAGATACTGAAGAAGTGCACAAGACTTTAACTGAAATACATTGCGGAGACCACAACAAAATTTCGGACCTGCGCCAGTCGAGACTGGGATTGTGCTTTTGGAGCCAGGGATAACCCAGAACAACTGGAAAATGTGGAGAGTTTATCACCTGGAACTGGAGGGTTCCAAAATGGAGAGCCCCAACAGCCATGGACAACGGAGCGGTTTCGTGAGTAACGAGTGCTGGCTGAAGGGGCCTGCCATCAATGGCCTCAATAGCAAGCGGAACGGACCGAGGCAAAACAGGAATGGAGTGCTTTGATACAAAAGCACTGTCAATGAAATAGCCCGCAGCACCGGAGTCAACAAGAGCCTGGGTGACTATGGAGGAGTCCACCCAGGAAAGGACAACCGTGACCAAAGGTTTCTCCTTTAGCGGTTCTAGGGACAAGGATAAACCACCTAAGGTCTGCCCCTGACAGGACCTTAGGTGTGAGTGTTTCCCGGCTGTGTAGGACAAGACTTCAAAAGGTGGCCCTGTAACCCACAATAGAGGCAGAGCCCCTCCCTCCTCCTAAAGGCCCTCTCCGCCGCGGAGAGATGTGTGAATCCCAACTGCATTGGCTCAGCAGTACCTGGTGACTCAGGAAGTAAATGCCCTCCTGGTTCAAAAATCCTCTGCACTGATTAGGATCGCCTCCATATCGCTGAGGTAGAGGTGCAGAACTGGATATGCTCCTGGTAGGACTAGGTGCATCAGTGGAAACAGGAGCAACCATAACTTGCGGGACACTTTGGTCCAAATGAGCAGTGCGAGTCAGCAGGGTTTGCAGGGCTAGTGCAAAGTGATCCAAGCGGTGATCCTGTTCATCCATCCTGGAAATTATGGCAGGTAAAGGTGGATTATTAGCACCATCAGGAGTCATGGCCCTTGCGTAATGTCAGGGTGCCAGGAATCAGACTGAGACGAGAAGTGCAAAAATAATCACACCTTTATTAAATAGCAAAAAATAATAAAAAGTCCACAAGTCAAATAACAAGCCAGGAGTGAAAACTAGAGCTGGTAGTCAGAAAAACCGAGTCAGGAGCCAAAGCGAGTAGTCAGACGAGCCGGAATCAGGAACAAGGAGAACAGCAGAGTCAGGAACAAGCCAGAGATCAGGAACCAGGAGGGCCGTCAGACAGCCAGGTAATACATAGGAGCTCTCACAAATAGGTCTGAGACAACGCAAGGGCAAAGCATACTGAACAAAGGCCCTTTAAATAATAAGTGATGACATCACAATTCTGAGACTGCATCCTGTCTCACATGAATGATGTAAACCAGTCTGGCCATAAAAGGAAGTACAGGAAGTGAGCAGCATCTCCCAGAATGCACCAAAGTCAGCAAGAGAGGTGAATAAAATGGCTGCCAGCAGCACATGGCAAATAAGTCAGGAAAAAACCCTGACATTACTACACTTCCTGAGCTTCAGCTAGCTTCAAAAAGTCATTACAGACAGTATGTCTGTTGTCTTCACAGGTGGTCTGTAGTGAATGCAGCTTTTTAGACAGGAAACCCATATATGGGCGTTCAGACCTGAGGGTGCCATGTGATAAATTTACTTTGAAGAGACCTACCTTTTTATCTACACAAACTTTCGTCCCTTTTGTTCTCTGATGTTCTGTAATCAGGACAAGGGGGAAACATTAGCTGACATGAAATATTAAATTGTGAAACATGTGTAGTTTATTTAATGTTACTTCTCAGGTACCCTGACATAATGAACGGGTCTCTATTTTTAGATTTATAGGAGCTATATTCCTCTAATTTGAGTAAATTAGTTACTTTTAATCTCCACATCTTCAGAGTAGGGATTTCTTTTGCTTTCCAGTCTTTTGCAATAGGGACTCACACTATTAGCCATAATTTTAAAGAGCGGTTTATAAAGTCTCAAGGGAAACTTTGGGGATTTATTTAGCTGCCAAACCTGTGGGTCTAGGAGAAGGGTAGTTTGAAGAGTCTCTTCAATTTTTGTAATTATATCTCTCCAAAATTGATTCATTTGGGAGCACCACCACCACATGTGGCCCATTCCGCTACCTACTTGTCCGCATCTCCAGTAACAATCGCTAGTTTTGGGGAATAGTCTGTGTAGACGTTTTGGTGTTAAGTACCAACAGTGTAATATTTTGTCATTTATCTCTAGTATAGAAGAGGATATGGAAGACGTCTTAGTATTATTAAAAATATTTGTAGCTGCCTGAGGGGTAATGATTATACCCAGTTCCTTTCCCATGTTTCAATATAGTGCTTTGTATTACCTGGAGGGGGTTGGGTGAGAAGTTGATGTATGCGGGATAAAGTATGTTTAAGAGGAGGGGGTGATGTATATAGTTTAGTTAGAGGCTGAGTCAAGTTAAGAGTTTGTTTACGAGTGGAAATATGATGATGAACTCTCCTATATGAAAACCAATGTAAAGCCTAGGGGATATTTAGTTCCCTCAAATGGTCTTGTGGATAGATCTGTTCATTGTTAATTATTTGGTATATATCTGTGTTCGTTAGGGAAGGAGTTTCATTTGTGTACTTCAGTAAGTCGTTAGTTGAGAATTTGTTGTTGTGAGTTAGAGAGGACAGAGGGCCAGGTCTAGATAATAGGAATGTGTTTGATCTATTAGCTGCTTCACACGATTGTAGGGTTTCCATTGTAATCGGGTTGGTTATTAGTCTAGTTAAGTGTTTAGGGTTTGGGTGCCAACAAATAGATCTGAGGTCTATGTCTTGTTTCAGGTTTTGCTCTAGAGTAATCCAGCATTTTTGTTGTCCATGTATTCTCCAATCAAGGATTCGCTGAAGAAAAATGGACTGACGATAAGCTCCTATACTTGGAACTCCCAGTCCTCCCATACAGGTAGGAAATGACATAATGCGTTTATTAATTCTGTGAGGTTTTCTATTCCATATAAAGGTGCTAAATATAAGTTATATTTGCGGTATATAATTACAGGGAATGGATATGGTTAGGGTTTGTAGGATATATGAGTCTAGGGAACGCATTCATTTTGATAGTATTTTTTCGGCCTAGCCACGTTATGTTTTTAGAGGTCCATGAGGAAAGATCTTCTGTAAGTGCCATTTTAATAGGAATATAATTTAATTTATACATCATTTTTTGGTTATCTGCCAGGAAAATACCCAGATATTTTAGCGAACCTTTGCACCGCCTGAATGGACAGGAGGTTTTAATTTAACTCTCTATTTGCGGTGAAATGGAGATCCCTAATATTTTTGATTTATTTTGATCAATTAAGAAGTTGGATACGTTGTGAAAGAGATGTATTTATTGTAGTAAATGGGGGATTGCTTTTTCTGTGTTTGTAAGGGTAAAGAGAATATCGTCCACGAACATAGACAGTTTATATTTCTCTCTTTTTAAGTGTTATGCCCGGGATGTCGAGGTAGTTTATGTTCTAAGTATTTTTAAATAGATATTCATATATATACTGTAGGTATATATCTATACCTATATATAATCATAAAGATATATAGGTATAGATATATATTGTACTAAAATACCATCAGATATATATAGAAATATGTATTTATGAATAAATAGAACATATTCTGCTATGTGAAGAACATTGGGATGTGAAATATTTATATTTCCATGCCAGGTTGACGCCTATCAGAACATGAGTTTGGTTTTGCGCGCGAGTAGGCGAATATGTTATTATCGCGCAAACGTTTTACTTTCAACTTATAGTACGAGCACAACCCGATCTGCAACTTCTAACTCTCTAGCGTAAGTGCTAAATACAGATCCACTCGTAATCTGGCCCTAAATAAATGCTAGATAGAATAAAAGATTAGTTTGAGAACATGCAGAATTTTTTTTTTTTTTTAAAAAGGGACAGTCTAGTTCAAATAAAACTTTCATGATTCAGATAGGACATGCAATTTTAAACAATTTTCCAATTTACTTTTATCATCAAATTTGCTTTGTTCTCTTGGTATTCTTAATGGAAAGCTAAACCTAGGTAGGCTCATGTGCTTATTTCTAAGCTGTTGAACTGCCTCTTATCTCAGTGAATTTTGACAGTTTTTGACAGTTAGACACTGCTAGTTCATGTGTGCCATATAGGTAACATTGTGTTCACTCCTGTGGAGTTAGCACTTATTGGCTAAAATGTAAGTCTGTCAAAAGTACTGAAATAAGTAGACAGTCTGCAGAGGTTTAGATACAAGGTAATCACAGAGGTAAAAAGTGTATTAATATAATTGTGTTGGTTATGCAAAACTGGGGAATGGATAAAAAATTGATTATCTATCTTTTTAAACAGTAAAAATTATTGGGTAGACTGTCCCTTTAAGTTTAATTAACTGTTTAAATATTGACAAAATAAGTCTAAAGTTTTAGTGTCTATAAAATAATGGCAGCTGCCATGTTGTAACTTAGGTTACCTTCTCTGTTGTGGCCAATTATGGACAGTTATAAATAGGTCACTAGAGTGTGCAGCCAATGGCTGTGTGGAATATAACAGTGTTCTGCACTTCCATTTCTAACAGGAACTGAAAATTTACAATCTCAAAATGGAATTACAGGAAAAGGGTACAAAATAAATAATGAAAGTATATTGCAGGCTTTTTTATATAAAATTTATTATTTTATTTTTACTATCTCAAAGTGTTTAATGTTCCTTTAATGATTTATGAATGTGGAGACTTCAGATTGAAGTGTAGCTAGACATCACACAGCTAAAAGCTGACCATGAGTCATAACAAGTGTTGATTTGCCACCCAAGAAGTCAGTAAACCCAGAGACAGATATTTGGTTTGACGTGCAGCATGATGAAACAATATAATCGTCATCTATATGATAAATACAGAAGGAGATGCGGGCAGAGGATCGGCGGTATGTTTACCGTAACAAAAGTTTTTTTTTTTAAAAAGAATCGGCTTTGTAAAGTTTAATTAATTAAAGTGCCCGTGTTTTTAAGATTATTTTTAGATACTGGGCTTTAAAGCACTTTGTATACAGTAGGGGGGAGGAGCGAAAATGAGAAGACATAAATATGAGAACTATCCCTTGTCATTGATTCCAGAACAGGAAAATCAGAATGATAAAAATGATAAACAAATCTATAGACACATTAATAATTGTATATTATATTTATTATTTTAGAAGTTATTGTATTGCTGTGTTGGTTCCTATCTAATGATATGGGAAGGAAGAGTGATGTTTATGGTAACTCTCGTTAATTGACACATGTTGGTTTACCCTCTTGGGATTTGTTGCATCTTGAAAGGTGAGAGACAGTTCACCTAACTAGAATTTGTTGCAAAAATGTCTGCAATGGATATTGCTAAATAAACAATGACACTGGGTGTTTTTAGTCACTGCTAGACAGGGCCGCCACTAGAAATTTTGGGGCCCCTGACTTAACCATTGATCAGGCCCCCCCCCCTTGACATGTGCAATTTTTGACCAAGTGACTAAAACGCATATGCACTTTATTCTTAAGTGTCTATTTAAACTTGGAAATGTTGTAAAGGTAGTAACATACAAACACACAGACACACTCATACACTAAAACACACACACACACACACACACACAAGGATTCACATATAGACACTCTAGCAGACACGCAAAGAAACACACAAACACACTCAGACACAGACACCCAAACAGACACTCAGCACTTGATTACATTGACCTGACAAGTAATGAGGTAGACTACAGTTTTGTAAAAAAAAAAAAAAAAAGGAGATTTAGAAAACAAAATATGGAGTTCTGATTATCTTTTTGTAAAGGAAGATGCCAACTAAATGATGACAACAGCATGCAGTGGCTGAAAGGAAGGTCCCTGAACTGCCTAAACAATAATTTACAGGTTAAATGGTGGATTGGTGACTTCCGGGAAGGTCTCATTAGTCTCAAAGTCTGTAGAAAGATGTGAATAATCAGTAGTAAGGTCAAAATGTCCTAAAAAGGAACAGACAATGGACACACACACAAACTCAAACTTGCACATACACCCAAGGAAACACAGAAAGAGACACCCACAAAAAACACAAAAAGACATAAACACACAGAGAGACAACCACATAAAACACAGAAAGACATACATACACGCACTCTCACTGAGACATCCACAGAAAACACACACCCTCGCAGAGACACCCATAGAAAAAGTTCAAAGACATATGTACACACCCTCACAGACATCCACAGAAAATGCACAAAGACATACACACCCACCCTCACAGAGAGACCCACAGAAAAAAAATACATACACACTCATAGAGACACAAACCAAAGCACAAAGACATAAACACAAACACCCACAGAAACACTCACAGGAGGAAACATTTATGCACCTTGCATCCCCTAAATCAACAGCGTGTGACATGCATGATAAAAAAATTGCAGAAATTAAGAGATCACTTCTTAAAAAATCATATTTGTAAATGTGTAAACAAAAATAATTATGTGAATTCAAAATTGTACATTAATGATCTGGGTAGATGGCTAGATGAAGAGAAGTACTTTTACTTTTTTTTTCCCCCCCCATTTTCCCCAACCAAGAGCACCACTTCAAAATATAGTGTACAAATGTTTCCATCTGTCAGCTGTACTTATGGATTTTGAAAATGCTGTATATGGTCTTGGAGGAACAATAAGCTGTGGTACTCATACCATTAGATCTGGTTAAATGCAGGATTTAGGCTTATTGGTATGTATTTCATAATTAAGTCAGCTGTAGTGTAAACTGAACAGTTTTAAATTAACATGTCTCATTTCAAACACCGAGCAATCTTAGTCTGAGAGTATAACATTTTATGCAGATGTAAAAATCTTAGATAAAATGCCTCCTTGCATCTGGAAAGTCCTTGAATAAAGGGGCAGTAAACTGGAATGTGCAATGGTAGATGAATACAGCACTTTGTGTAGAGGTGGTGCACGGTGTGAGAGGTAGCTGCAATAGCCTCTGTGATAATTATACACTCGTAGTAACACCAGCACCAGTATCTTGGATATAAATACTTTTATTAGAGGTTACATTAAAAGCAGCAACGTTTCGTGGTAAACCCACTTAGTCATGCTGATTGAATCACATTGTTTCAAACAATTTATACCTTTCTTTGGCGCCAACCGGCTTCAATTTTGGAGGTTTCACACCCCCTAGTGGTTGCCCAATACAATGTATATACAACATGTTAAAAACAAATGTATCTGACTAAACAGTTTACATATGGCAATGATAGATGTATAGATAGTTTTACCATTATTGTACATGCTTATATTATCACTAATATTTACCTTAGTTAAACTAACTTTCCAGATTTCAATATCTTATTGCAATGTAATCTCAATAATGTAAACACATAGGTAAAGTACCCTAGTTGTTTGCAACTTATCATATTGAACTTTTCATATTAAACTTTTTTTGCATACAGTTATACTTTGAGTGATCATAAGGTTTTAGAGTTTTTGACTTATACTTTAAGAGAAACAATTAAATTCAAAATCCCTATTCAACCCTTTGGGAATAAGAGTATCCAATTGGTATATCCATCTCATCTCTTGTTGTTGGAGGATTTTTTCTCTATTAGTCCCATTGCGCTGAATAGGGATGTGTTGTATAATTTGCCAGCGTAGCTGGCTTATACTATGGCCTTTTTCTAAAAAATGTTTGGATAGAGGTGCCTCCAGATTTTTTTTCCTTATATTTGACCTGTGTTGGCTCAGTCTGTCTTTTACTTTCTGTGTGGTCTCTCCTAAGTAATACATAGAACATGGGCATTTTATAAGATAGACTACATAGCTAGTATCACAAGTTTGAAACCCCCTAATGTCATAACGTCTGCCATTGTGTGGATGATAGAAGTTTGGACCTTTTATGACTGAATTGCAACTGACACATCCCAGGCAGGGGTAACAGCCATTTCTTTTTGCTTGCATGTATGTTTGTGTATCCCTTCTCTCTGACCCAACATCACTTCTTATAAGGTGGTCTCGGATGTTTTTTACCCTCCTATATGCCATTAAAGGGTAATCCATGAACTGTTCAATCCTAGGGTTACAATCCTTAATTATGTGCCAGTGCTTTTTTATAGCTTTTGCTACAGCTTGGCTATGTGAGCTATGTTGCGACACAAATACTAGTCTATCTTGTTTTTTAGTTTTTTCTTTTAATGCCCTAGGTGTGGTGATGTCTTTTATTGTTTGACTCAACAGTTGTGTAGGGTATCCTCTTTGTTCAAATTTATTTGACATTTCTAACAGCCTTTTGCTCTTGACTTCTGGTGTGTTTACTATTCTCTGTACCCTTAATAATTGGCTCTTGGGTAATGAGTTAATGAGGCCTTTAGGATGGAAGCTGTTATATTCTAACAAGGTGTTCCTGTCAGTCTCTTTTGAAAAGATATCTATGTCGAGTCTATTCTGTCCTTTAGTAATCTTAGTGTCAAGAAATGTTATACTCTCCTCACTGTATGTCAAGGAAAATTGTAAGCCTCTTACCATAGTATTAAGTTCTCTAGTAAAGTCTTCTAGTTCTCCAATGCTGCCCCACCACACGCCAAACACGTCATCTATGTAGCGCCACCATACTGATCCATGCTGTCTAAATAGATGATTTTCATATACTTGGCGCTCCTCAAACTCATTCATGTAGAGGTTGGCGTATGATGGGGCAACATTGGAGCCCATGGCTGTCCCCCTTACTTGTATGAACCAGTCATCCTGGAAAAGAAAAAAATTCCAGTATAATACCAGACGCAACAGATCTTCCAAAAAACAACATTGTGCTTGTGAATAACCACCACTGACCATCAGCACCTTTCTTATAATGGCAATACCTGTTTCATGGCTGATAGAGGTATATAAACTCTTAACATCCATTGTGTAAAGTATATATCTATCTGACTGCAATTCTAAAGATTTTATTTTATCCAAAAAATGTCCTGTATCTTTCAGGTAACTGGCCATTTTTACCACTTCTGGTTGCAGCAATTTATCTAAATAAATTGCTATATTGGTATATACTGAACCTACACATGAAACAATAGGCCTGCCTGGTGGTCTAGTGGGGTCTTTGTGAATTTTAGGGACCGTATAGAAAATGGGTATTTTTGGGTCCTCTACTTGCAAATAATCAACCAATTTCTTGTCAATTATTTGCTGGTTTTCAGCCCGTTTCACTATGTGGTTAATTTCTTTTTGTATTGCACTGAGGGGGTTGTTAGATATTTTCCTATAAGTGGAGGTGTCACCGAGCTGATCTCTAATTTCACTAACATAATAATGTTTATCCATCACTACAGTGGCACCTCCCTTATCGGCCCCCTTGAGTATAATACTGTTATCACTTTTTAGACTTTTTAATGCCTGCTGGTCCTGTTTATGGAAATTAATAGGCTTAAACTTTTTGTTGTTTTGTTTTTTTATTTTATTTTTAAGTGATGCAATTTCTAAATCTACCAACTTGGTGAATGTATTAAGGCTGTGATTGGATAAACTAGGGTTAAAATGACTCTTCTTTCTAAGTCCCAAAGTATCCAAATTTAACATGTTATGTTCCTTGTCTTTATTTCTGTTGTCAATGGTAATATCGTGCATCTCATTAAACCAAATTTTTAACTTCACATTTCTGTAAAATTTATGCAAGTCCTTGGTTAGTTCAAAAAAATTTAAGTCCTGGTAAGGGCAAAAAGACAGTCCTTTGTTCAATACATTTAATTCATTGGTGGTAAACGTATGCTTAGAGATATTTACCACTGTGTCTTGTTCTTGGATCACTTCTTCGGCTGCGGCTTCCGTTGTGATTTCCGCTGTTCCCCTTGGCCTCTCACATTCTTCATTTTCTTGCCTTCTCTGACTCCTGTGTTTGCGGCCTCCCCGGCGGAATCGCTCTCGCCGCCGCTGCTGGAGTTTCCCAAAGGGTACTGTGTGGCGTCGTCTGATGACGTATCGGTTCCGGTAGTGATGCTTGTATCTCGTGTATGCCGATTCCTGTTTCTATTGGCTCTTTTCGTATTGTTGAATCTACGGACCGATTGGTAACCCTGGTTACCACAACGCCATCTATACACACGTCCTGTGCGGTAATCCTCTTCATCACGAAGAAACTTGACTCGCTTGGTTTCCTGGATAGTCGTTTTCTCAGCTGTGATTTTTTCTTCAATCTTATCCTCCAATTTCTTCAGCTCCTCTGTGGTCAGTGCCGTGAGTAGTTCTATGCGCTGTCTATTGACTGTCTCAGTTTGTTTTTCGATCTCCTGCAGTAGTGCTTCTACAGTGCAGACCATCTGGTCATAGGAGCACTTGTTGATGATAGATTCGAATTTGTCACAGTAATCCACATTGTCCCTAAGGAGAGTAGGTGTTGTGCTCATCCTCAGACCTCTTGGGATTCTTTTCACTCGGTAGTACTCTGCGAGTGTGATGGCATGTAGGTCCCAACGCATCAATTTGACTTTTAGTTGTTCATAGTCCTTTGCAGTGGTAGCAGATTCTGTGGTTCTCAGGAATTCTCGTGAGCCTCTAGTTAGACTTGTAATGCAGGCAGCTTCTAGTTCACTGTATGCGAACATTTTATTGCCATCAGTTCTGTTAGTTTTTTTGAACTAACCAAGGACTTGCATAAATTTTACAGAAATGTGAAGTTAAAAATTTGGTTTAATGAGATGCACGATATTACCATTGACAACAGAAAAAAAGACAAGGAACATAACATGTTAAATTTGGATAATTTGGGACTTAGAAAGAAGAGTCATTTTAACCCTAGTTTATCCAATCACAGCCTTAATACATTCACCAAGTTGGTAGATTTAGAAATTGCATCACTTAAAAATAAAATAAAAAAACAAAACAACAAAAAGTTTAAGCCTATTAATTTCCATAAACAGGACCAGCAGGCATTAAAAAGTCTAAAAAGTGATAACAGTATTATACTCAAGGGGGCCGATAAGGGAGGTGCCACTGTAGTGATGGATAAACATTATTATGTTAGTGAAATTAGAGATCAGCTCGGTGACACCTCCACTTATAGGAAAATATCTAACAACCCCCTCAGTGCAATACAAAAAGAAATTAACCACATAGTGAAACGGGCTGAAAACCAGCAAATAATTGACAAGAAATTGGTTGATTATTTGCAAGTAGAGGACCCAAAAATACCCATTTTCTATACGGTCCCTAAAATTCACAAAGACCCCACTAGACCACCAGGCAGGCCTATTGTTTCATGTGTAGGTTCAGTATATACCAATATAGCAATTTATTTAGATAAATTGCTGCAACCAGAAGTGGTAAAAATGGCCAGTTACCTGAAAGATACAGGACATTTTTTGGATAAAATAAAATCTTTAGAATTGCAGTCAGATAGATATATACTTTACACAATGGATGTTAAGAGTTTATATACCTCTATCAGCCATGAAACAGGTATTGCCATTATAAGAAAGGTGCTGATGGTCAGTGGTGGTTATTCACAAGCACAATGTTGTTTTTTGGAAGATCTGTTGCGTCTGGTATTATACTGGAATTTTTTTCTTTTCCAGGATGACTGGTTCATACAAGTAAGGGGGACAGCCATGGGCTCCAATGTTGCCCCATCATACGCCAACCTCTACATGAATGAGTTTGAGGAGCACCAAGTATATGAAAATCATCTATTTAGACAGCATGGATCAGTATGGTGGCGCTACATAGATGACGTGTTTGGCGTGTGGTGGGGCAGCATTGGAGAACTAGAAGACTTTACTAGAGAACTTAATACTATGGTAAGAGGCTTACAATTTTCCTTGACATACAGTGAGGAGAGTATAACATTTCTTGACACTAAGATTACTAAAGGACAGAACAGACTCGACATAGATATCTTTTCAAAAGAGACTGACAGGAACACCTTGTTAGAATATAACAGCTTCCATCCTAAAGGCCTCATTAACTCATTACCCAAGAGCCAATTATTAAGGGTACAGAGAATAGTAAACACACCAGAAGTCAAGAGCAAAAGGCTGTTAGAAATGTCAAATAAATTTGAACAAAGAGGATACCCTACACAACTGTTGAGTCAAACAATAAAAGGCATCACCACACCTAGGGCATTAAAAGAAAAAACTAAAAAACAAGATAGACTAGTATTTGTGTCGCAACATAGCTCACATAGCCAAGCTGTAGCAAAAGCTATAAAAAAGCACTGGCACATACTTAAGGATTGTAACCCTAGGATTGAACAGTTCAGGGATTACCCTTTAATGGCATATAGGAGGGTAAAAAACATCCGAGACCACCTTATAAGAAGTGATGTTGGGTCAGAGAGAAGGGATACACAAACATACATGCAAGCAAAAAGAAATGGCTGTTACCCCTGCCTGGGATGTGTCAGTTGCAATTCAGTCATAAAAGGTCCAAACTTCTATCATCCACACAATGGCAGACGTTATGACATTAGGGGGTTTCACACTTGTGATACTAGCTATGTAGTCTATCTTATAAAATGCCCATGTTCTATGTATTACTTAGGAGAGACCACACAGAAAGTAAAAGACAGACTGAGCCAACACAGGTCAAATATAAGGAAAAAAAATCTGGAGGCACCTCTATCCAAACATTTTTTAGAAAAAGGCCATAGTATAAGCCAGCTACGCTGGCAAATTATACAACACATCCCTATTCAGCGCAATGGGACTAATAGAGAAAAAATCCTCCAACAACAAGAGATGAGATGGATATACCAATTGGATACTCTTATTCCCAAAGGGTTGAATAGGGATTTTGAATTTAATTGTCAAAAACTCTAAAACCTTATGATCACTCAAAGTATAACTGTATGCAAAAAAAGTTTAATATGAAAAGTTCAATATGATAAGTTGCAAACAACTAGGGTACTTTACCTATGTGTTTACATTATTGAGATTACATTGCAATAAGATATTGAAATCTGGAAAGTTAGTTTAACTAAGGTAAATATTAGTGATAATATAAGCATGTACAATAATGGTAAAACTATCTATACATCTATCATTGCCATATGTAAACTGTTTAGTCAGATACATTTGTTTTTAACATGTTGTATATACATTGTATTGGGCAACCACTAGGGGGTGTGAAACCTCCAAAATTGAAGCCGGTTGGCGCCAAAGAAAGGTATAAATTGTTTGCTGCTTTTAATGTAACCTCTAATAAAAGTATTTATATCCAAGATACTGGTGCTGGTGTTACTACGAGTGTATAGTAAACTGGAATGTAATATATATATATATATATACTGTATATATATATATATATATATATATATATATATAAATGCATATCTGCCAAAAGGGCACCTACCATTTGTGTATTGAAGAGGAAATATTTCTGCATGGTTTTAAATATAGAATTTCGACAGCATTGTCAAATAATCATAAATACACTGCTGCTAAAAAAAATTGTTTTTATGGACCCCTGGCCCCACCATACAACTTCTACCACACTGAAGTTACAATCCAAAATTGCACAAAGAAATAAAAAACATTTACTAAGTAAGTCCTACCTCCTCTGCAAATGAAAGTGATCTGCCAAGTCTGTCTCACACTATGCATAATGGTTTAGTGCACAGAAATCCTCTCAAATGCTAATATTTTAATCCTTGTAATAACTGTAATAACATTTCCCATGCTCAATTAGCACTCTGCTGTAGTACCCACTGGTGGCTGCAAAAATTGTAATTTTTTTGTTGTTTTGTTCTTGCCTCATGGCCCCCCCGGCCCATTGGGCCCCTGACAGGAGTCACCCCCTGATGGCAGCCCTGCTGCTAGAAATATTGTTAAAGGAATTCCTGGCAACAGGTATTAGCCATCATGCACATCTTAAAAAACAAAAAATGTAGGAATGGTGAAAACATTACTTTTCAAATTTCCATGGATTAAAAAGTTAAACCCAGAATTTTGAGTCCCATTTATTAAGCTGTGAATACAGCTTTAGGGAAAGAGCCGACCCATTTTTAGTTGAGAACCTTGGTTATGCTTGCTTATTGGTTTGCGAAATATAGCTACCAATAAGCAAGCGCTATCCAGGATTCTGAACCTAAAATGGCTGGCTCCCAAGCTTTATATTCCTGCTTTTTAAATAAAGATAGCAAGAGAACAAAAAAAACTTAATAGTAGGAGTAAATTAGAAAGTTACTTAAAATGGCATGCTCTTTCTGAACCATTAAAGGAAAAAATTGGGTTTAGTATCCCTTTAAGTCCTTAAAGACCAATGTTTTTCCCAGTTTCTGTGCATAAAGGGACATAATACTCATATGCTAAATCACTTGAAACTGATGCAGTATAACTGTAAAAAGCTGACAGGAAAATATCACCTGAGCATCTCTATGTAAAAAAGGAAGATGTTTTACCTCACAATTTCCTCAGCTCAGCAGAGTAAGTTCTGTGTAAACATTTATACTCAGCTGTTGCTCAGCTGCAGGTAAAAAAAAAAGAAAAATGAAGAAATGAACAGCAGCCAATCAGTCATGAACTCTTTTACTGTGATCTCATGAGATTTCCCTAAACTCTCATGAGATTTCATAGCAAGCTTCCTTTAAACTGAATAGGGAAATAAGATGAGAGTGCACTTAAGCTTGCCCCTTCGGCTGTCCCGGGACAGACATACTGATCTGCTGCTTAGAAGTCCTTTACAATGGGATGTGGCTACTGAGAAACTTTTGAGGTAAAATATCTTTCTTTTTTACATAGAGATATTCAGGTGATATTTTCTAGTCAGCTTTTTACAGCTATGCTGCATCAGTTTCAAGTGTTTAAACATTTGGGTATTATGGCCCTTTAAATGACACAAACAATTTTGTCTTTTTTACTTACTATTGGTTTCACTTTAATTATCCAGTTTCTTTTTAAGTGCACCCATACATAGTATACACCATTTTATTGGCGTATAAAATAGCAATAAAAAAGGAACTTAACACTGGGGGGGGGGGGGGGGGGGGTGAGGGTAAAGAAGGATTTTTTTTTTTCAATTTTCTTAACAACCATTTTAAAAGTCTAGTATAACTAAAGAAAATACTTTTAAATAGATTAATGATGTACTGAAGTTAGAAATACAGTGAAGAACAGTGGATTTGAATAATATGTTCAAAAACAGAATTTATGCTTACCTGATAAATTACTTTCTCCAACGGTGTGTCCGGTCCACGGCGTCATCCTTACTTGTGGGATAGTCTCTTCCCCAACAGGAAATGGCAAAGAGTCCCAGCAAAGCTGGTCACATGATCCCTCCTAGGCTCTGCCCACCCCAGTCATTCGACCGACGGACAGGAGGAAATATATATAGGAGAAACCATATGATACCGTGGTGACTGTAGTTAGAGAAAATAATTCATCAGACCTGATTAAAAAACCAGGGCGGGCCGTGGACCGGACACACCGTTGGAGAAAGTAATTTATCAGGTAAGCATAAATTCTGTTTTCTCCAACATTGGTGTGTCCGGTCCACGGCGTCATCCTTACTTGTGGGAACCAATACCAAAGCTTTAGGACACGGATGAAGGGAGGGAGCAAATCAGGTCACCTAAATGGAAGGCACCACGGCTTGCAAAACCTTTCTCCCAAAAATAGCCTCCGAAGAAGCAAAAGTATCAAATTTGTAAAATTTGGCAAAAGTGTGCAGTGAAGACCAAGTCGCTGCCTTACATATCTGGTCAACAGAAGCCTCGTTCTTGAAGGCCCATGTGGAAGCCACAGCCCTAGTGGAGTGAGCTGTGATTCTTTCAGGCGGCTGCCGTCCGGCAGTCTCATAAGCCAATCGGATAATGCTTTTAAGCCAAAAGGAAAGAGAGGTAGAAGTCGCTTTTTGACCTCTCCTTTTACCAGAATAAACAACAAACAAGGAAGATGTTTGTCTGAAATCTTTAGTAGCCTCTAAATAGAATTTTAGAGCACGGACTACGTCCAAATTGTGTAACAAACGTTCCTTCTTTGAAACTGGATTCGGACACAAAGAAGGTACAACTATCTCCTGGTTAATATTTTTGTTGGAAACAACTTTCGGAAGAAAACCAGGCTTAGTACGCAAAACCACCTTATCTGCATGGAACACCAGATAGGGCGGAGAACACTGCAGAGCAGATAACTCTGAAACTCTTCTAGCAGAAGAAATTGCAACCAAAAACAAAACTTTCCAAGATAATAACTTAATATCTACGGAATGTAAGGGTTCAAACGGAACCCCTTGAAGAACTGAAAGAACTAGATTTAGACTCCAGGGAGGAGTCAAAGGTCTGTAAACAGGCTTGATCCTAACCAGAGCCTGAACAAATGCTTGAACATCTGGCACAGCTGCCAGTCTTTTGTGAAGTAAAACAGATAAAGCAGAGATCTGTCCCTTCAGAGAACTTGCAGATAATCCTTTCTCCAAACCTTCTTGTAGAAAGGATAGAATCTTAGGAATTTTTATCTTGTTCCATGGGAATCCTTTAGATTCACACCAACAGATATATTTTTTCCATATTTTATGGTAAATTTTTCTAGTTACAGGCTTTCTAGCCTGAATCAGAGTATCTATTACAGAATCTGAAAACCCACGCTTTGATAAAATCAAGCGTTCAATCTCCAAGCCGTCAGTTGGAGGGAAACCAGATTCGGATGTTCGAATGGACCCTGAACAAGAAGGTCCTGTCTCAAAGGTAGCTTCCATGGTGGAGCCGATGACATATTGACCAGGTCTGCATACCAAGTCCTGCGTGGCCACGCAGGAGCTATCAAGATCACCGAGGCCCTCTCCTGATTGATCCTGGCTACCAGCCTGGGGATGAGAGGAAACGGTGGGAATACATAAGCTAGGTTGAAGGTCCAAGGTGCTACTAGTGCATCTACTAGGGTCGCCTTGGGATCCCTGGATCTGGACCCGTAGCAAGGAACCTTGAAGTTCTGACGAGACGCCATCAGATCGATGTCTGGAATGCCCCATAATTGAGTTATTTGGGCAAAGATTTCCGGATGGAGTTCCCACTCCCCCAGATGGAATGTCTGACGACTCAGAAAATCCGCTTCCCAATTTTCCACTCCTGGGATGTGGATCGCAGACAAGTGGCAGGAGTGATCCTCCGCCCATTGAATTATCTTGGTCACTTCTTTCATCGCCAGGGAACTCCTTGTTCCCCCCTGATGATTGATATATGCAACGGTCGTCATGTTGTCTGACTGAAACCTTATGAATTTGGCCTTTGCTAGTTGAGGCCAAGCTCTGAGAGCATTGAATATCGCTCTCAGTTCCAGAATGTTTATCGGGAGAAGAGACTCTTCCCGAGACCATAGACCCTGAGCTTTCAGGGATTCCCAGACCGCGCCCCAGCCCACTAGGCTGGCGTCGGTCGTGACAATGACCCACTCTGGTCTGCGGAAGCTCATTCCCTGTGACAGATTGTCCAGGGTCAGCCACCAACGGAGTGAATCTCTGGTCTTTTGATCTACTTGAATCGTCGGAGACAAGTCTGTATAATCCCCATTCCACTGTCTGAGCATGCACAGTTGTAATGGTCTTAGATGAATTCGTGCAAATGGAACTATGTCCATTGTTGCAACCATCAATCCTATTACTTCCATGCACTGCGCTATGGAAGGACGAGGAACAGAATGAAGTACTTGACAAGAGCTTAGAAGTTTTGATTTTTTGACCTCTGTCAGAAAAATCCTCATTTCTAAGGAATCTATTATTGTTCCCAAGAAGGGAACTCTTGTTGACGGGGACAGAGAACTTTTTTCTTTGTTCACCTTCCATCCGTGAGATCTGAGAAAGGCTAGGACGATGTCCGTATGAGCCTTTGCTTTTGACAGGGACGACGCTTGAATCAGGATGTCGTCCAAGTAAGGTACTACTGCAATGCCCCTTGGTCTTAGAACCGCTAGAAGGGACCCTAGTACCTTTGTGAAAATCCTTGGAGCAGTGGCTAATCCAAATGGAAGTGCCACAAACTGGTAATGCTTGTCCAGAAAAGCGAACCTTAGGAACTGATGATGTTCCTTGTGGATAGGAATATGTAGGTACGCATCCTTTAAATCCACGGTAGTCATAAATTGATTTTCCTGGATAGTAGGTAGGATCGTTCGAATAGTTTCCATTTTGAACGATGGTACCCTGAGAAATTTGTTTCGGATCTTTAGATCCAAAATTGGTCTGAATGTTCCCTCTTTTTTGGGAACTATGAACAGATTGGAATAAAATCCCATTCCATGTTCTCTTATTGGAACTGGATGTATCACTCCCATCTTTAACAGGTCTTCTACACAATGTAAGAATGCCTGTCTCTTTATTTGGTTTGAAGATAATTGAGACCTGTGGAACCTTCCCCTTGGGGGTAGTTCCTTGAATTCCAGGAGATAACCTTGAGAAACTATTTCTAGCGCGCAAGGATCCTGAACATCTCTTGCCCAAGCCTGAGCAAAGAGAGAAAGTCTGCCCCCCACTAGATCCGGTCCCGGATCGGGGGCTATCCCTTCATGCTGTTTTGGTAGCAGTGGTAGGCTTCTTGGCCTGCTTACCCTTGTTCCAGCCTTGCATTGGTTTCCAGGCTGGTTTGGGTTGTGAAGTATTACCCTCTTGCTTAGAGGATACAGAATTAGAGACTGGTCCGTTTCTGCGAAAGGGACGAAAATTAGGCTTATTATTAGCCTTAAAAGACCTATCCTGTGGGAGGGCGTGGCCCTTTCCCCCAGTGATGTCTGAAATAATCTCTTTCAAATCAGGTCCAAATAATGTTTTACCTTTGAAAGGAATGTTAAGCAATTTTGTCTTGGAAGACACATCCACTGACCAAGACTTTAGCCAAAGCACTCTGCGCGCCACGACAGCAAACCCTGAATTTTTCGCCGCTAATCTAGCTAATTGCAAAGCGGCATCTAAAACAAAAGAGTTAGCCAATTTAAGTGCTTGAACTCTGTCCATAATCCTCGTACGAAGATTCTTTACTGAGCGATTTTTCTAGTTCCTCGAACCAGAAACACGCTGCCGTAGTGACAGGAACAATGCATGAAATTGGTTGTAGAAGGTAACCTTGCTGTACAAAAATCTTTTTAAGCAAACCCTCTAATTTCTTATCCATAGGATCTTTGAAAGCACAACTATCTTCGATAGGAATAGTAGTGCGTTTGTTTAGAGTAGAAACCGCCCCCTCGACCTTGGGGACTGTCTGCCATAAGTCCTTTCTGGGGTCGACTATAGGAAATAATTTCTTAAATATAGGGGGGGGGGACAAAAGGTATGCCGGGCCTTTCCCACTCTTTATTTACTATGTCCGCCACCCGCTTGGGTATAGGAAAAGCGTCGGGGGGCACCGGAACCTCTAGGAACTTGTCCATCTTACATAATTTCTCTGGAATGACCAAATTGTCACAATCATCCAGAGTAGATAACACCTCCTTAAGCAGTGCGCGGAGATGTTCTAATTTAAATTTAAATGTCACAACATCAGGTTCAGCTTGATGAGAAATTTTTCCTGAATCTGAAATTTCTCCATCAGACAAAACCTCCCTCATGGCCCCTTGAGATTGGTGTGAGGGTATGTCAGAACAGTTATCATCAGCGTCCTCTTGCTCTTCAGTGTTTAAAACAGAGCAATCGCGCTTTCTCTGATAAGTAGGCATTTTGGATAAAAGATTTGCTATGGAGTTATCCATTACAGCCGTTAATTGTTGCATGGTAATAAGTATTGGCGCACTAGATGTACTAGGGGCCTCCTGTGTGGGCATAACTGGTGTAGACACAGTAGGGGATGATGTAGTATCATGTTTACTCCCCTCATTTGAGGAATCATCTTGGGCAATATCATTATCTGTTGCAATACTGTCCTTACTTTGTTTGGACACTATGGCACAATTATCACATAAATTTAAATGGGGAGACACATTGGCTTTCATACATATAGAACATAGCTTATCTGATGGTACAGACATGTTAAACAGGCTTAAACTTGTCAACAAAGCACAAAAAACGTTTTAAAATAAAACCGTTACTGTCACTTTAAATTTCAAACTGAAAACACTTTATTACTGAATATGTGAAAAAGTATGAAGGAATTGTTCAAAATTCACCAAAATTTCACCACAGTGTCTTAAAGCATTAAAAGTATTGCACACCAAATTTCAGAGCTTTAACCCTTAAATTAACGGAACCGGAGCCGTTTTTACATTTAACCCCTATACAGTCCCAGAATGAGGCTCTGTCTATAACTAGAAAGGCCCCCATCTGAAAAAGGTGTCCAACACAGTGCCTGCCGTTTTTCTAAACGTTCCCCAAGATTATAATATCAATAATTAGTTAGAATCTGCATAATATGCCTAGTAAAGCAACTGTTTTAGCCCAGAAAAATGTCTACCAGTTTTTAAGCCCTTTTTGAAGCCCTTTATTCTTTTATGTTTAACTAAGAAAATGGCTTACTGGTCCCCATGAGGGGAAATGACAGCCTTCCAGCATTACATGATCTTGTTAGAAATATGGCTAGTCATACCTTAAGCAGAAAAGACTGCTAACTGTTTCCCCCAACTGAAGTTACTTCATCTCAACAGTCCTGTGTGAAAACAGCAATTGATTTCAGTTACTGTCTGCTAAAATCATCTTCCTCTTACAAACAGAAATCTTCATCCTTTTCTGTTTCAGAGTAAATAGTACATACCAGCACTATTTTAAAATAACAAACACTTGATAGAAGAATAAAACTACATTTAAACACCAAAAAACTCTTAACCATCTCCGTGGAGATGTTGCCTGTGCAACGGCAAAGAGAATGACTGGGGTGGGCGGAGCCTAGGAGGGATCATGTGACCAGCTTTGCTGGGACTCTTTGCCATTTCCTGTTGGGGAAGAGAATATCCCACAAGTAAGGATGACGCCGTGGACCAGACACACCAATGTTGGAGAAAGTAATGTTACAGAAGATTACACTCCAAGTTTATCCTTGGAAACTTTGCTAAAAGAGGTACATAGAAATATGTACAAACAAGAAAAGGTGTGGTGGGATCAACAATTTTTTTACAAATACAATTACAATAATTCCCAGAGGCCTAAGAATTCAACTCTTTCCAGCATTTGAATTCGAAAATGCAACATTAACAGAGGAATGGGAAACAGCTCTATCAGAGTGTTCTTTTAAACTTATGAACATTCTCATAAGACATGACAAAGATAAATATGATAAATTAGAAACTTCTATTCAGGAACAATACATAAAGTTAAAAAAAATTGAAACAGACTCTGACTTCGAGAAATTATACAAAAAAAAGAACTTGACCAATACATCAAAGAACTGAGGGACATGAAACAGGGCAAATTACTAAGGGACATCCATGATTATAAAGAGAAAAAAGTTTATAAGTGGAGGAGGAGGAATTTCTATAAAAACACCTCTAGAAGTGTGCAAGCTAATATGATTCAAAGTGATATCTCAGACACAGATGGGGAGGATAATACTAACAGTGATACAGCAGAGGCCATTCCAGGTACCTCGAGCACTACATTTACCCTACCCGCCAGAAATAAAAGGAAGAGTTTTTTAGAAGATGGCAGACCAGACGAGGCAGACCCACCAGAAGGGGGCAAAAATATAAACAAAAAACCTACCCGGAACAGAGGCTCCACCAGGTCTTCCCATTGAGGGGCAGGCAACAACATCAGAGAGCCCCGAGCCCTTTCTCACAGATGAGATTAAATAACTAAAAATAGTCAATCTATCCCAACATGAATTATCCGCAGCACATAACTCAGTACTCTCTAAGGGTTTGTCCTTTTGTCCCACAGGAGAACTTAACAAATTCGAAGTAATAAAGGATATACAATTGTATGTACGCAAACTTAATCTTAAAAAATTATTTGCCAAGAAACATGATTCCTCCATACCTGATGATGAAAGACGAAGCTTAGAAGATCTAGAAAGTCTTTTACGTGAAAGTGAACAAGAATCTAAACCATGGAGATCCAAGTTAAAAACTAAATCAACTTTTGTACCAAAGTACAATCCATCTACCCAATTAGAGATATTTAATCAAATAGTTTGCAAAGAGATCTCTCTACTAAAACCTGCAGCATCACCGCAGAATCTTACTAAATCTGAAAAAGTGGCCCTTAAAGACATTCAAACATGGAACGATATAATAATAAGGGAGGCGGACAAGGGGGGCAATATAGTTCTCTGGCCCTTAAACCTATATTTAAAACAAGTGGAGAAACAATTAAGAAATAACAATGCTACAAGAAGCTATTTAACAATTCGAGTGAATCCTATAGCCAGATTTACAACAAAATCCTCCAAGAAGGAATAAGCTTGGGAATTGTTAATCCGCAAGAAATTAAGTTTCTCACAATAAAGGAACCCAAAGTCGCCACCTTCTACCTCATCCCAAAGATCCACAAAGATATTACCAACCCGCCAGGACGGCCAACGCATGTCTATCTGAAAGTGCCAGTCAATACATAGACTATCGCCTAAGAGAATTTATTGAAGCCCTACCATCTTATATACCAAAAAGTTGCACACTATGTAGTGAGCTAAAGGAATCTTACCGCTCTCAGTGGCACCCCGTCCTCTCCGATCTGAATCCGGATCTTCAATCTCCCTCTGCCGTATTCAGAAGAAAAAATGCAGCTAGACGGCTCCCGGCGGCTCTTCACGGCTTACCTACTCCAATACTTCGATTTGAAGGTGCCGACTATTGCCGCTCAGCCTCCTTTCCCCTCACCAGTGTTGCGGCGTCTGACAGCCATGGGGGCAAAATTTGCCCCAGCCTTTGCAAACATCTATATGGGCTGGTGGGAGCTGTCCCACGTCTATGCAGATGACAATCCTTTCAGAGACTCAATTGTAGCATACAAGCGCTACATTGATGATTTGATAATGGTTTGGTCAGGTACGGAAGCAGAGAGTGTATCCTTTATGGAATACTTAAACTGCAATAGAGCTGGCTTGCAGTTTACTTATGCCTTTGATACTAAGAAAGTACCTTATTTAGATGTTGAATTGGAAGGGGACATAGCAGAGGGAGCAGTAATATCTACCCTGTATGTAAAACCAATTACGGCTAATGCATTTCTTCATGCAAGGAGCTGTCATCCACCCCATATGAACTATGGAGTGGCAAAGGGACAGTTCATAAGATTGAAACGCAACTGCTCTAGAGAAGTAGACTATCAAGTAGAAAGCAAGTTGTTATGGAAAAAACTTAAGGCTAGGGGTTACCCTGATGGGCCTTTACGAAAGGCCTACTTTGATGTACAAAAAATCTCTAGGGCAGATTTACTCAAGCCAAAAACATCAGGTGCTACAAAAAGGCAAAGTGAGATTACATTTGTGACTAACTACTCAAATCAGTATAGGGAGGTTTGCGAGATTATCAATAGAAACTTGCCAATTTTAAGGGCAGATGAAGCACTGAAAGAAGTGATAGATAAAGGTTGCCAATTTGTTTCAAAAAGAAACCTAACAATTGGCAACATTGTGTCACCTAAAAAAAAACCACAGAAGGAAAGCAGCTGGCTTAGCTGTAAGGGACATTACAAGTGTGGATCACATGGCTGCACTGCATGTGGATATACTACAAGTGGTAAGGTCTTTCAGTCATGTTACACGCAACAAGTTTTTGACTGTAACTACTGTACCAATTGTCGCTCTGAATTTGCAATTTATGCAATCACCTGCACATGTTGCCAGAAACAGTATATAGGGTGTACGACACGAGAGACACGTGAACGGATACGTGAACATTTGAATGACATTGAGAAAGGGAGGACAGCAACAGGGGCATCTAAGCACTTTATCTATGAGCATGGAGGTAGTGTTAAAACATTTACCTGGATGATTATAGATATTATCAAAAATAAACCGAGAGGAGGCAGTAGAGTAAAGGAGTTATATAAGAAGGAGGCTTTTTGGATCTTCAAATTGAACACACGAATGCCGAAAGGCCTAAATATTGAGACCGATCTGATTAATCACTGGCAATAAATAATTGAGAATCCAATATATAAATAAGGGTACAGTGTTCAATTTGAATCTTCCAAACTATCCCTAAGTTACGTCAATAAATAGATAAAAGCATTATACCAAGGGTAACATTATATTAAACATCACTGACAACAACTAGGAGGGATTAGAAGGTGCCCCCACTCTTGATACTTGACCAGTAATTCTGTTTCATATTTCCACAACTAAAATAATAACAATGGGGAACATATGTGTATATATACATAGAAACATACACCAGACTGAGTTATGTCAAGCTATGGTAATACATTTAATTAGAGTAGGAAGGTAGAAAGCCAAAGGTAGCAATGGGCATTGCAAAATATAAGCAAATAATGCATTTAAAAATATTGTTAACCAGTTAGAAGTATTGGCAAATATTCCAAAGAAATCGTACATATATGTTTTCCTATCTAATATTACTAAACAGTGTATCAACCAGTTTTTTCAATGAAATATCTTTTAGGTGAGCACTATTAAGCAATTAGTATCCTCTGACAAATAGGGAAAAGGAATTAGGAATATTTAACACAGACAACCAATCAACATAAAGGGAGTGAAATAAAAGACACCAATTGGTAGAGTAGAGTCTATGATTAAGGCTAACTAAAGCCGAAACATGTTAGACATGTCTATGAGATATGTTCTGTGTTTTTAACTATAAGCTATGTTTTAAGAAGAAGTAATAAAGAAAATTCTAAAGTTTTATACCTGTGCCGTTTTCCTTTGGTGATCCCTACCATCTTATGTAAAGGACACTATGGAGGTCCTACAAAGACTAGAGAATATAAAACCCAAAAAGAGACCTGGTTAGTTACCGCGGATGTTGAATCCCTCTACACCTCCATTGAACATGAAAAAGGGCTTAAGGCTGTCAAATTCTTCTTAGACCAGGGTTCGTCGGAAGATCACAATCATGATCTGTTCATACTCAAACTACTAGAGTTCATTCTAAAGTATAATTTTTTCACCTTTGCCAACCAATTTTATCTGCAATGCGATGGGCACTGCGTGTGCCCCAACGTACGCCAACTTACTCCTGGGGTTCTGGGAAAAACACGTGGTGTTTTGTGATTCCCACTCGACAGAGACTGATCTAATACCGTTCTGGATCCGGTACATAGACGATATCCTGTTTATGTGGGAAGGAAGTAAAGAAAGTTTGGAAGATTTATTGCAGGAATTGAATCAAAATGATTTCAATATCAAACTAACTTACACTATGAGTCAATCAGAAATCAATTTCTTAGATCTCAATATCTTTAAAGATCAAGATGGCAAAATTCAAACCAACCTTTACAGGAAGGAAACTGCAACAAACAGTTTATTACACAAAAACAGCACCCATGCCCCTAGTACGACGAAATCCTTACCAGTTGGTGAATTTTTACGCCTCAAAAGAAACTGCAGCGATGACCAGCTGTTTATACAACAAGCCAAAAGATTGGAACAGAGGCTCCAAGATAGGGGCTATAGTAAAAGATGTATTAAGAAAGCCAAATCAAGGGCAGCTCACACTGAACGTACTGATCTCTTACGCAACAAAATCAAAAAACCTGATGAACAGACAAGACTGATTCTAACGTACAATCCCCAGATCCATGCTGTAAACGAAATCTTGAATAGAAACTGGCACATTCTAATGCTAGATGAGGATCTCAATTAATACTGGGTGATAGAATCCAAATTGGGTATAGAAGAACTCTCAACATCAAAGACAAAGTTTCCAGGAGCCACTACCAGGTTGGCAAAACCAGAACGGCGATTACCGCTGGGTCTTTCCCTTGCGGAACATGCTCTTCTTGTAAGTATATACGCAAGACAAATACAATCCAAGACAGATTCGGTCATACACACAAAATGAAGAAGTATATCAGCTGTTCAACGGAAAATGTAATATATGCTCTATACTGTAGCTGTTCAAAAATCTATGTGGGCATGACAAGTAGGAAGCTCCGCACCAGACTACAGGAGCATGTTAGAAACATTAAAAATGCCAGTAAAGACCTGGAAGATGGTAAATCTATCACTTCTGTAGCATCCCATTTCCTCAAATGTCACCGCTCCAATCCTGGCAATCTAAAATGCCAAGGAATAGAAAAAATATCCTTAGGAATCAGGGGGGGAGGGGACAATCTAGAAACAGCACTCCTAAGATCTGAATGCAGATGGATTTACCTACTTAATTGCGTTCAGCCTAAGGGGTTAAATGAGCAAAATAACTACTATTGCTTTTTATAAATCCCCTTTATAAATGAAAAATAACCAACTGACAGAACAACTGGCTCAAGCATGATAATTTAAAACTTATATCCCCCCTTAACAATTAAGTGGGGGAGTATACTCGTGAATAACACATACTAAATATGTTAATTGCCGGGTCTATTCTAGTGATCTATTTTCAGACCTTAGATTCACTTTATTATTCTGTTACAACATGGCCAGTTGTGTATTCCAATCCTTTTAATTTTATATTTTCATTGTAACTTTTATTATTTATACTAATATTTATTTTTATTTATCCACCCTCCACCAATTGTAGGTAGAAACACTTCCCAGCACTTCATTTATATTCATGTGGATACCAACTTGGGTCCTCCTAATTTAAACACTCTTTTAGTCACAATTTTGCACTTTTAATTTCCTTTCCTTTTTTTAATTCACACCTCACGATATATATGATGTTGGCACATTTAGGAACCATCCCCTAACGCACCCCAATATTTCGTAGTTTTCCCCCCCCTCTTTTTCACAGAACTGCAATTTCAAGTATATATTTCACCTTTGTATTTAACATTGTCAAGAAGATGTCTCTATAATTGCAGTTTAGACACCATAACACATTGAGTCACATCACATCACACTTAGCGATCTATTTTTTGCATCTTATTACTAACACACCCCTCCCTCCTTTTCTTTTCTTTTTTCCTTCCGCCCCACTTTTTCCCATAGAGGGTCACCTGTGGTATTATTAAAACCTGAATAGCTTTGACTCTTTGGCCATACGTTTATGAATGCCCGCAATATGTTTTCTCTTGAACCGGTGTGTTTTCTCTGTCAATACAGGGAGTGCAGAATTATTAGGCAAATGAGTATTTTGACCACATCATCCTCTTTATGCATGTTGTCTTACTCCAAGCTTTATAGGCTCGAAAGCCTACTACCAATTAAGCATATTAGGTGATGTGCATCTCTGTAATGAGAAGGGGTGTGGTCTAATGACATCAACACCCTATATCAGGTGTGCATAATTATTAGGCAACTTCATTTCCTTTGGCAAAATGGGTCAAAAGAAGGACTTGACAGGCTCAGAAAAGTCAAAAATAGTGAGATATCTTGCAGAGGGATGCAGCACTCTTAAAATTGCAAAGCTTCTGAAGCGTGATCATCGAACAATCAAGCGTTTCATTCAAAATAGTCAACAGGGTCGCAAGAAGCGTGTGGAAAAACCAGGCGCAAAATAACTGCCCATGAACTGAGAAAAGTCAAGCGTGCAGCTGCCAAGATGCCACTTGCCACCAGTTTGGCCATATTTCAGAGCTGCAACATCACTGGAGTGCCCAAAAGCACAAAGTGTGCAATACTCAGAGACATGGCCAAGGTAAGAAAGGCTGAAAGACGACCACCACTGAACAAGACACACAAGCTGAAAACCACTGAACAAGACACACAAGCTGAAACGTCAAGACTGGGCCAAGAAATATCTCAAGACTGATTTTTCTAAGGTTTTATGGACTGATGAAATGAGAGTGAGTCTTGATGGGCCAGATGGATGGATTGGTAAAGGGCAGAGAGCTCCAGTCCGACTCAGACGCCAGCAAGGTGGAGGTGGAGTACTGGTTTGTGCTGGTATCATCAAAGATGAGCTTGTGGGGCCTTTTCGGGTTGAGGATGGAGTCAAGCTCAACTCCCAGTCCTACTGCCAGTTTCTGGAAGACACCTTCTTCAAGCAGTGGTACTGGAAGAAGTCTGCATCCTTCAAGAAAAACATGATTTTCATGCAGGACAATGCTCCATCACACGCGTCCAAGTACTCCACAGCGTGGCTGGCAAGAAAGGGTATAAAAGAAGAAAATCTAATGACATGGCCTCCTTGTTCACCTGATCTGAACCCCATTGAGAACCTGTGGTCCATCATCAAATGTGAGATTTACAAGGAGGGAAAACAGTACACCTCTCTGAACAGTGTCTGGGAGGCTGTGGTTGCTGCTGCACGCAATGTTGATGGTGAACAGATCAAAACACTGCCAGAATCCATGGATGGCAGGCTTTTGAGTGTCCTTGCAAAGAAAGGTGGCTATATTGGTCACTGATTTGTTTTTGTTTTGTTTTTGAATGTCAGAAATGTATATTTGTGAATGTTGAGATGTTATATTGGTTTCACTGGTAAAAATAAATAATTGAAATGGGTATATATTTGTTTTTTGTTAAGTTGCCTAATAATTATGCACAGTAATAGTTACCTGCACACACAGATATCCCCCTAAAATAGCTATAACTAAAAACAAACTAAAAACTACTTCCAAAACTATTCAGCTTTGATATTAATGAGTTTTTTGGGTTCATTGAGAACATGGTTGTTGTTCAATAATAAAATTAATCCTCAAAAATACAACTTGCCTAATAATTCTGCACTCCCTGTATAAGCTGAACCAATCATGGGGCTCCATTTGTGCACTCCCCCTCCTATCAGCCTATATAAGCTCCAAGTTCCGGCGGGTGCCCCACCTTTGACAAAGCCGAACTGGCGAAACATGTCAGGGAGCGCTGAGACCTTTGGTCTCAATTTTTTAATCTTTTGCAGTGTGTTGGATGCACGATTGACCCCTTTATTATTTAAAAAAACTCTAACTAAGTGTGGATGAAAATGTGTGAATGTATTAGTGCCTTTTTAAAAAACTGATCCTGAAAATTATCACTCTCTAGTCTAACAAGGGAGTATTGAGCTGAGATCTCCCGGTGGGGATCCATTTTATTAGATGTATCTGTAATTAGCTATTCACTCCCAAACAGGTTATAACAATCATTGTGGGTGTATGATACAAACGAATACTAGTGGATATCTCTCCCTAGAGAGGGATTATATTCTCTATACGAGCTTTTCATATACTTATATGACAGTGTTCTGATATTATAATCTACTACTATATACTGTGCACAGCTTGTATTTATACCCACTGGGGCTAACGATAATATTAATTTCTGATCTCTCCCTGACGTTTATTCCTTGACGTACAGTGTCCTGATATTATAATCAGACTACTAGATACTGTGTACAGCGTCTATTTATACCCACTGGGGCTAATGAGAACATTAATTTCTGGTCTCTCCCTGACGTTCAGTCTGTCACATCAAGTCTTATACAAGTGTTAAGTTTTAATTCAGGCATTACATATTGCCTATAAATACCACAAATTATATCTGTATATCTAGACTAACAATAGTTATATGTGCAAAACGCATTACTAAGAACTATAGAGGCCAATCACTATTTGTTGATTTAGTCTATGATAGACTTATTTATTGATAGAATCTATACAATTTGAACTATCATTCGTCCTTCCTTCGAGTTTCAACATGAGTACACCACTAATAACCTCTAATGAGAGGGTGTGGTAAGCACAACATTCTACATATAGGATTTTCACTTTGGAACTCCTTTGTTTTTTCCAGCTCAGCTCAATAACACTGACAATAGCTATTTTAGCTCTAAATAAATATTAAGTCTGACCATTGTCAAAACCAGCTCAGTGATCAGTAACCACCAGCTATCATCACTAATAACATCTTATGGAGGTTTCACCCTAATATCACCGCCAGATTCAAACTGGTGGGTTTGAACAGTCCGCAGATAACCTGTCTAGACCGCAAGTGTAACCTCATAAGCACACCACTAATACCCTCATTGCAGAGGGGGTGGTAAAGCACTACCATTCACTCCTACTCAGGATTTTTAGTTAAGAGGTATTTTACCCAGATATATATGACATCAAGCTATATATTTTTCTCCTGTTATGTTCCACCTTAGTGACATTATTTGTTAGGTCCTGTGGTCCACATCTGCTATGTTAATTCAATCACCCCCTTTTTTTTAATAATTTATATTAAAAGTTAAGTTTTAAATACCCCCCTCCACCCGGGGCTTCTCTCCAGTAGTATATAGTAGTCTCTCCATGCAATATTGGGGAGTGCTATCCTTCTCACTAATTCTTTTAATATACAGCACCCCGGTCTTATCCCCCATACCTGTATATCTTTCCCTATAAATACTATAGGGATAGGCAATTGGGAATAATAGACACAATACCAGTAGTGCCATCAAAATCCCTTTTCTCTTGTCATCTGAAGTTAGAAATACCCTATATGTCTAGGTTTCCAAGTAATTTTTATAAAATGTAGGTCAAATACAACAAAGATGTTATGCTGTTGCCTGGACGTTAAATAGCGGTCACCCAATTCAAAACTGCAACATAAAAGTGTATATTTGTAGAATTTAGACACTCCAGACTATTTACCTAGAGGTATTTTGAAACAGTGGGGGGTAGTTATCAATGTGTCAACTTTCCTGCCTTCGCCGGCCCAATACGCCCGCCTAAGCTCGCCTACCATCACCGCCGCGGACCTGAAAAAATTCCCCTAAGTTATCAATAAATCTGTCAAAAAGCTGCGCACCAAGTACGAGGCGATGAGCAGCGGATTGTGAGAGTTATCACTCATCCGATCTCGCTGCTCTTCGGCTTTTTTACAGCTTTATTGCTAGCCTGTCACTAAGCACCCACACTAAACTACACTGTTCTACCCCCTATACCGGCACCCCCGGAGCCCCCCGCAACTCAATAAAGTTACTAACCCCTAAACCGCCGCTCCTAGACCCCGCCGCAACTCTTATAAATGTATTAACCCCTAAACCGCCACTCCTAGACCCCGCCACAACTCTTATAAATGTATTGACCCCTAAACCGTCGCTCCCGGACACTGCCGCAACCTACATTATACCTAGTAACCCCTATCCTGCCCCCCCATACCGCTGCCCTCTATAATAAAGTTGTTAACCTCTATCCTGCTGATCCCGCACCTCGCCGCAACTAAATAAATAGTTTAACCCCTAAACCGCCGCTCCCGGACTCTGCCGCAACCTATATTAAACTTATTAACCCCTAATCTGCCCCCCAACACCGTCGCCACCTATAATACATTTATTAACCCCTATCCGGCCCCCCTACACCGCCGCCACTGTAATAAATTTATTAACCCCTAAACCTAAGTCTAACACTAACCCTAACACCCCCCCTAACTTAAATATTAATTAAATAAATCTAAATAATATTTCTATTATTAACTAAATTAATCCTATTTAAAACTAAATACTTACCTATTAAATAAACCCTAATAAAGCTACAATATAAATAATAATTATATTGTAGCTATCTTAGGATTTTTTTTATTTTATAGGTAACTTTCAATTTATTTTAACTAGGTACAATAGCTATTAAATAGTTATTAACTATTTAATAGCTACCTAGCTAAAATAAAGAGAAATTTACCTGTAAAATAAAAACTAACCTAAGTTACAATTATACCTAACACTACACTATCATTAAATAAATTATTCCTATTTAAAACTAAATACTTACCTGTAAAATAAACCCTAAGATAGCTACAATGTAATTAATAATTACATTGTAGCTATTTTAGGATTTATATTTATTTTACAGGTAACTTTGTATTTATTTTAGCTAGTTAGAATAGTTATTAAATAGTTATTAACTATTTAATAACTACCTAGCTAAAAGAAATACAAAATTACCTGTAAAGTAAATCCTAACCTAAGTTACAATTAAACCTAACACTACACTATCATTACATTAATTAAATAAATTAACTACAAATAACTACAATTAAATACAATTACATAAACGAACTAAAGTACAAAAAATAAAAAAAGCTAAGTTACAAAAAATAAAAAAATAAGTTACAAACATTTAAAAAATATTTCAACAATTTTAAGCTAATTACACCTAATCTAAGCCCCCTAATAAAATAACAAAGCCCCCCAAAATAAAAAAAATCCCTACCCTATTCTACATTAAAAAAGTTCAAAGCTCTTTTACCTTACCAGCCCTTAAAAGGGCCTTTTGTGGGGCATGCCCCAAAGAAAACTGCTCTTTTGCCTGTAAAAGAAAAATACAACCCCCCCAACATTAAAACCCACCACCCACATACCCCTAATCTAACCCAAACCCCCCTTAAAATAACCTAACACTAATCCCCTGAAGATCATCCTATCTTGAGTCGTCTTCACTCAGTCGAGCCACCGATGGAACTGAAGAGGAGATCCGGAGCGGCAGAAGTGATCCTCCAAGGGGCGCTGAAGAAGTCTTCCATCCGATGAAGTGATCCTCCAGGCGGCGCTGAAGAAGTCTTCCATCCGGGCGATGTCATCTTCCAAGCGGCGCTGAAGAAGTCTTTCATCCGGGCGATGTCATCTTCCAAGCGGGGTCTTCAATCTTCTTTCTTCAGGATCCATCTTCATCCCGCCGACGCGGAACATCCTTCTTTCCCGACGGACTACCGACGAATGAAGGCTCCTTTAAGGGATGTCATCTAAGATGGCGTCCCTTCAATTCCGATTGGCTGATAGGATTCTATCAGCCAATCGGAATTAAGGTAGGAAAAATCTGATTGGCTGATTAAATCAGCCAATCAGATTGAAGTTCAATCCGATTGGCTGATCCAATCAGCCAATCAGATTGAGCTCGCATTCTATTGGCTGATCGGAACAGCCAATAGAATTATTTTATTAGGGGGCTTAGATTAGGTGTAATTAGCTTAAAATTGTTGTAATATTTTTTAAATGTTTGTAACTTATTTTTTTTATTTTTTGTAACTTAGCTTTTTTTATTTTTTGTACTTTAGTTAGTTTATGTAATTGTATTTAATTGTAGTTATTTGTAGTTAATTTATTTAATTAATGTAATGATAGTGTAGTGTTAGGTTTAATTGTAACTTAGGTTACGATTTTTTTTACAGGTAATTTTGTACTGTATTTCTTTTAGCTAGGTAGTTATTAAATAGATAATAACTATTTAATAACTATTCTAACTAGCTAAAATAAATACAAAGTTACCTGTAAAGTAAAAATAAATCCTAAAATAGCTACAATGTAATTATTAATTATATTGTAGCTATCTTAGGGTTTATTTTACAGGTAAGTATTTAGTTTTAAATAGAAATAATTTATTAAAGTATAGTGTAGTGTTATGTGTAATTGTAACTTAGGTTAGGATGTATTTTACAGGTAAATTTCAGTTTATTTTAGCTAGGTAGCTATTAAATAGTTAATAACTATTTAATAGCTATTGTACCTAGTTAAAATAAATTGAAATTTGCCTGTAAAATAAAAATAAATCCTAAGATAGCTACAATATAATTATTATTTATATTGTAGCTATATTAGGGTTTATTTTAAAGGTAAGTATTTAGTTTTAAATAGGATTAATTTAGTTAATAATAGAAATATTATTTAGATTTATTTAATTATATTTAAGTTAGGGGGGTGTTAGGGTTAGTGTTAGACTTAGGTTTAGGGGTTAATAAATTTATTACAGTGGCGGCGGTGTAGTGGGGGCAGGATAGGGGTTAATAAATGTATTATAGGTGGCGACGGTGTAGGGGGGCAGATTAGGGGTTAATAAGTTTAATATAGGTTGCGGTGGAGTCCGGGAGCGGCGGTTTAGGGGTTAAACTATTTAGTTGCGGCGAGGTCCGGGATCGGCAGGATAGGGGTTAATAACTTTATTATAGAGGGCGGCGGTATAGGGGGGGCAGGATAGGGGTTACTAGGTATAATGTAGGTTGCCGCGGTGTCCGGGAGCGGCAGTTTAGGGATTAATACATTTATTATAGTTGCGGCGGGGTCAGGGAGCGGCGGTTTAGGGGTTAATATGTATAGAGTAGCTTGCGGTGGGCTCCGGGAGCGGCGGTTTAGGGGGTAATAACTTTATTTAGTTGCAGCGGTGTAGGGGGGGGCAGATTAGGGGTGTTTAGACTCGGGGTACATGTTAGGGTGTTAGGTGCAGACATCTCCCATAAAAATCAAGGCAGCAGCGAACTTGTACTTTCGCTATGGTCAGACTCCCATTGATTCCTATGGGATCCGCCGCCTCCAGGGCGGCGGATTGAAAACCAGGTACGCTGGGCCGGAAAAGTGCCGAGCGTACCTGCTAGTTTTTTGATAACTAGCAAAAGTAGTCAGATTGTGCCGCACTTGTGTGCGGAACATCTGTAGTGACGTAAGAATCGATCTGTGTCGGACTGAGTCCGGCGGATCGAAGCTTACATCACAAAATTCTACTTTTGCCGGTCTCTAGCCTTTGATAACTAAGGCGAATCAGCCTCGCCACAAATACGCTGCGGAATTCCAGCGTATTTGAGGTTGACGGCTTGATAACTACCCCCCATTATGTTAACGGTTGTATCGCCAAAGGCAGAAAATAAAATTTAGGTGTAAAAAAAAAACATGAAAAACAAAACAAAACACTTCATTAAAATAAAATCAGAAAAAATTTACTTTATTAAAAATGTATTTTTAAATAATTATTAAAAAACACTTTATTAAAATAAATTGTACACTTTTTTTTTTACTATATGTGTTTACTGGGATAGAAGGGAAGGGGCCAAGACAAGCAATTGTTAAAGGGACACTGTACCCAAATTTTTGCTTTTGTAATTCAGAAAGAGCATGCAATTTTAAGCAACTTTCTAATTTACTCCTATTATCAATTTTTCTTTGTTCTCTTGCTATCATTATTTGAAAAAGAAGGCATCTAAGCTTTTTTTTGGTTTCAGTACTCTGGACAGCACTTTTTTATTGGTGGATGAATTTATCCACCAATCAGCTAGGACAACCTATGTTGTTCACCAAAAATGGGCCGGCATCTAAACTTACATTCTTGCATTTCAAATAAAGATACCAAGAGAATGAAGAAAATTTGAAATGCCATGCTCAATCTGAATTACGAAAGAAATTTTTTGGGTACAGTGTCCCTTTAACCCCTTAATGACCACAGCACTTTTCCATTTTCTGTCCGTTTGGGACCATGGCTATTTTTACATTTTTGCAGTGTTTGTGTTTAGCTGTAATTTTCCTCTTACTCATTTACTGTACCCACACATATTATATATCGTTTTTCTCGCCATTAAATGGACTTTCTAAAGATACCATTATTTTCATCATATCTTATCATTTACTATAAAAAATTTTATAAAATATGAGGAAAAAATCGAAAAAAACCACACTTTTTCTAACTTTGACCCCCAAAATCTGTTATACATCTACAACCACCAAAAAACACCCATGCTAAATAGTTTCAAAATTTTATTCTGAGTTTAGAAATACCCAATGTTTACATGTTCTTTGCTTTTTTTGTAACTTATAGGGCCATAAATACAAGTAGCACTTTGCTATTTAAAAACCATTTTTTTTCAAAATTAGCGCTAGTTACATTAGAACACTAATATCTTTCAGGAATCTCTGAATATCCATTGACATGTATATATATTTTTTTAGTAGACAACCCAAAGTATTGATCTAGGCCCATTTTGGTATATTTCATGCCACCATTTTACCGCCAAATGCGATCAAATACAAAAAATCGTTCACTTTTTCACAAATTTTTTCACAAACATTTGGTTTCTCACTGAAATTATTTACAAACCGCTTGTGCAATTATGGCATAAATGGTTGTAAATTCTTCTCTGGGATCCCCTTTGTTCAGAAATAGCAGACATATATGGCTTTGGCGTTGCTTTTTGGTAATTAGAAGGCCGCTAAATGCCACTGCGCACCACACGTGTATTATGCCCAGCAGTGAAGGGGTTAATTAGGGAGCATGTAGGGAGCATTTTGGGGTAATTTTAGCTTTAGTGTAGTGTAGTAGACAACCCCAACTATTGATCTAGGCCCATTTTGGTATATTTCATGCCACCATTTCACCGCCAAATGCAATCAAATTAAAAAAAACTTTAACTTTTTCACAATTTTAGGTTTCTCACTGAAATCATTTACAAACAGCTTATGCAATTATGGCACAAATGGTTGTAAATGCTTCTCTGGGATCCCCTTTGTTCAGAAATAGCAGACATATATGGCTTTGGCATTGCTTTTTGGTAATTAGAAGGCCGCTAAATGCCGCTGCTCACCACACGTGTATTATGCCCAGCAGTGCAGGGGTTAATTAGGGAGCTTGTAGGGAGCTTGTAGGGTTAATTTTAGCTTTAGTGTAGTGTAGTAGACAACCCAAAGTATTGATCTAGGCCCATTTTGGTATATTTCATGCCACCATTTCACCGCCAAATGCGATCAATTTAAAAAAAACGTTCCCTTTTTCACAAACTTTTTTACAAACTTTAGGTTTCTCACTGAAATTATTTACAAACAGCTTGTGCAATTATGGCACAAATGGTTGTAAATGCTTCTCTGGGATCCCCTTTGTTCAGAAATAGCAGACATATATGGCTTTGGCGATGCTTTTTGGTAATTAGAAGGCCGCTAAATGCTGCTGCGCATCAAGCGTGTATTATGGCTAGCAGTGAAGGGGTTAATTATGTAGCTTGTAGGGAACTTGCAGGGTTAATTTTAGCTTTAGTGTAGAGCTCAGCCTCCCACCTGAAACATCAGACCCCCTGATGCCTCCCAAATAGCTCTCTTCCCTCCCCCACCCCACAATTGTCCCCGCCATCTTAAGTACTGGCAGAAACTCTGCCAGTACTAAAATAAAAGGTATATTTGGGCTTTTTTGAGTTTTTTTTAGCATATTTACATATGCTGCTGTGTAGGATCCCCCCTTAGCCCCCAACCTCACAGATCCCCCACCAAACAGCTCTCTAACCCTCCCCCTCTGCCTTAATGGGCGCCATCTTGGGTACTGGCAGCTGTCTGCCAGTACCCAGTTTAGAAAAAAATGTGCTTTTTTTAAGAAAAAATCCCTTTTTCTGTAGTGTAGCTCCCCCCCCACCCAAGACCAACCCCCCACCCCTCCAAGATCCCTTTGACTGCTGTTTATTTTTTTTTAATTTTGCCCTTTTCCCCCACATAGTTACATTCATTTTCTGTAGTATAGCGGTGCACGCGCCCGCCCGCCGCCCTATGTGCACGCGCGCGCGCCCGTGCGCGCCCCCGTCAGCTACGCCCCCGATCCCGCCCCCCTCCACCTTACACGGCCCATCGATGGCCGCCCACCCGCCTCCCAAGTCAGCTCCCACCCACCAACGATACCGGCCATCGATGTCCGGTGCAGAGAGGGCCACAGAGTGGCTCTCTCTGCATCGGATGGCCATGCAGGGTTATTGCAGGATGCCTCCATATCGAGGCATCACTGCAATAACCGGAAAGCAGCTGGAAGCGAGCAGGATCGCTTCCAGCTGCTTTCCACACCGAGGACGTGCAGGGTACGTCCTCAGGCATTAACTGCCTTTTTTTTGAGGACGTACCCTGCACGTCCTTGGTCGTTAAGGGGTTAACAAACAATGCCTTGTCATTTTTGATGTGATAACTGTGACTGGCTGCCACAGTGATCACATGGTCATGGGAAGTTTTTTGGCCATCATTGGACTGCCTCAGTACTGAGGCATCCAATGATTGCACTGTGAGCCTGATACCAGCATTGCAGAATGCTAGTATTTAGGGCTAGATTTATTAACGCTGAGGCGTACAGGGGCGCAGGTATTCGCCATTGCACACGAGCGCAATTTTGCGCTCGCGTGCAATCCCGCCCCCTTCCCGCGCACAGCCAATCACGCGCGAGCAGGAGCTGTCAATCTCCTCAGTCGGACCGAGGACATTGAATATCGCGAAGAGCTTAGGGAAGCAGCGGTCTGGTGACCGCTGCTTGATAAATCACGGCAAGCAAGTTCTTGTGAGAACTTGCAGCCGTAGGGGCATGATAAATCGAGCCCTTAGGCTTCACTTTCAGTATACAATCACTGTGAATAACTGTCACAGTGATTGTATGCACAGTAACTGTCATTTTGGGCCGAGACAAGTGTGCTAATGTTAATGGGTTAAAACATTGTTTAAATCACTTTTACATTATTAAACTTGTACACAACTTAAAGGGACAGTAAATTTAAAAACCTTCTAATCATACATTGTTAAAGTACGTTTTAAATAGTAAGCGTTATGTGACAGTAAAATTTTTTGTTTTTAATGCTAAATTTACCTTTTATCATCTATCTGACTGATCTCTTTAGGCCTCCTCCAAGCCCACAGTGTTGTTGTTTTTTTTTGACGCTGCAGGCTGTTCAGC
Organism: Bombina bombina; assembly: GCF_027579735.1. Taxonomy (NCBI): domain Eukaryota; kingdom Metazoa; phylum Chordata; class Amphibia; order Anura; family Bombinatoridae; genus Bombina; species Bombina bombina. The sequence continues at coordinate 1,105,946,761 of NC_069502.1, read as the reverse complement.
CAGCTGGATAGAGACTGATCGCTACAATTAACTTATTATGGTATACACTTCTGTTAAGGGGCCAGTATATTAGAAAAATGGCATTATCTAATTAATTAGCATATGTAATTTTAAGACTAGCGACCCTGCACCTCTATGTGTTTAACCCTTGCAAAGGATCCAATCAGCAGCGTTAGTCACATGACCCAGGTGTGTAACTAGTGCTGCTGATTGAACCAGCAGCAGTTTTTGTTCAGGACCAGCAGTGCCCTGCAGGTCCAAAGCAGTACTTCTACTATGTGTTTAACGCTTAGAGAATCAGGGTCCCTAGTCATAAAATGACATGCACTAATGAATTAGAGCATGTAATTTTTCAATTATATTGTCCCTTTAACAGGAGTGTAAACTCAGGGGCATAACTTGATCTCACTGAAACCCCAGGACAAGGGCTGTGGCATGTTCCCCATTTCAACAGTGCCCTTTCTGGCTGTTTGCAAAAGCAGAGCCAACAGCCGCATAGGAGAAAGAGAAGTTGCCTCTTGAGACGTAACATAGTGTTATTTTGTGAAACAGAGCCTCCTACATTAGAATACAAGGTCTAAAAAAATCCCAAAAATGTTGTGTGATTTCTCTCCATGCCGGCGTGGTTTTGAATATCAGGCCCTATGAGTCATCCTTCCTTCTTAGCTAGTTTGCACCAGAGGATCTTTCCAGGACAAATATGTTTGTAAGTTTTTTTTACACTGTAACATTGTGACAGCATTTTTTCATTTTTCATTTTCATTATTTTACAGTCCCTGTGTTTATACATATTTAGATCATAGAGTCTTTCTTTGTATGTTTTATATTTTAGACCATGTGCAATTTTAGTAGCCCTCCTTCGCTCAGTTTCTAGTTTATTTATATCGTTCTGGATATATGGTCTCCAGTACTGTACACAATATTCCAGATGAGGTCTAACTAGTGATCTGTAAAGTGGCATAAGTACCTTGCTATTCCTGTTACTAATACCTCTCCCAATGCAACCAAATATTCGACTGACCTTACAAGCTGCACTTCTGCATTGTCTACTGAATTTCAAATTATCTGAAATAATAATTCCCAAACTCAATTCCTCTTTAGTTACAGTCAGTAATACACTATTGAGACTATAATTGGCCTTTGGGTTTTGGATCCTATATGCATAATTTTGCTCATGGTAATATTACATTTTAGATCCCATTTATTTGCCCAGTCCTCCAGTTTTTTTTTTTTTTAATAGCACTGTTCATTTGATCCACTCCTCTTGGAACATCAACTGTTTTACAAATTTGTGTATCATCAGAAAACAAGCACACCTTTCCCTGGAGCACACTTCCCATGAACATTTTAAACAAAACAGGCCCAAGAACTGAACATTGGGGAACACCACTAGTAACTGACCCCTCATTTGAATGTACTCCATAATTGAAACCCTCTTTTTGCCATTTATCCTTAAGTTAGCATTCTACCCACTTAAAAATCTTAGCATCTACTCCAAGTGAAGAAGAAGAGAGAAGAGGCACCTCATAGCGTAACCATGTTTAAAAAATATATTTGCTGGAAAGAGAAGCCTCAAACTCATGATTTGAGATGGCACCCATGGTGAATAGATGCTAGAAAGGCAGACTGACACTCTCAGTGGTCAGCTCGCTGGGACCCTACAATGACAGCTCAAACCTGGACGTCTGGTTTACTCTGTGTATGTGGATATCCAAGTAGGTTCTTGTATGTTGTCGCTGGCATCAGCCTAAGTTTGATCCAAAGTTGCAGAAACAGCAAACCGCTGACAGTATGAGTATGCAAATGGGACCGATCTGACAAACTCCAAGTGGAAGCCAAATGCCGCATCAGGGAAACAAGGGTGAGCGCACCCCCAAAGACGAGACGTGATGTCGGTGTGAAGTAAAAAAATCTTTAATGCTGCAACGGATTTCTCTGAATTTTGTAAATAAGTTTGTTGTGTGAGACAGTGTCAAATGCTTGGCTAAAGTCTAGATACTCTACATCTAGGGCTCCTCCTTAATCTATTAATTTGGTTACATAGTCAAAGAAATCAATTAGATTAGTCTGACATGATCTTCCAGCAGTGAAACCATGATGTCCTTTGTCTTCTAAGTTGTTTGCCTGAAAATAAGATACAAGTCTTTTCTTTAAAAGAGTTTCCATTAATTTCCCTGCATTTGATGTCAAACTGGCTGTCCTATAATTAGCAGAATCTTCCCTACTACCCTTTTTATGAAGAAGGACTATATTAGCTATTTCCCCGTCTTCTGGAACAACTCCTGTTAACAGTGACAGATTAAATAAATCAGGTAATGAAGTAACTATCACGGATCGAAGTTCTCTTAGAACCATTCAATGAATATTATCTGGACCCACAGAGTTATTTACTTTTATGTTTGATAAAGCCCTAGAAACCACTTCATCTGTAAAATGTACTTCCCCAAGGGACATTAAACACAAACTGTAAATTACATGATTATGAACCTTCATATATAAGAATAATTTGGCAATGAAAACTGCAGCTTTGTCAAATTAGTATATTGTTTTATGTTTATTATTTTCACTGATTTCCCTGTCACCCAGAAAAAAAGAACCCCTGCTAACCAATCACAAACTAATATTCAGATATAGCACAAACTCTGTTTGCGCATGTGCAGACTGGGGTAGCCTGCTCTCTTGTATTTCCTTAAGGAGGTTTAGCACTGATTTCAATTAATTACTGTTGTAAATAATGATTTCCCTATCATGATTGTTGATTCAAAACTGATAATCTACCTTTTAAAAGCATGTGACACCATAGAAGCTTAGGGAGGGTCGAAAAAGTAAACATAAGCTCACATAAATTGTCTAAAAGTATTAATCCAAGCCTCCCTGGGAGAAAGTAAATAAAGCACAAAAGACTGCAAAATAAATAATAAATGTGTACTGCAATAATGTTTCACTTGCAATAATGAAACATTTTGGCCGGCATCTATCAACTGCTGAAAGGACAGCGCTTGTGCAATGCCATCCCCTGCTCGTACTGGTTTGGAAGCTGCAGTCTGATGACCTCTGCTTCCTAACTTTCGGCTGCAGACTTGCTCATGCGAGCCTGCAGCGATCTGCCCCCAGAGCTGCATACACAGCTTGATAAATGGGGGCCTTTATGTGTTTGTTGAAATGTCAAGTTGAATGGTCTTTTAATATAATTTCACTATCTTTACAATCTGTTGTGAAGACTGAACAGAGTAATCATTTAGACAGTTTTCTATTTGTTTATCTCCTTCCACTACTCTATCATCATGTCTTACTATCACTCCCCTAGCTTTTCTCTTTTCACTGATATATCTAAAGAAGGTTTTGTTTTACTGATTGTGCTATTCTCTCTTCTGCATCAGCTTTAGCCTTTTTAATTAACTGCTTTGTCATTTTTTCTTGGGTTTTCCATTGTCCCTATCCTCTTCTGAGCCAGTGTGTTTGAATTTTTTTATAGACTATTTTTTTTTCTTAACTGCATGTGCTACTTTATATTTTTTGAAAATAACGTTAGTTTTCTTTTCTTTTTTTTCTTTTTTTACAAACAAGCCTAATGCAGTGTTTAGTTGCATCTAAAATAGTGTTCTTAAAGTGATAGTAATGCAAGCATATAACAAACGCTAGGATTTACAATCACTAAAAATAAACACTAGTTTCTGTCATTGTTTTCTAAAAAACGGCTGTTAAACTCACCCTATCTGTAAGGCAAGTATATCACTAACTCAACGCCTCTGGCCGCCCATGGCACAGTGCTTTTTCCAATGAGGTGACGTTTCCACCTCTAGAGTAATAGCCGTGCTAGGATGTCAGTTGACATGCGCAGCTATTGGTTTAAAGGTGGAATCTTCACCTCATTGAAAAAAGTGATGTGCCGTATGATGTAGCGATATATTTGCCTTACTATATTGCCTATATTTGAGTTTAACATTGTTTTATAGAAAATGATTATTATTTTTAGTGATGGTAAATCCTAGCGTTTGTTATATGCTTGGATTTATCTTCACTTTAAAATATTCCTACTGTTCTTGGGCTCCTGTAACCTGTGCCATCCCTTTTATAAAATAATTTAGGTATTTGGCAATGTAAGAAAAATCGGCCTTTCTAAAATTTAAAATGTTTGTTTTACTATGGTTGTACAATAGCTTTGCCTGAATATATTGAACCATGCAGACTAATGATCGCTAGAACTTAAGTTCTCAACTACAGACACGTCAGATACTATATCACTGTTTGTAAGTACTAAATCTGATATAGCTCCTTTATGTGTTTAGTTTACCCATTGTTACATACACTAGAATGTATACTTTGGTTAAGAGTTTTGTCATGCTCTGGAGGACAGATGGGTATATTAACACTGCACCCCTTCTCTAGTTTAAATTGCCACCAATTAAGTATTTTTATATGCACACTTTCGGAGGTACCAGCTCCCACTGAGCATGTGCAAGAGCTCACAGTATATATGTACGTGTCTGTGATTGGCTGATGGTTGCCAAATGATACAGGGCACGGCAAACGGAAGGACATTTTTACATTTGTTAAAACAAAATTATAAGAGTGATATTGCATTTTCTTTTTTTTATGAACTTGTGGATTATGTAATTCTAGTGTATTTAAAGTGATGGTAAATCCTAGTGTTTTTGAAACGCTAGGATTTACCTGTGCAAAAAATAAAGGGGACTTTCAGTCATAAAGTATAAAATACTTTATGCTGAAAGTTCCTTTATTTGCCTGTAGCGTATGCCGCGCTGAGCACCTCAGGCTACCCACAACAAAGCGCTTTTTTTTCATTGAGGTGACGTTTTCACCTCTTAGCCAATGGCCATACGGCCCAGCTGGCATTATACCGGAAAGCTAGCACGCTATTGGCTAAGATCATCTGACTGAAAAGAAGCGTTCTGCCGCGGGCGGCCTGAGGCTCTTAGTGTGGCATACGCTGCAGACAAATAAACTTTCTGCATGAAGTATTTTATATTTCATGACTGAAAGTCCCCTTTATTTGTTGCTCTGGTAAATCCTTGTTTCAAAAACGCTAGGACTTACCATCACATTAATGGTGATTTAAAATTGCAATTAAAGTTATTGTAAATCCTAGCGTTTCATTTACAATTGGAACAAATTCATTCTTGAATTCTTGAAGCTTAAAATACTTCATGCTGAAAGGTCCTTTGTTGGAATCGTTTGCCGTGCTGCTCAAACAGTCCACAGCAAAACGCTATTTGCTGTGAGGTGACATTTCCACCTCTTAGCAAATAGCTGTGCGCTCCATCTGGCACCTAGCCGGATAGCCCACACGGATATTGGCTAAGAGGTGGAAAAGTCACCTCTCAGCAAAATAACGTTCTGCCGTCGACTGCCTGAGCAGCTCGGTGTGGCGAACGCTTCCAACAAATAAAGGAGCTTTCATGAAAGTCCCCTTTATTTGTTCAAATTGTAAACCCTAGCATTTCACAAACACTAGGATTTACAATCACTTTAAGTGTTAGGGCATGTAAAAATATTAATTATAAAATGAATCAAAAAGGTATGAAATAGCTCGGTCTTCCATGATTTACTTTTGCTATGCTAAGTATATTTTGCTTCCATGAAGGTCATTAAAAAAACATTCCAAACCCACTTGAAAAATCAGCTGTAATTGTTTTAATTATAATTTCCCCAGGTTTTCATGTGTTTATCTAGTCTTGTTCCTCATACTATTTATATATTGTAATGGTTTGCTAACTCACACTGTGGCTCTTGTAATGACTTGGAGTATAAAAAAAATCAACTGGGTTTTCACACAGAGATTTTGATGGACTGAAATGTATTTTAGATAAATATAGAAGAGAGTAATAAACTTAAGTTAAACATAAATACTGCATAACAGTAATAGTTAAAGCAGAAAATATTCCTGGTATTGTGAGTTTCAAAACTTTTCCTGCAGAAATGAATGCTTAAAGAATAATTTATAAAACAATAATAAAACAAAAAAGTCTAAATGAAAGTCTACATCTTTGCTTGGTTGAGAAAGGGAAAGTATTTCAAGCGTAAAATGTTCGGTAATATGTTATATTATTTTTGGTGTGTGTTTTCTCCCATCTGTGCTCTCTCTCTCTCTTCTCCTTGTGGCTAAGAGACTTGTGTTGCTCACACACACTCACACTCTCTCTCCCCACACACTGCCAGCCCCTGATCTGATGGCGAAGAAACCCCGTTGACAAGGCACTGCTTTTTCATGACGGTGAGTTTCCCTTTGAGTGTATTATAATTTTGTGATAAAATTTTCAAGGAAAAAAAACACAACCTCCTTCCTCCCTTCCTTCGGGGAGGGAAAAAAGAGACGGGGAAATCTATCTCCAGACATACAAGAAAAAGAAAGAGGAACGAATTAAAAAAAAAAAAAAAAGGTTGCCAACAGTAGGATATTAGGTTTCAGCCCAGGGAGCTATTGGCTTCTCTTTTTTTTTCTTTACTCTTCTAAATTTGACAGATACGAAATAGCAGTAGGGAGAAATAAAATATTTATTTATGGCTGCATCTCATTGTGCAGTGTTGGGTGGTGGAAAGGGAGGGGCACTTTTTAAGACGGGGGTGGTAAGAAAAAGTAGCCTTTCCTAGTGAAAACAACAACATATTAAGTGACAGAGGAGGGAGTAGTATATGTCTTTTAGGGAGGTTAAAAAACAACAACATTCAATGACTCATTGATTTGAGCTGGTTTAAAATTAGTTTTTTTCTTCTATCTTTCCCTCCCCCACTGGATCACCATCAACGAAGTGGGAAAGAGACAGTGAGGAAAAAATAGAAAGATAAATAATCTTTAGCAATCCCCTCCCCTCCTTTTCCCCTCTCCTATTACTGGCTTTAAGCTGTCTGGATGTAACTGGTGTATTTATTCGCGGTGCCTATGTATAAGCTGCAGTATATGGGCAGACTTTGTCGGACTGTTATCTCTTGGGTACGTGTCGGCTTCTCTCCGTTTCGCGTCCCGGCCTCTCGTGTTGGATAATATATGGAGATGAAGTTGGGATAAACGTGGCGTTACCTACAAAGATGTTGGATTTTACATTTTTTTAGCTTGTTTTTTTTTTTTTTTTTATATGTCTTTTATAACGTTCTTCGTATACGGTGCTGAAGCCAAACCTGACATGTTACTGGAAAAAGAGCTGAAGTGGCTGGGCCGAGTAACAATATTCCCTCCACAGATCTAAAAAAAAAACCCGGCGCGTGTGTATATAAAGCGTATTAATAGTATTTTATTTGTCGTGTTTTATTACCGGTGTCGTAACAACAAATAAAAGCAAGACCTCCGTTAGGACATTTGTGAAGGTTCTAATTTTCTGTGGCCATTTTATTGGAAATGTTTGACTGCCTTCTTTGTTATAATTTTTGTTCCCCCCCCCCCCATGATTTTCCGCTCTCATTATTATCACGTAGAGAAAATAAATTGTAATTTTGTTTTACATTCCCCGAGTCGGTGTTTTATTTGTGGGAAAATGGCGGCGGTTGTTGGCTAAAGGCCAGGCGAGATGGCGCAGTTCTCTCGGCCTCCATTTTAAGCGAGTATTCCCTGCCTTTTAGGACATTGTAATTTTCTGTGAACAGGCACCAGGTGATTCTTTGACTTTTATAGAAAAGCTTTAAAGTGGCAGCTTCTCGGCATATAATAATAATACAACAAATAATAATTTTGTATACAAATGCATTTTACGTGAGGCAAAAATAAAAGGAAAGCTGTAGCTCTCTAAATTGTTCCGTATAAAGCAAAACTTATTTTAAAGTACTGCGTTAGCAGAGTAATTTTAAATAGTAGATGTTTGTCGAGTGTGCAACTTCTATGTTTGTGAATTTATATCTGTAGTTAGCTGTTCACCTATGTGTAAACGTTTTCTCATAAATAACTAAAGGTTTCTGATGTATTCTCAGTTTAGATAATAGTAAAATGTTTGTATTCTCACATCTTGTGTGGTTTTTAAAGCAGTTGCAGATTATTAAGCACACTTGTCCAAATACATATATGGAATAGTGATATCAGTCATGCATACTTGTCACTCTAGAAATAAGCTTGCAGCGAAAAGGATAAAACAAGGTTTTATTCTCTAAAAATAGAGGGCAGGATTAGGGGATTCCCCAAGAAAAATGCCGTATGAGCTGAAGACATGCACTTTCACTATCCTGTGTTCTGTCGGATTTTGCTACCTCAATGTGCGCATGCGCTCAATTACTTAAAGGGACACTGAACCCAGATTTTTTTCTTTTATGATTCAGATAGAGCATGACATTTTAACCCCTTAATGACCACAACACTTTTCCATTTTCTGTCCGTCTGGGACCAAGGCTATTTTTACATTTTTGCAATGTTTGTGTTTAGCTGTAATTTTCCTCTTACTCATTTACTGTACCCACACATATTATATACCGTTTTTCTCGCCATTAAATGGACTTTCTAAAGATACTATTATTTTCATCATATCCTTATAATTTACTATATAAAAAATATAAAATATGAGGACAAATGGAAAAAACACACTTTTTCTAACTTTGACCCCCAAAATCTGTTACACATCTACAACCACCAAAAAAACACCCATGCTAAATAGTTTCTAAATTTTGTCCTAGGTTTAGAAATACCCAATGTTTACATGTTCTTTGTTTTTTTTGCAAGTTATAGGGCAATAAGTACAAGTAGCACTTTGCTATTTCCAAACCACTTTTTTTCAAAATTAGCGATAGTTACATTGGAACACTTAATATCTTTCAGAAATCCCTGAATATCCATTGACATGTATATATATTTTTTATTAGGAGACATCCCAAATTATTGATTTAGGCCCATTTTGGTATATTTCATGCCACCATTTCACCGCCAAATGCGAACAAATAAAAAAAAAAAAAATTGTTCACTTTTTCACAAATTTTTTCACAAACTTTAGGTTTCTCACTGAAATTATTTACAAACAACTTATGCAATTATAGCATAAATGGTTGTAAATGCTTCTCTGGGATCTCCTTTGTTTATAAATAGCAGACATATATGGCTTTGCTTTTTGGTAATTAGAAGGCTGCTAAATGCGACTGTGCACCATACGTGTATTATGCCCAGCAGTGAAGGGGTTAATTAGGGAGCTTCTAGGGTTAATTTTAGCTTTAGTGTAGTAGACAACCCCAAGTATTGATCTAGGCCCATTTTGGTATATTTCATGCCACCATTTCACCGCCAAATGTGATCAAATAAAAAAAAAACACTACATTTTTCACAATTTTAGGTTTCTCACTGAAATTATTTACAAACAGCTTGTGCAATTATGGCACAAATGGTTGTAAATGCTTCTCTGGGATCCCCTTTGTTCAGAAATAGCAGACATATATGACTATGGCGTTACTATTTGGTAATTAGAAGGCCGCTAAATGCTGCTGCGCATCATACGTGTATTATGGCTAGCAGTGAAGGGGTTAATTAGGTAGTTTGTAGGGAGCTTGCAGGGTTAATTTTAGCTTTAGTGTAGAGATCAGCCTCCCACCTGACACATCCTACCCCCTGATCCCTCCCAAACAGCTCCCTTCCCTCCCCCACCCCACAATTGTCCCCGCCATCTTAAGTACTGGCAGAAAGTCTGCCAGTACTAAAATAAATGGGTTTTTTTATAGCATATTTACATATGCTACTATGTAGGCTCCCCCCATAGCCCCCAACCTCACTGATCCCCCCCCCCAAAAAAGCTCTCTAACCCTCCCCCTCTGCCTTATTGGGGGCCATCTTGAGTACGTTTGCAAAAAAAATGTTTTTAAAAAAAAAATAAAAAAAATGTGCTTTTTCTGTAGTGTAGCTTCCCCCACCCCCTGACTAATGTATTTTTATATACTTATATCCCCCACTTTTTCACACTTTTAATACATCATTTTTCTGTAGTGTAGCGGTTCCCACCCGCTCCCTCCCCGTGCACGTGCGCCCCCCCCCCAGTAATCCCCACCACCTGCCTCCCACACCGGCTCCCACCCACCAACGGATTTAGCCGCCGATGTCCGGTGCAGAGAGGGCCACAGAGTGTCTCTCTCTCTGCACCGGATGGCTAAAAAAGGTTATTGCAGGATGCCTCCATATCGAGGCATCACGCAATAACCGGAAAGCAGCTGGAAGCGAGCACGATCGCTTCCAGCTGCTTTCCAGACCGAGGACGTGCAGGGTACGTCCTTGGTCGTTAACTGACTTTTTTTTTGAGGATGTACCCTGCATGTCCTCGGTCGTTAAGGGGTTAAGCAACTTTCTAATTTACTCCTATTATCAAATTTTCTTTATTTGAAATGCAAGAATGTAAGTTTAGATGCTGGCCCATTTTTGGTGAACAACCTGGGTTGTCCTTGCTGATTGGTGGATACATTCACCCACCAATAAAAATTGCTGGCCAGAGTTCTGAACAAAAAAAAAAGCTTGGATGGCTTTTTCAAATAAAGATAGCAAGAGAACAAAGAAAAATTGATAATAGGAGTAAATTAGAAAGTTGCTTAAAATTGCATGCTCTATCTGAATCACCAAAGAAAAAATTTGGGTTCAGTGTCCCTTTTAATCACTCTCCACATATGTTTAAAAAGAATGTGTGGAATGTGATTACGTAATTTAAAAGCTTGCGCACATCGTTAGGTAGCAAATTTCGACCGAAATGCAGTGTTCACGGATGTGCGCAGTTCAAGGTAGCAAATTTCGATTGTCTAACTTCATACAATCACATAACTTTCCTACTAGTGTACGTCATCATCGCCATGCATGATATATATATATATATATATATATATATATCTATATATATATATATATATAATCAACAGGCTGTATTGCATTTTTTAAACTTATACACTATCGACACGCATGGCGATTATTACGTACGCTAGTAGGGTGATTGTATGAAGGCGGACTTTTGAAATTTGCTACCTTGAACTGCGCATGTCCATGGACGCTGCTTTAACAATGAAGGCAAGGATAATCACTGTCTGACAAAATTTGCTATCAAATTATGTGTGCATGCTTTTATTTAAGTAGTAGCATACCACATATTCTTTTCAAACGTGGAGTGTGATTACGTAATTGTGTGCATGCGCACATTGAGGTAGCACAATTTGATAAAGAAGCAAAATCAGACAGAGCACCGGCTTAAAAAAATGGCAGAATGCTAATGTCTGCATGGTTTGCAAAGCATATACTGAATACAAATGATCTTCCATGCCTAATAAAATACATTGTTTTTAGTTAACTGCTGGACAGATATCTCAGCATGCTAAGCCACTGTGGCTGAGCTCTGTAGCAACCCAAGGGTTGCAGGTTTGATCCCCGGCGAGGTCCACTCAGCCTTTCATCCTTCAGAGGTCAATAAAATGAGCAGCGCCTTGAGACCCTTATGGGTGATTAGCTGCACTTTACAAGTAGCCAATACATACTTACAAGTAACCAACACATACAATCAGAGAATGCTATGTAGCAGGGTTAATCTTGATGTTTTGTAGTGTGCATTTCAAGTTCTGAGATTCAGAGCTACATGACATGAAAGGGGGGCAACATAAAATATATTGCAAAGTTGTTTCATTAAAGGGCCACTGTAAGTAAATATTTTCTATGCCTGTTACAAACTAACTACCCCAAATACGCTTTTTATCAATAGCATTTCATTAACATATCTCTACCGTATATCAGAAATCTTGTCTGCAAATTTAATTGTTTTCCAAACCCACTCCGTGGATATCCTTTGCTCTGTACCAATCCGTTTACAATACCTAGGTTTCAAAATGGCTCTTTAAACACAAAGTTATTGGTTTAAGTTTTTTGAACACTCAGTGCTGAAAATAGTGGGCAGGATAACGTGACATCATCGGCGAATAAAAGATATAACTTTTAGAACGTTATGAAACTTCGTTTTGGAGAAAATATAGGTCAGTAGGTTTTAATTAATGTTTATTAACTTTAATATGTTAGTTGTTTAGCTTAAAAATGATAACAGAAAGTAATCCTTTAAGCTTAACTAAGCAATTTAAATTAAAAAAAACCTCAAGGTCTCTTTAACTTTGCTATATGATGGCAAATGGTGAACAGTAAAAATACTGCATTGTATGTACATTATTTTGCCTGCTTTGTTGTAATTTTCCTAAGAAAATGTATCTCTACAGAGGACAGGGTGCATATTGCAAATTTTAAATATTTGTTTTAACTATATGTAAGGACATAAAAGTAATACTTTATTTTAGTAAGCATAAGCAATCGTATGACCCAGCTGTGTAACTAGGGCTGTTGATTGGCTCTGGGACCAGTTCACTGAGCTGTGAAAAGCGAATAAAATGCACCAATATAAGAGGCAGCCTTCAAGGGCTTAGAAATCAGCATATGAGCCTACCTAGGTTTAGCCTTCAACAAAGAATACCGAGAGTACAAAGAAAATTTGATGATAAAAGTAAATTGAAAAGTTGTTTAAAATTGCAATCTCTATCTAAATTATGAAAGTTTAGTTTTGACTTTACAATCCTTTTAAACTGTGGAGGGAACTAATACGACTGTGCTTCAACATGCCAGATGCACGATCACTTATGAGTCCTGGGACTAACATTTTGATTGGCTGCTTAACATTCCTATACAATGGGATGTGGCTACTGAGAACATTTTAAGCCAAAATATCTCCCCTTTTTACATAGTAATGTTCAGGTAAAATTTTCTAGTCTGCTGTTTACAGCTATGCTGCATCACTTTAAATTGCTTCAATATTTGGTTATGCAAAATTTATAATAGAAGTAATAGAAGAAAATTTGATTAACCCCTTAATGACCGGACCATTTTTCAATTTTCTTACCCTTAATGACAATGGCTAGTTTTACATTTCTGCAGTGTTTGTGTTTAGCTGTAATTTTCCTCTTACTCATTTACTGTACCCACACGTATTATATACCGTTTTTCTCGCCATTAAATGGACTTTCTAAAGATACCATTATTTTCATCATATCTTATAATTTACTATAAAAAAAATACAAAATATGAGGAAAAAATGGAAAAAAAACACACTTTTTCTAACTTTGACCCCCAAAATCTGTTACACATCTAAAACCACCAAAAAACACCCATTGTAAATAGTTTCTAAATTTTGTCCTGAGTTTAGAAATACCCAATGTTTACATGTTCTTTTTTTTTTTGCAAGTTATAGGGCAAAAAATACAAGTAGCACTTTGCTATTTCCAAACCACTTTTTTAAAAAAATTAGCGTTAGTTACATTGGAACATTGATATCTTTCAGGAATCCCTGAATATCCCTTGACAAGTATATATTTTTATTTAGAAGACATTCCAAAGTATTGATCTAGGCCCATTTTGGTATATTTCATGCCACCATTTCACCGCCAAATGCGATCAAATAAAAAAAATTGTTGACTTTTTCACAATTTTTTTCACAAACTTTAGGATTCTCGCTGAATTTATTTACAAACATCTTGTGCAATTATGGCATAAATGGTTGTAAATGCTTCTTTGGGATCCCCTTTGTTCAGAAATAGCAGACATATATGGCTTTGGCGTTGCTTTTTGGTAATTAGAAGGCCGCTAAATGCCGCTGCACACCACACGTGTATTATGCCCAGCAGTGAAGGGGTTAACTAGGGAGCTTGTAGGGAGCTTTTAGGTTTAATTTTAGCTTTAGTGTAGTGTAATAGACAACCCAAATTAATGATCTAGGCCCATTTTGGTATATTTCATGCCACCATTTCACCGCCAAATACGATCAAATAAAAAAAAAACTGTTAAATTTTTCACAATTTTAGGTTTCTCACTGAAATTATTTACAAACAGCTTGTGTAATTATGGCATAAATGGTTGTAAATGCTTCTCTGGGATCCCCTTTGTTCAAAAATAGCAGACATATATGGCTTTGGCGTTGCTTTTTGGTAATAATAAGGCCGTTAAATGCTGCTGCGCACCACACTTGTAATATGCCCAGCAGTTAAGGGGTTAATTAGGTAGCTTGTAGGGTTAATTTTTATCTTTAGTGTAGAGATCAGCCTCCCACCTGACACATCCCACCCCCTGATCCCCCCCCTGACCTCCCTCAAACAGCACTCTTCCCTCCCCCACCTCACAATTGTCACCGCCATCTTAAGTACTGGCAGAAAGTCTGCCAGTACTGAAATAAAAATCATTTATTATTTTTTTTTGTTTTTTTTTTCATACTGTCTGCAGTCTGCATCCCCCCTTACCCCACAACCTCCCTGATCCCCCCCATACATCTCTCTAACCCCCCCCTCTACCTATTTGCCGCCATCTTGGGTACTGGCAGCTGTCTGCCAGTACCCAATTTGCCCCCAAAAATAGTTTTTTTTTAACTTTTTTAGATTAAAAATTAGTTTTCTGTAGTGTTGCTGGCCCCCCTTAATTATCTACATCCCTCCCCCTCCCAGATCCCTTACTAAACAAAGAAGATCCCCATGCATCTTTATTGATCTGATTTTTTTTTTTCTCGGGCATATTTTGCGTGCGCGCGCACGAGCGCGCACCCGCCCCCCCGGCCCCCCCGGCCACAACCGGCGATATTGGCTTAACCGGTCCTGTGAGTTACAGAGATATGGAGCATATGCTTAACGCTCCTCAAAGAAGCTGCTCCCACCCACCAACAAATGTCTGATCGCCATAGTCCGATGCAGAGAGGGCCACAGAGTGGCCCTTTCTGCATCGGTGGGCAAAATAAGGGATTGCAGTGATGCCTCAATATTGAGGCATCACTACAATCCCTTGTAAGCAGCTGGAAGCGATCATGATCGCTTCCAGCACTGCTAACAACAGAGGACGTACCAGGTACGTCAATTGTCATTAAGGGAATGTTTTTCTATGACGTACCTGGTAAGTCCTCTGTCATTAAGGGGTTAATATTGTATGCTCTATCTGAATCATGAAATAAAATTTTTAGAGTTCTGTTTGCTTTTAACTGTGGTCATTTAGTTTTAGCTCCAGATGACTTGTGGCCACTGTTTTTAGCAATCACTGGTTTTAATATACAGCAGTGTTCTTCATAGAATTGTTTGCCAGCCAGGTGTCATTATATAAAATTACATAATTTATGTAAGAATTTACCTGATAAATTCATTTCTTTCATGAGCTAGTGACATATGGGATATACAATCCTACCAGGAGGGGCAAAGTTTCCCAAACCTCAAAATGCCTATAAATACAGCCCTCACCACACCCACAATTCAGTTTAACGAATAGCCAAGCAGTGGGGTGATAAAGAAAGGAGTAGAAAGCATCAACAAAGGAAATTTGGAAATAATTGTGCTTTATACAAAAAATCATAACCACCATAAAAAGGGTGGGCCTCATGGACTCTTGCCAATATGAAAGAAATGAATTTATCATGGTTAATTCTTACATAAATTATGTTTTCTTTCATGTAATTGGCAAGAGTCCATGAGCTAGTGACATATGGGATATCAATACCCAAGATGTGCAGTCTTCCACTCAAGAGTCACTAGAGAGGGAGGGAATAAAATAAAAACAGCCATATTCCGCTGAAAAAATAATCCACAACCCAAAAAAATAAGTTTATTTTTACTTTTGAAAGAAAAAAAACTTAAATCAAAAGCAGAAGAATCAAACTGAAACAGCTGCCTGAAGAACTTTTCTACCAAAAACTGCTTCCGAAGAAGCAAATACATCAAAATGGTAGAATTTAGTAAATGTATGCAAAGAGGACCAAGTTGCCGCTTTGCAAATCTGATCAACTGAAGCTTCATTCTTAAAAGCCCACAAAGTGGAGACTGATCTAGTAGAATGAGCTGTAATTCTCTGAGGCGGGGTTTGACTCGACTCCAAATAAGCTTGATGAATCAAAAGTTTCAACCAAGAAGCCAATGAAATAGCAGAAGCTTTCTGACCTTTCCTAGGACCAGAAAATAAAACAAATAGACTGGAAGTCTTCCTGAAATCTTTAGTAGCTTCCACATAATATTTCAAAGCTCTTACCACATCCAAAGAATGTAAGGATCTCTCCAAAGAATTCTTAGGATTAGGACATAAAGAAGGGACAACAATTTCTCTACTAATGTTGTTAGAAATCACAACCTTAGGTAAAAATTGAAAAGAAGTCCGCAAAACTGCCTTATCCTGATGAAAAATCAGAAAAGGAGACTCACAAGAAAGAGCAGATAGCTCAGAAACTCTTCTAGCAGAAGAGATAGCCAAAAGGAAGAACACTTTCCAAGAAAGTAGTTTAATGTCCAAAGAATGCATAGGTTCAAATGGAGGAGCCTGTAAAGCCTTAAGAACCAAATTAAGACTCCAAGGAGGAGAAATTGACTTAATGACAGGCTTAATACGAACTAAAGCCTGTACAAAACAGTGTATATCAGGAAGTATAGCAATCTTTCTGTGAAATAAAACAGAAAGAGCAGAGATTTGTCCTTTCAAGGAACTTGCAGACAAACCCTTATCCAAACCATCCTGAAGAAACTGCAAAATTCTAGGAATTCTAAAAGAATGCCAGGAGAATTTATTAGAACACCATGAAATGTAAGTCTTCCAAACTCTATAATAAATCTTTCTAGAAACAGATTTACGAGCTTGTAACATAGTATTAATCACTGAGTCAGAGAACCCTCTATGACTTAAAACTAAGCGTTCAATTTCCATACCTTCAAATTTAATGATTTGAGATCCTGATGGAAAAACGGACCTTGAGATAGTAGGTCCGGCCGTAACGGAAGTGGCCAAGGCGGGCAACTGGACATCCGAACCAGATCCGCATACCAAAACCTGTGTGGCCATGCTGGAGCCACCAGCAACACAAAAGACTGCTCCATGATGATTTTGGAGATCACTCTTGGAAGGAGAACTAGAGGCGGGAAGATTTAAGCAGGATGATAACACCAAGGAAGTGTCAGCGCATCCACTGCTTCCGCCTTAACATCCCTGGACCTGGACAGGTATCTGGGAAGTTTCTTGTTTAGATGAGAGGCCATGAGATCTATCTCTGGAAAACCCCACATCTGAACAATCTGAGAAAACACATCTGGATGGAGAGACCACTCCCCTGGATGTAAAGTCTGAAGGCTGAGATAATCAGCCTCCCAATTGTCTACACCTGGGATATGAACCGCAGAGATAAGACAGGAGCTGGATTCCGCCCAAGCAAGTATCCGAGATACTTCCTTCATAGCTTGGGGACTGTGAGTCCCACCCTGATGATTGACATAAGCCACAGTTGTGATATTGTCTGTCTGAAAACAAATGAACGGTTCTCTCTTTAGCAGAGGCCAGAACTGAAGAGCCCTGAAAATTGCACGGAGTTCTAAAATATTTATTGGTAATCTCGCCTCTTGAGATTTCCAAACCCCTTGTGCTGTCAGAGATCCCCAAACAGCTCCCCAACCTGAAAGACTCGCATCTGTTGAGATCACAGTCCAGGTTGGGCGAACAAAAGAAGCCCCTTGAACCAAACGATGGTGATCTATCCACCATGTCAGAGAGTGTCGTACATTGGGATTCAAGGATATTAATTGTGATATCTTTGTATAATCCCTGCACCATTGATTCAGCATACAAAGCTGTAGAGGTCTCATGTGAAAACGAGCAAAGGGGATCGTATCCGATGCTGCAGTCATGAGACCTAAAACTTCCATGCACATAGCCACTGAAGGGAATGACTGAGACTGAAGGTGCCGGCATGCTGCAACCAATTTTAAACGTCTCTTGTCTGTTAGAGACAGAGTCATGGACACTGAATCTATCTGGAAGTCTCAAAAAGGTGACCTTTGTCTGAGGAATCAAGAAACTTTTTGGTAAATTGATCCTCCAACCATGTTTCCGAAGAAACAACACTAGTTGATTCGTGTGAGATTCTGCAGTATGTAAAGACTGAGCTAGTACCAAGATATCGTCCAAATAAGGAAACACCGCAATACCCTGTTCTCTGATTACAGATAGTAGGGCACCCAGAACCTTTGAAAAGATTCTTGGAGCTGTTGCTAGGCCAAATGGAAGAGCAACAAATTGGTAATGCTTGTCTAGAAAAGAGAATCTCAGAAACTGAAAGTGTTCTGGATGATTCGGAATATGAAGGTATGCATCCTGCAAGTCTATTGTGGACATATAATGTCCTTGCTGAACAAAAGGCAGAATAGGCCTTATAGTCACCATCTTGAAAGTTGGTACTCTTACATAACGATTCAAAATTTTTAGATCCAGAACTGGTCTGAATAAATTTTCTTTCTTTGGTACAATGAATAGGTTTGAATAAAACCCCAAACCTTGTTCCTGAGGAGGAATTGGCATGATTACCCCTGAAGACTCCAGGTCTGAAACACACTTCAGAAAAGCCTGAGCTTTTACTGGATTTACAGGGATGCGTGAGAGAAAAAATCTTCTCACAGGAGGTCTTACTTTGAATCCTATTCGATACCCTTGAGAGACAATGCTCTGAATCCAATGATTTTGGACAGATTTTATCCAAAAATCCTTGAAAAACCTTTATCTGCCCCCTACCAGCTGTGCTGGCATGAGGGCCGCACCTTCATCCGGATTTAGGGGCTGACTTTGGTTTCCTAAATGGCTTGGGTTTATTCCAATTTGAGGAAGGCTTCCAATTGGAAGCAGATTCCTTGGGGGAAGGATTGAGTTTTTGTTCCTTATTCTGACGAAAGGAACGAAAACGATTAGAAGCCTTAGATTTACCCTTAGGTTTTTTATCCTGAGGCAAAAAAACTCCTTTTCCCCCAGTGATAGTTGAAATAATAGAATCCAACTGAGAACCAAATAAATTATTACCTTGGAAAGAAAGAGATAGTAATCTAGATTTAGATGTCATATCAGCATTCCAAGATTTAAGCCACAAAGCTCTTCTAGCTAATACAGCTAAAGACATGGATCTAACATCAATTTTGATAATATCAAAAATGGCATCACAAATAAAATGATTAGCATGTTGCAGTAAGCGAACAATGCTAGATATGTCAAAATCCAATTCATGTTGCGCTAAATTTTCCAACCAGAAAGTTGATGCAGCCGCAACATCACCCAAAGAAATAGCAGGTCTGAGTAGATGACCTGAATATAAATAGGCCTTCCTTAGATAAGATTCAAGCTTCCTATCTAAAGGATCCTTAAAGGAAGTGCTATCTTCCATAGGAATAGTGGTACGTTTAGCAAGAGTAGAAATAGCCCCATCAACTTTGGGGATTTTTCCCCAAAACTCTATAGATTTTGCTGGTAAAGGATATAATCTCTTAAACCTTGAAGAAGGAATAAAGGAAGTACCTGGCTTATTCCATTCCCTAGAAATCATATCAGAAATAGCCTCAGGAATGGGAAAAACACCTGGGGAAACCACAGGAGGTTTAAAAACAGCATTTAAACGTTTATTAGACTGAACGTCAATAGGACTGGTTACCTCAATATCCAAAGTAATTAACACTTCTTTTAATAAAGAACGCATATACTCTATTTTAAATAAATAAATAGATTTGTCAGTGTCAATATCTGAGGAAGGATCTTCTGTTTCAGATAGATCCTCATTAGAAGAGGATGAAT
Organism: Bombina bombina; assembly: GCF_027579735.1. Lineage (NCBI taxonomy): Eukaryota > Metazoa > Chordata > Amphibia > Anura > Bombinatoridae > Bombina > Bombina bombina. The sequence goes on along the minus strand of NC_069502.1, from coordinate 1,105,927,230 downwards.
TATTATGTTGTTGGTCATTTGAAATTTCATCAGCTAAATGAGAACTTTTAAAAGACCTTTTACGTTTATTAGAAGGTGGAAATGCAGACAAAGCCTTCATAATAGAATCAGAAACAAATTCTTTAAAATTTACAGGTATATCATGCACATTAGAAGTTGAAGGAACTGCAACTGGCAATGTACTATTACTGATAGAAACACTATCTGCATGTAAAAGTTTAGGAATGGGAAAAAATGCAAAAACATAGGCCTCTTGATAGAGAAGAAAGCAGGAGGCAAACATCAATGGGGTATTGAAATAATGAAAAAAATGACCGGAAATGACACACTTGCGTCACTAATGACGCCGCCGTGTGAAAGGTCTTGGCGTCACGTATGATGCCGGAAATTACGAAGTTGCGTCATAAACGTACTTTTTCGCGCCAAAAAAAGTTTGCGCCAAAAATGACGCAATAAAGTCTAGCATTTGACGCACCCGCGGGCCTAAGACCCGCAATTGCAAAAGTAGTCAAATTGAAAAAAGACTAAACCCCAGGTAAGAAATAAATTTCTTAAAGTGTTTACATTCCCAAATATGAAACTGACAGTCTGCAGAAGGAAATACATGAACCTGACTCATGGCAAATATAAGTACAATACATATATTTAGAACTTTATATAATTGCATAAAGTGCCAAACCATAGCTGAGAGTGTCTTAAGTAATGAAAACATACTTACCAAAAGACACCCATCCACATATAGCAGATAGCCAAACCAGTACTAAAACAGTTATTAGTAGAGGTAATGGTAAATTGAGAGTATATCGTCGATCTGAAAAGGGAGGAAGGAGATGAATCTCTACAACCGATAACAGAGAACCTATGAAATAGACCCCCGTTAGGGAAATGATCGTATTCAAATAAGTGATACTCCCTTCACGTCCCTCTGACATTCGCTGTACTCTGAGAGGAATCGGGCTTCAACAATGCTGAGAAGCGCATATCAACGTAGAAATCTTAGCACAAACTTACTTCACCACCTCCATAGGAGGCAAAGTTTGTAAAACTGAATTGTGGGTTTGGTGAGGGGTGTATTTATAGGTATTTTGAGTTTTGGGAAACTTTGCCCCTCCAGGTAGGATTGTATATCCCATATGTCACTAGCTCATGGACTCTTGCCAATTACATGAAATAAATTATTTTTATATATATATAATAATAATTCCCCCCCCCCCCCGAGAAAAACGTTATGGCCGAAAACCCCAACTATAAGACAGCGCTAAATATATAAGAAGAGCATATAAAACACAATTACTTAATACAAAAACTTTAGTGCTGCAATGTCAAACAGTGGAAGACGTATCTCTAACAAACTTCCAATATAATAACAAGAATATAACAATGAAAGAAGTGACCTAAGCAAACAGGAATAGAATGGTTGTAGAAAAAGTAGTGGAAATGCTACTGTTGTAACAACTATACATGTGTTAAAAGTTCACATGTAATCCTCAATACAGTCCAGAACAAAATGAATGGTGATATCCCATATGATGGCGTCCTAGTGACAAGATACACACGATGTTCTGGACTCTATTAAGGATTATGATATTTGAACTTTTATCACATGTATAGGTTGTTACAACAGTAGCATTGCCACCACTTTTTCTACTACCATTCAGTTCCTGTGCGTTTAGGTCACTTCTTTCATTGTGTGTATGTGTATATATATATATATATATGTGTGTGTGTGTGTATATATATATATATATATATATGTGTGTGTGTTTATATATACACAAAACATGTCTGCTCTGTGCACCTGCATTACAACTTGGAAATTTTAAAGATGTTCTATCTAGGACACTTTATTTGTTTTTAAATTTTTGTCCCAATAAACTTTTTTTCTACATTTTACTTTGGACTTTTGGGCGCTTCTTTTCCTATTTTTGTATACATATATATATATATATATATATATATATATATATATACACACATACATACAGCAGCAAAGAGGAAGTCACTCACAGGGTCTTGCAAAAAGATAAAGTATTTATTTTGACGTTTCGGGTGTTACCCCTTTCTCAAAAAACAGCACAGTGTGAAACAGTATACTCACCCCCCTTAAATACCCCTGCACAGCAAACAATCAGTGTGGTAAACACCCTGGCACCCGGAAGTAAAACCACGTCACATGACACAAGGTCAAGCCCTGTTGGCATAGCAACCAGACACTCAGTAGTGTAAACCAAGTGAAAGTTAAAAATATAGTGAAAGTTCAAAACATAGGCAAAACAGATTGTTAGGAGCAATATACAAATACAAACATGGGTTTAAACAAAAATGTTAACAACCAAACAAGCAGTAGTATATTATCATACAGATAGCGTTAATCACCAGGGTGACCGTAGTCCCACAGCATAAATACACGTAGCCATATACAGCCTCAACTATATCATATCAAAGTACAGGTAATGAACTACTGGACAATTTGGCCCCATCATACGCCAACCTGTTCATGGCGGAGTTTGAGGATCAAGGCACCCAACTGTTCAAAGACAACAGAGTGCCAATATTCAAGAGGTACACTGATGACCTGTTTCTGCTGTGGACAGACACAGAGGATCAACTACTAGCCTGGTTCGAGGAACTCAACAAGGTACATCCGACAGTCAAGTTCAAGCTTACATATGACAAACAAGCAATAGACTTCCTTGACATAAGAATTTTCAAGCATGGTGATAAGTTAAACACTACCCTCTTCAGTAAACCAACGGACAAGAATTCCGTCCTTCATGCAACCAGTTGCCATACACCCAGCTTTAAGAAGGCACTCCCACTATCCTAATTCAAGAGGGTAGCTAGGAATAATACCACTGAGGAGCTGAAAGAAGCACAACTGGTTGACATGATGACTAAATTCAGACGGAGGGGATACAACCACAACAATCTCTTAAACAGTATAATGGCAGTATCGGACAAAGCGCAAAAGGACCTGCTAGCTGGTACTAATGCTACCACGCCTGAGGATAGACTCACGTTTACCACCACCTATACAAAGAATAAAGAAGGGATTGCTGATACCCTTAAGCAAAACTGGGGACTCTTATCATCTGATAAAGACTTACCTTTCAAATGCATGCCCCCACCCAGAATTGGGTACCGCAGAGCTACCTCACTGAGGGATCAGCTAATAAAAACTGACCCCAGGAACTGTTACAGCAATGACACCTGGCTTAAAACTAAGAAAGGTTGTTTTAGGTGCCTGGGTTGCACCACCTGTGGAGGCCTCTCTACAGGTAGCTTCTTCATCCATCCGTATTCCACCAGAAAGTTTAAGATCAGACACAGGGTAACCTGTACCACAACATTCATTGTATACCTCCTGCATTGTGTGTGCGGGATGTTTTATGTAGGAAAAACGGTGGATGACTTAAGGATCAGAATGGCCAACCACTGGTCCGCGATTCGTGCAGCATTGGATAAAGGTACATCAGATCAGCCGGTGGCACGGCATTTCGTGGAAGCAGGACACAAGGTAACCGACCTTAAATATATCATTATCGACCACATCCCCCCACTAAGCAGGGGGGGGGGTGACAGGGCTAAAATTCTCTTACAAAGAGAGTCAAGATGGATTTTCAATCTTGGGACAATAACCCACCGGGGGCTCAATGTCCACCTTGACTGGCACTGCTGTTTATAGCGGCAAGACTCTCTAATGAACCACCTCTCTATTTTCTAGACTGTTCCTGCCTTTGGTTCTATCGGATATTATGTAATCAAGTAAGGTACACCATATAAGGGACCGCCTCTAACTATGTGTTTACGTTCTCTTGGGTATTTTCTTAAGTTATGTTTTTTGTAGTATACTATGTTTTTCTGTAGTGTACTATGTTCTTTGAAGTGTACTTTGTTTAAGTTGTCCTATTTTTTTGCTTATTTTTTTGCTTTGCTAAGTTGTCTGATACCTTCCCTTGGGTATCTGCATTGGTTATGTGCCGTGGCATGGAGTGTGTGATAACGACTATCACTGCAGGTTCGCCCAGGCTTGTGTGTTTTGCCCCTATGCCTCGCTACTTCTACCTGCATGAAATGACAGGGGGGACTTAAGAAGACCGCTATCAGTAGTTCTATACCTGGGCTCCGCAAATTGTCCAGTGGTTCATTACCTGTACTTTGATATGATATAGTTGAGGCTGTATATGGCTACGTGTATTTATGCTGTGGGACTACGGTCACCCTGGTGATTATCGCTATCTGTATGATAATATACTACTGCTTGTTTGGTTGTTAACATTTTTGTTTAAACCCATGTTTGTATTTGTATATTGCTCCTAACAATCTGTTTTGCCTATGTTTTTAACTTTCACTACGTTTTTAACTTTCACTTGGTTTACACTACTGAGTGTCTGGTTGCTATGCCAACGGGGCTTGACCTTGTGTCATGTGACGTGGTTTTACTTCCGGGTGCCAGGGTGTTTACCACACTGATTGTTTGCTGTGCAGGGGTATTTAAGGGGGGTTAGTATACTGTTTCACACTGTGCTGTTTTTTGAGAAAGGGGTAACACCCGAAATGTCAAAATAAATACTTTATCTTTTTGCAAGACCCTGTGAGTGACTTCCTCTTTGCTGCTGTATCTATACTCTTGAAGTGCACCCAGGGCAAGGAGAGCTCAACGGAGCTATTTGAAGCTAGAGTGCTACTACACCTTCTACATGTGTGTGTGTGTGTGTATATATATATATATATATATATATATATATATATATATATATATATATATATATATATATATATATATAGCTGAAACAACTAATCGACTAAGTCGATAATGAAAATCGTCAACGATTTTCATTATCGATTAGTTGATCAGTCGATTAGTTGGGCTGCTTGCAGCACACGTGGGACAGTTGTGCTTGCTGTAAGGTATGTAGTCTTTTCCCTCCCGGCCTCAATACCGGGTTAACTAACTTATGCACATAGCTTGTATACACTAAAACTTTATCTGCTGCAGCGTGTCAGATCGGTTGTGCCCTCCATTCTTCTTACACCTGTCCTGTAAGAGTGCAGTCGTGTTTTAGGAAGGGCTGTGTAGGCGAGGGCATCAGGGATTTATCCAGTACGCTTAGGAAGCCGTCTTAGGTTGCACAGCCCACTGGAAGTTTACTGATCCAGGGTCAGGAAGCTTATAGCTGGTAAACAGATTTAGATATGGCAGCGAGACGTGGGAGCGCTCTGTGTGAGGGAAAGGCACACACTGTGATAAAAGCTTAAGACTAAATGTAGAAAAAAGGTTGCAAACTTGCGTGCTAAGAAAATGTCCGGCATCTCTCTAAAATAACATGATGCCTGCTAAGAGAGATCAAACAGGCCATGCAGCCGTGTGTTGGGAATGACTGTGTGGGGGGCATCAGGGACAGTCACTGTTGATTTATCCAGATTCCAGCACTTAGGAAGCCGTCTTAGGGCGTGCTGGAAGTTTTCCCTCCCTGGTAGTCTAGTAGGGGAGCATTTGGTCTGACTCTGCACCTCTGTCTGGTACACTACAGACCATAAAAATCGCTCCTCCCTCCTGGTTCTAGCATGCACTGACTCACATTACTGAGGGCCAGCCAGAAGGAGCTAATAATATGGTCTGTAGTGTACCAGACAGAGGTGCAGACCAAATGCTCCCCCACTAGACTACCAGGAAGGGAATACCTTTTATTTAAATATATTGCAGGATCTGCAATATTTTAAATAAAAAGTAAACTACTGGCACTGTAAATGGCTAATAAATTAAAATTAAAGGGATTTTTTTTCTTTATTAAAAAACAAAACACCCCACTGGACTCCAGGGATTTGATATTATTTTTAATAAATTTTATTTACACACACACATATATAATGTATATAATATATTTATTATAATCTAATTTTTTCTATGTGTGTGATTTAAACTGAATTTGTGAGTGTATGAATTTGTTTGTGATTGTGGGTATTTGGGACTGTATGAGGTTTTCTGTGAAGTGTTAATGTGACTGTGAGTGTGTATGAATCTGTGTTTGTGACTTTCAACTTGTGAAATGCCAATAACTACCTGTCTAGAAGTTTGAAGTGATGATGTGTTATTGTGCATACCAGACAGAGACACATACACAGAATCATGTCCATTCCATTCTTTGTCCCACATGGTATATTGTTGTGTGTTTTTTGTTGTTTTTTAATGTTTTTTAACCGATTAATGAAAAATTAATCGACCAACTAATAGATTATGAAAATAATCGTTAGTTGCAGTCCTAATTTATATGTATATCTCCAAAAGAGTCCAAAAAGGAAAAAATGTGTATACAATAAGTGACTTCCCAAAAAATATAATAGGTTATAGTCCAATTCAAGATCTAAAAATATTATAAGTGTAGGCTGTACCTATAAGTAAAGAGAAAATATTTAGTGAAATAAATTTCAAAAGAAAAAATATATAGTGTAATAACTTTCAATAAAGGGCATCCCTGGCCCAAAGCATATATGCTTATCAGAACACCAAATATGAAAAAATGTCTCTCAGTGCTTGACACCTGTTAAAAATAAACCAAGGAGCCATCCCAAAAATCAAGGAGGCATATAAAACTGTTCTCCTCAGGACCTATTTAACCTTTTAACGCCGTTATATTCCGTCATAATTACACTGGGCTTTAAAGCCGTTATGACGGAATAGAACGTCATAACAAACGGCTGTCCTGAAGCCTTCTGTGCTTCTAGGACTTGATCGCGGTCTGGAGGGCGTTCCTAGGGTTGTAGGGACGCCCCCCAGATGCGATCCAATAATTGAAATCTCGCGATCGTATGCACGATCGCGTAGTTTCAATTTGTCTACATTGGAACAGGTCACTAAAGGGTTAAGAAGATGACTATTTCAACTAGTTATTTATTCACAGAATTCAGAAATTGTTGTAAAATTACCCCCCCACAAAAAAAAAAAAAGGTTTAAAAAGATTATCACATCCCACAAAAACATGTAGCTTTCTAACTAGAAAAAAAAAATAATAAAATTGGTTCATTTGCATCCTCAGATTTAGTTAAAACTAAACGTGTGTGTGTGTGTATGTATGTATGCATTTATGTATATATATATATATATATATATATATATATATATATATATATATATATATATATATATATATATATATATATATATATATATTATTAGTTTTGATATTTTGAAGGTCTTTTTTTGCAGCTGTGTCTAAAATGATGCCGTGGGGTAACTCTCAATTGGTATAGTGGAACTGCCTAAATTCTCAAAATGAACCCCCAACACTATATACCGGTATATTTTTAAAGAAGACCATTTTGGCCACTTTTTTGCCACCAAATACGATCATTACGTTTTTTGCAAATTTTGGGTTTCTCACTAATATTATTTACATACAGCTACTTCAGTCATATGATCAATGGTTGTAAATACTTCTCTGGGAAATAGTAGACACACATTGCTTTGTCATTGGTTTTTGGTAATTAAAAGGTCACTAACTGCAGCTGCGCACCACACTTTTAAAATTACCAGCAGAGAAGGTGTAAATCATCTTTTAAGAGTAAAATTTGCAGTTGTGTAGGGATTACCCTCCCACCCCATGATATCCCTTCCAAACCACTCTGTTCCCTCCTCTCCTCCCCCCCACTGATCACCGCCATCTAAGTTGCTGGCAGCCAGTATGCCGTTAGGGTTTTTAATTGTTGCTTAATATTTAAGTTGTTTATTTTTTATATTCTGTAGTGTAGGATTCCTTCCTGACCCCCCCCCCACACCATCTCGCTAAAACTCCCACCATTACAGCTATTTTTTATTAGTTATTCTATTTTTTTTATCTCTGTAGTGTAGGGTCCCCACTCATCCCCTCCCTCATTTAAAGGGATACTAAACCCACATTTTTTCTTTCATGATTCAGATTGAGCAGGCAATTTTAAGCAACTTTCTAATTTACTCCTATTATTTTTTTTCTTGGTTCTCTTGCTATCTTTATTTGAAAAAGCAGGAATCTAAGATAAGAAGCCTGCCCATTTTTCGTTCAGTACCATTGAAAGCGCTTGCTGATTGGTGGCTACATTTAGCCACCAATCAGCAAGCGCAACCCAGGTGCTGAACCAAAAATGGGCTGGCTCCTAAACTTACATTCTTGATTTTTAAATAAAGATAGCAAGAGAATGAAGAAAAAATGATGAGTATTTTAGAAAGTTGCTTAAAATTGCATGCTCTATCTGAATCATGAAATAAAAAAATGAGTATCCCTTTTAAGCAATTGTTTTCTGTATTGTAATGACCCACCTCCGCCCTATATTTTTTAATTGAAAATGTTTTTTCTCCAACATTGGTGTGTCCGGTCCACGGCGTCATCCTTACTTGTGGGAATATCTCTTCCCCAACAGGAAATGGCAAAGAGTCCCAGCAAAGCTGGCCATATAGTCCCTCCTAGGCTCCGCCCACCCCAGTCTGTCTCTTTGCCGTTGCACAGGCAACATCTCCACGGAGATGGTTAAGAGTATGTGGTGTTTAGTTGTAGTTTTTTTATCTACTATCAAGAGTTTGTTATTTTAAAATAGTGCTGGTATGTACTATTTACTCTGAAACAGAAAAGGATGAAGATTTCTGTTTGTGAGAGGAAGATGATTTTAGCAGACAGTAACTAAAATCGATTGCTGTTTCCACATAGGACTGTTGAGATGAAGTAACTTCAGTTGGGGGAAACAGTTAGCAGACTTTTCTGCTTAAGGTATGACTAGCCATATTTCTAACAAGACTGTGTAATGCTGGAAGGCTGTCATTTCCCCTCATGGGGACCGGTAAGCCATTTTCTTAGTTTCAAACAGAATAAAGGGCTTAATATGGGCTATAAAACTGGTAGACACTTTTATGGGCTAAATCGATTGCTTTATTTGTGACAACTTGGTCATTCCAGAGAAATTATGCAAGATGGACAAGTTTCTAGAGGTTCCGGTGCACCCCGACGCTTTTCCTATACCCAAGAGGGTGGCGGACATAGTGAATAAGGAGTGGGAGAAGCCCGGCATACCTTTTGTTCCCCCCCCTATATTTAAGAAATTATTTCCTATGGTCGACCCCAGAAAGGACTTATGGCAGACAGTCCCTAAGGTCGAGGGGGCAGTTTCTACTCTAAACAAGCGAACTACTATCCCTATCGAGGATAGTTGTGCTTTCAAAGATCCTATGGATAAAAAATTGGAAGGTTTGCTTAAAAAGATTTTTGTACAGCAGGGTTACCTTCTACAACCCATTTCGTGCATTGTTCCTGTCACTACAGCAGCGTGGTTCTGGTTCGAGGAACTAGAAAAGTCGCTCAGTAGAGAGACTCCGTATGAGGAGGTTATGGACAGAGTTCACGCACTTAAGTTGGCTAACTCTTTTATTTTAGATGCCGCTTTGCAATTAGCTAGATTAGCGGCGAAAAATTCAGGGTTTGCAATTGTGGCGCGCAGAGCGCTTTGGCTAAAGTCTTGGTCAGCGGATGTATCATCCAAGACAAAATTGCTTAATATCCCTTTCAAAGGTAAAACTCTCTTTGGGCCAGAATTGAAAGAGATTATCTCAGACATCACTGGGGGAAAGGGCCACGCCCTTCCACAAGATAGGCCTTTCAAGGCCAAGAAAAAGTCTAATTTTCGTTCCTTTCGCAATTTCAGGAACGGACCGGCCTCTAATTCTGCATTCTCTAAGCAAGAGGGTAATGCCTCACAGCCCAAACCAGCCTGGAAACCTATGCAAGGCTGGAACAAGGGTAAGCAGGCCAAGAAGCCTGCTGCTGCTAACAAAACAGCATGAAGGAGTAGCCCCCGATCCGGGACCGGATCTAGTAGGGGGCAGACTCTCTCTCTTTGCTCAGGCTTGGGCAAGAGATGTTCAGGATCCCTGGGCACTAGAAATAGTTTCTCAGGGTTATCTTCTGGAATTCAAGGAACTACCCCCAAGGGGAAGGTTCCACATGTCTCACTTATCCTTAAACCAAATAAAGAGACAGGCGTTCTTACATTGTGTAGAAGACCTGTTAAAGATGGGAGTGATACACCCTGTTCCAATGACGGAACAAGGAATGGGATTTTACTCAAATCAGTTCGTAGTTCCCAAAAAAGAGGGAACCTTCAGACCAATTCTGGATTTAAAGATCCTGAACAAATTTCTCAGGGTACCATCGTTCAAAATGGAAACCATTCGAACGATTCTACCCACTATCCAGGAAGGTCAATTTATGACTACCGTGGATCTAAAGGATGCGTACCTACATATTCCTATCCAAAAAGAACATCATCAGTTCCTAAGGTTCGCCTTTCTGGACAAACATTACCAGTTTGTGGCCCTCCCATTCAGGTTAGCCACTGCTCCAAGGATTTTCACAAAGGTACTCGGGTCCCTTCTAGCGGTTCTAAGACCGAGGGGCATTGCAGTAGTACCGTACTTGGACGACATTCTAATACAAGCGTCGTCCCTTTCAAAAGCAAAGGCTCATACAGACATCGTTCTGGCCTTTCTCAGATCTCACGGATGGAAGGTGAACATAGAAAAGAGTTCTCTGTCTCCGTCAACAAGAGTTTCCTTCTTGGGAACAATAATAGACTCCTTAGAAATGAGGATTTTTCTGACAGATGTCAGAAAGTCAAAACTTCTAAGCACTTGTCAAGTTCTTCACTCTGTTCCACGTCCTTCCATAGCTCAGTGCATGGACGTAGTAGGGTTGATGGTTGCAGCAATGGACATAGTTCCTTTTGCATGAATTCATCTAAGACCATTACAACTGTGCATGCTCAAACAGTGGAATGGGGACTATACAGACTTGTCTCCAGTGATTCAAGTAGATCAGAAGACCAGAGAGTCACTCCGTTGGTGGCTGACCCTGGACCATCTATCCCAGGGAATGAGCTTCCGCAGACCAGAGTGGGTCATTGTCACGACCGACGCCAGTCTAATGGGCTGGGGCGCGGTCTGGGAATCCCTGAAAGCTCAGGGACTATGGTCTCGGGAAGAGTCTCTTCTTCCGATAAACATTCTGGAACTAAGAGCGATATTCAATGCTCTCAGGGCTTGGCCTCATTTTCCTTCTTAATTACATAACAAAGTAAATGCAAATATTACATCCACATAACTTGAACACATTGAGGTATATCTTGGCAGGTCAGCATGTCATATGAACATCAATATATTTTACCGTACAGTTCAGGTCATATTGTAAACCAATACTCATTAAGCAATAAGTACTCTCAGGAACTTAGGTTATTAACTAACAACTCTGGCTTCAGAAAACATAATCCATGGTTCCCAGACAGAAACAAACTGTTCTTCAGTGTCAAGCATGTTAGCTGCATTATTACTCATTTGGTAATAGTAACCAATCTTATTTAGAATAATCTGAAAGTTGGGGATCTCAACTTTCCAATACTGAGCTATTGTTAATCTTACGATAGTAAAGATGGTAAAAATAAACTTATTTCGTGCCCTATTAAACCCTGGAATAGGCTCATGCAAAAGGGCTTGAGAGGCTGACACATTTAAAGTGCGCCCAAAAATGTTGCCCAATAGACTAAAGGTTTGTGACCAGATACTTGCTACCCGTGCTCCGCCCTATATTTTTTTTCTGTAGCGGAGGGCCCCGTACCTCCCTCTCCCAAACCCTTTTCTCCAACATAGGTGTGTCCGGTCCACGGCGTCATCCTTACTTGTGGGATATTCTCTTCCCCAACAGGAAATGGCAAAGAGCCCAGCAAAGCTGGTCACATGATCCCTCCTAGGCTCCGCCTACCCCAGTCATTCTCTTTGCCGTTGTACAGGCAACATCTCCACGGAGATGGCTTAGAGTTTTTTAGTGTTTAACTGTAGTTTTTAATTATTCAATCAAGAGTTTGTTATTTTGAAATAGTGCTGGTATGTACTATTTACTCAGAAACAGAAAAGAGATGAAGATTTCTGTTTGTATGAGGAAAATGATTTTAGCAACCGTCACTAAAATCCATGGCTGTTCCACACAGGACTGTTGAGAGCAATTAACTTCAGTTGGGGGAACAGTGAGCAGTCTCTTGCTGCTTGAGGTATGACACATTCTAACAAGACGATGTAATGCTGGAAGCTGTCATTTTCCCTCTGGGATCCGGTAAGCCATGTTTATTACGATTGTAAATAAGGGCTTCAAAAAGGGCTTATTAAGACTGTAGACTTTTTTTGGGCTAAATCGATTGATTATTAACACATATTTAGCCTTGAGGAATCATTTTATCTGGGTATTTTGATATAATAATATCGGCAGGCACTGTTTTAGACACCTTATTCTTTAGGGGCTTTCCCAAAGCATAGGCAGAGCCTCATTTTCGCGCCGGTGTTGCGCACTTGTTTTTGAGAGGCTTGGCATGCAGTCGCATGTGAGAGGAGCTCTGATACTTAGAAAAGACTTTCTGAAGGCGTCATTTGGTATCGTATTCCCCTTGGGGCTTGGTTGGGTCTCAGCAAAGCAGATACCAGGGACAAAACGGCTCCGGTTCCGTTATTTTAAGGGTTAAAGCTTCCAAATTTGGTGTGCAATACTTTTAAGGCTTTAAGACACTGTGGTGAAAATTTGGTAAATTTTGAACAATTCCTTCATGTTTTTTCGCATTTGCAGTAATAAAGTGTGTTCAGTTTAAAATTTAAAGTGACAGTAACGGTTTTATTTTAAAACGTTTTTTGTACTTGTTATCAAGTTTATGCCTGTTTAACATGTCTGAACTACCAGATAGACTGTGTTCTGAATGTGGGGAAGCCAGAATTCCTATTCATTTAAATAAATGTGATTTATGTGACAATGACAATGATGCCCAAGATGATTCCTCAAGTGAGGGGAGTAAGCATGGTACTGCATCATTCCCTCCTTCGTCTACACGAGTCTTGCCCACTCAGGAGGCCCCTAGTACATCTAGCGCGCCAATACTCCTTACTATGCAACAATAAACGGCTGTAATGGATAATTCTGTCAAAAACATTTTAGCCAAAATGAACACTTATCAGCGTAAGCGCGACTGCTCTGTTTTAGATACTGAAGAGCATGACGACGCTGATATTAATATTTCTGAAGGGCCCCTAACTCAGTCTGATGGGGCCAGGGAGGTTTTGTCTGAGGGAGAAATTACTGATTCAGGGAACATTTCTCAACAAGCTGAACCTGATGTGATTGCATTTAAATTTAAGTTGGAACATCTCCGCATTCTGCTTAAGGAGGTATTATCCACTCTGGATGATTGTGACAAGTTGGTCATCCCAGAGAAACTATGTAAAATGGACAAGTTCCTAGAGGTGCCGGGGCTCCCAGAAGCTTTTCCTATACCCAAGCGGGTGGCGGACATTGTTAATAAAGAATGGGAAAGGCCCGGTATTCCTTTCGTCCCTCCCCCCATATTTAAAAAATTGTTTCCTATGGTCGACCCCAGAAAGGACTTATGGCAGACAGTCCCCAAGGTCGAGGGAGCGGTTTCCACTTTAAACAAACGCACCACTATACCCATAGAGGATAGTTGTGCTTTCAAAGATCCTATGGATAAAAAATTAGAAGGTTTGCTTAAAAAGATGTTTGTTCAGCAGGGTTACCTTCTACAACCAATTTCATGCATTGTCCCTGTCGATACAGCCGCATGTTTCTGGTTCGATGAGCTGATAAAGGCGGTCGACAGTGATTCTCCTCCTTATGAGGAGATTATGGACAGAATCAATGCTCTCAAATTGGCTAATTCTTTCACCCTAGACGCCACTTTGCAATTGGCTAGGTTAGCGGCTAAGAATTCTGGGTTTGCTATTGTGGCGCGCAGAGCGCTTTGGTTGAAATCTTGGTCGGCTGATGCGTCTTCCAAGAACAAGCTACTTAACATTCCTTTCAAGGGGAAAACGCTGTTTGGCCCTGACTTGAAAGAGATTATCTCGGATATCACTGGGGGTAAGGGCCACGCCCTTCCTCAGGATCGGCCTTTCAAGGCAAAAAATAAACCTAATTTTCGTCCCTTTCGTAGAAACGGACCAGCCCAAAGTGCTACGTCCTCTAAGCAAGAGGGTAATACTTCTCAAGCCAAGCCAGCTTGGAGACCAATGCAAGGCTGGAACAAGGGAAAGCAGGCCAAGAAACCTGCCACTGCTACCAAGACAGCATGAAATGTTGGCCCCCGATCCGGGACCGGATCTGGTGGGGGGCAGACTCTCTCTCTTCGCTCAGGCTTGGGCAAGAGATGTTCTGGATCCTTGGGCGCTAGAAATAGTCTCCCAAGGTTATCTTCTGGAATTCAAGGGACTTCCCCCAAGGGGGAGGTTCCACAGGTCTCAGTTGTCTTCAGACCACATAAAAAGACAGGCATTCTTACATTGTGTAGAAGACCTGTTAAAAATGGGAGTGATTCATCCCGTTCCATTAAGAGAACAAGGGATGGGGTTCTACTCCAATCTGTTTATAGTTCCCAAAAAAGAGGGAACGTTCAGACCAATCTTAGATCTCAAAATCTTAAACAAGTTTCTCAAGGTTCCATCGTTCAAGATGGAAACCATTCGAACTATTCTTCCTTCCATCCAGGAAGGTCAATTCATGACCACGGTGGATTTAAAGGATGCGTATCTACATATTCCTATCCACAAGGAACATCATCGGTTCCTGAGGTTCGCATTCCTGGACAAACATTACCAGTTCGTGGCGCTTCCTTTCGGATTAGCCACTGCTCCAAGGATTTTCACAAAGGTACTAGGGTCCCTTCTAGCTGTGCTAAGACCAAGGGGCATTGCTGTAGTACCTTACTTGGACGACATTCTGATTCAAGCGTCGTCCCTTCCTCAAGCAAAGGCTCACACGGACATTGTCCTGGCCTTTCTCAGATCTCACGGATGGAAGGTGAACGTGGAAAAGAGTTCTCTATCTCCGTCAACAAGGGTTCCCTTCTTGGGAACAATAATAGACTCCTTAGAAATGAGGATTTTTCTGACAGAGGCCAGAAAAACAAAACTTCTAGACTCTTGTCGGATACTCCATTCCGTTCCTCTTCCTTCCATAGCTCAGTGCATGGAAGTGATCGGGTTGATGGTAGCGGCAATGGACATAGTTCCTTTTGCACGCATTCATCTAAGACCATTACAACTGTGCATGCTCAGTCAGTGGAATGGGGACTATACAGACTTGTCTCCGAAGATACAGGTAAATCAGAGGACCAGAGACTCACTCCGTTGGTGGCTGTCCCTGGACAACCTGTCACGAGGGATGACATTCCGCAGACCAGAGTGGGTCATTGTCACGACCGACGCCAGTCTGATGGGCTGGGGCGCGGTCTGGGGATCCCTGAAAGCTCAGGGTCTTTGGTCTCGGGAAGAATCTCTTCTACCGATAAATATTCTGGAACTGAGAGCGATATTCAATGCTCTCAAGGCTTGGCCTCAGCTTGCGAGGGCCAAGTTCATACGGTTTCAATCAGACAACATGACAACTGTTGCGTACATCAACCATCAGGGGGGAACAAGGAGTTCCCTGGCGATGGAAGAAGTGACCAAAATCATTCTATGGGCGGAGTCTCACTCCTGCCACCTGTCTGCTATCCACATCCCAGGAGTGGAAAATTGGGAAGCGGATTTTCTGAGTCGTCAGACATTGCATCCGGGGGAGTGGGAACTCCATCCGGAAATCTTTGCCCAAGTCACTCAGCTGTGGGGCATTCCAGACATGGATCTGATGGCCTCTCGTCAGAACTTCAAAGTTCCTTGCTACGGGTCCAGATCCAGGGATCCCAAGGCGGCTCTAGTGGATGCACTAGTAGCACCTTGGACCTTCAAACTAGCTTATGTGTTCCCGCCGTTTCCTCTCATCCCCAGGCTGGTAGCCAGGATCAATCAGGAGAGGGCGTCGGTGATCTTGATAGCTCCTGCGTGGCCACGCAGGACTTGGTACGCAGATCTGGTGAATATGTCATCGGCTCCTCCTTGGAAGCTACCTTTGAGACGAGACCTTCTTGTTCAGGGTCCGTTCGAACATCCGAATCTGGTTTCACTCCAGCTGACTGCTTGGAGATTGAACGCTTGATCTTATCGAAGCGAGGATTCTCAGATTCTGTTATCGATACTCTTGTTCAGGCCAGAAAGCCTGTAACTAGAAAGATTTACCACAAAATTTGGAAAAAATATATCTGTTGGTGTGAATCTAAAGGATTCCCTTGGGACAAGGTTAAGATTCCTAGGATTCTATCCTTCCTTCAAGAAGGATTGGAAAAAGGATTATCTGCAAGTTCCCTGAAGGGACAGATTTCTGCCTTGTCTGTGTTACTTCACAAAAAGCTGGCCGCTGTGCCAGATGTTCAAGCCTTTGTTCAGGCTCTGGTTAGAATTAAGCCTGTTTACAAACCTTTGACTCCTCCTTGGAGTCTCAATTTAGTTCTTTCAGTTCTTCAGGGGGTTCCGTTTGAACCCTTGCATTCCGTTGATATTAAGTTATTATCTTGGAAAGTTTTGTTTTTAGTTGCAATTTCTTCTGCTAGAAGAGTTTCAGAATTATCTGCTCTGCAGTGTTCTCCTCCTTATCTGGTGTTCCATGCAGATAAGGTGGTTTTACGTACTAAACCTGGTTTTCTTCCAAAAGTTGTTTCTAACAAAAACATTAACCAGGAGATTATCGTACCTTCTCTGTGTCCGAAACCAGTTTCAAAGAAGGAACGTTTGTTGCACAATTTGGATGTTGTTCGCGCTCTAAAATTCTATTTAGATGCTACAAAGGATTTTAGACAAACATCTTCCTTGTTTGTTGTTTATTCTGGTAAAAGGAGAGGTCAAAAAGCAACTTCTACCTCTCTCTCTTTTTGGATTAAAAGCATCATCAGATTGGTTTACGAGACTGCCGGACGGCAGCCTCCCGAAAGAATCACAGCTCATTCCACTAGGGCTGTGGCTTCCACATGGGCCTTCAAGAACGAGGCTTCTGTTGATCAGATATGTAGGGCAGCGACTTGGTCTTCACTGCACACTTTTACCAAATTTTACAAGTTTGATACTTTTGCTTCTTCTGAGGCTATTTTTGGGAGAAAGGTTTTGCAAGCCGTGGTGCCTTCCATTTAGGTGACCTGATTTGCTCCCTCCCTTCATCCGTGTCCTAAAGCTTTGGTATTGGTTCCCACAAGTAAGGATGACGCCGTGGACCGGACACACCTATGTTGGAGAAAACAGAATTTATGTTTACCTGATAAATTACTTTCTCCAACGGTGTGTCCGGTCCACGGCCCGCCCTGGTTTTTTTAATCAGGTCTGATAATTTATTTTCTTTAACTACAGTCACCACGGTACCATATGGTTTCTCCTATGCAAATATTCCTCCTTAACGTCGGTCGAATGACTGGGGTAGGCGGAGCCTAGGAGGGATCATGTGACCAGCTTTGCTGGGCTCTTTGCCATTTCCTGTTGGGGAAGAGAATATCCCACAAGTAAGGATGACGCCGTGGACCGGACACACCGTTGGAGAAAGTAATTTATCAGGTAAACATAAATTCTGTTTTTGTTGTACTTTTGGGAAGCCCGCCCTACCTTCCCCCTCCTCTGCTGGGCTGAACTTCAAGCTTGGAAGCTAGACAGAAGACAGTAGAGCATGCACAGCACTGACATTTTTGAAAAAAAAATACTTTTGTGTTGGGCAGCCTGAGTGGTGTATTGTAATTGAAAAATGAAATAAATATAATTAGATTATTGTACATTTACTTCAGAATTAAGGTCTATTTAATTTATTGCATATTGTCAAATATGTATACATCTATTTGCAGTATATCTAATATGTTACTAATAGTCATTGCTTTTTAGGTCCACAAATATCCATTTCTATGCTTCCAAAAGTACAGAGGTTAAGACATTTTATGCTTTAAAAAAATAAATAATATATAGGTTAAGACATGTTAAAATCTTAACTCTCTCAGGTTTTCATGTTCATTTGATTATCTCCTTATATTAATATAAAAACACAGCAGATCACACATTTTTATATAGTATTTAAAATCATACAGGCTGTATTTTAACAATGGGTTTGAGAGTTAAATGCAAGACGTGCTTTTGCTTAGCTAATCTTCCTCTAGATGTATGTCTGAGCTTCGTATATTCAAACCTCAGCAGTTATAATCAACTTTTGCATCTCATTAGGCTTCAAATGAAAAGTTTTAGACATTACGTCTCTGTCATGCCAGGAAATCCTGTAATCTAGGTACCATGTTTATCTTTGTTTGAGAAGATCTAATCTCATTAAGTGGTGAGGTAAAGAATATTTTGAAGTTTGTACTTGGCTAGGGAGCAAATGCTCTCTTTTGAAGTTTTTGGGACATCCTGTCTGCATTGAGCCTTGAGATGTGTATTCAAATCATACGGGTTTTAAGTCAATTCCTGACATCAGAATTGCAACCCTATAGTAATATCTGATAAAAATATGGCCTCATATATAAAAAAATTATTTTGTCTTGTTTATTTATATATACAGGGAGTGCAGAATTATTAGGCAAATGAGTATTTTGACCACATCATCCTCTTTATGCATGTTGTCTTACTCCAAGCTGTATAGGCTCGAAAGCCTACTACCAATTAAGCATATTAGGTGATGTGCATCTCTGTAATGAGAAGGGGTGTGGTCTAATGACATCAACACCCTATATCAGGTGTGCATAATTATTAGGCAACTTCCTTTCCTTTGGCAAAATGGGTCAAAAGAAGGACTTGACAGGCTAAGAAAAGTCAAAAATAGTGAGATATCTTGCAGAGGGATGCAGCACTCTTAAAATTGCAAAGCTTCTGAAGCGTGATCATCGAACAATCAAGCGTTTCATTCAAAATAGTCAACAGGGTCGCAAGAAGCGTGTGGAAAAACCAAGGCGCAAAATAACTGCCCATGAACTGAGAAAAGTCAAGCGTGCAGCTGCCAAGATGCCACTTGCCACCAGTTTGGCCATATTTCAGAGCTGCAACATCACTGGAGTGCCGAAAAGCACAAGGTGTGCAATACTCAGAGACATGGCCAAGGTAAGAAAGGCTGAAAGACGACCACCACTGAACAAGACACACAAGCTGAAACGTCAAGACTGGGCCAAGAAATATCTCAAGACTGATTTTTCTAAGGTTTTATGGACTGATGAAATGAGAGTGAGTCTTGATGGGCCAGATGGATGGGCCCGTGGCTGGATTGGTAAAGGGCAGAGAGCTCCAGTCCGACTCAGACGCCAGCAAGGTGGAGGTGGAGTACTGGTTTGGGCTGGTATCATCAAAGATGAGCTTGTGGGGCCTTTTCAGGTTGAGGATGGAGTCTGGAAGACACCTTCTTCAAGCAGTGGTACAGGAAGAAGTCTGCATCCTTCAAGAAAAACATGATTTTCATGCAGGACAATTCCCCATCACACGCGTCCAAGTACTCCACAGCGTGGCTGGCAAGAAAGGGTATAAAAGAAGAAAATCTAATGACATGGCCTCCTTGTTCACCTGATCTGAACCCCATTGAGAACCTGTGGTCCATCATCAAATGTGAGATTTACAAGGAGGGAAAACAGTACACCTCTCTGAACAGTGTCTGGGAGGCTGTGGTTGCTGCTGCACGCAATGTTGATGGTGAACAGATCAAAACACTGACAGAATCCATGGATGGCAGGCTTTTGAGTGTCCTTGCAAAGAAAGGTGGCTATATTGGTCACTGATTTGTTTTTGTTTTGTTTTTGAATGTCAGAAATGTATATTTGTGAATGTTGAGATGTTATATTGGTTTCACTGGTAAAAATAGTCTACACACCCCTGTTAAAATGTCAGGTTTCTGTGATGTAAAAAAAATGAGACAAAGATAATTCATTTCAGAACTTTTTCCACCTTTAATGTGACCTATAAACTGTACAACTCAATTGAAAAACAAACTGAAATCTTTTAGGTAAAGGGAAATAAAAAAGTAAAATAATATGGTTGCATAAGTGTGAACACCCTTAAACTAATACTTTATTGAAGCACCTTTTGATTTTATTACAGCACTCAGTCTTTTTTGGTATGAGTTTTTCAGCATGGCACATCTTGACTTGGCAAGAGTTTCCCACTCTTCTTTGCAAAAACACTCTAAATCTGTCAGAATGCGAGGGCATCTCCTGTGCACAGCCCTCTTCAGATCACCCCACAGATTTTGAATTGGATTCAGGTCTGGGCTCTGGCTGGGCCATCCCAAAACTTTAATCTTCTTCTGGTGAAGCCATTCCTTTGTTGATTTGGATGTATGCTTTGGGTCGTTGTCATGCCGAAAGATGAAGTTCCTCTTCATGTTCAGCTTTCTAGCAGAAGCCTGAAGGTTTTGTGCCAATATTGTCTGGTATTTGGAACTGTTCATTATTCCCTCTACCTTGACTAAGGCCCCAGTTCCAGCTGAAGAAAAACAGCCCCAAAGCATGATGCTGACACCACCATGCTTCACTGTGGGTATGGTGTTCTTTTGGTGATATGCAGTGTTGTTTTTGCGCCACACATATCTTGGAATTATGGCCAAAAATTTCAACTTTGGTTTCATCAGACCAGAATACCTTTTGCAACATGCTTTTGGGAAACTTCAGATGTGTTTTTGGAAAATTTAGCCGGGCTTGGATGTTTTTTTGTTGTAAGAAAAGTCTTCCGTCTTGCCGTCTACCCCAAAGCCCAAACATATGAAGAATACGGGCAATTGTTGTCACATGTACCACACAGCCAGTACTTGCCAGATATTCCTGCAGCTCCTTTAATGTTGCTGTATGCCTCTTGGCAGCCTCCCAGACCAGTTTTCTTCTCGTCTTTTCATCAATTTTGGAGGGACATCCAGTTCTTGGTAATGTCACTGTTGCACCATATTTTCTTCACTCTGTTCCATGGTATATCTAATGCCTTGGAAATTCTTTTGTACCCTTCTCATGACTGATACCTTTTAACAATGAGATCCCTGATGCTTTAGAAGCTCACTGCGGACCATGGCTTTTGCTGTAGGGTGTCAGGAAAGACCTACTAGAACAGCTGAACTTTATTTGGGGTTAATCAGAGGCACTTTAAATGATGACAGGTGTGTACTGACTCCTATTTAACATGATTTTGAATGTGATTGCTTAATTCTGAACACAGCTACATCCCCAGTTATAAAAGGGTGTTCACACTTATGCAACCATATTATTTTAGTTTTTTATTTTTATTTCCCTTTACCTAAAAGTTTTCAGTTTGTTTTTCAATTGAGTTGTACAGTTTATAGGTCACATTAAAGGTGGAAAAAGTTCTGAAATGATTTATCGTTGTCTCATTTTTTTACATCACAGAAACCTGACATTTTAACAGGGGTGTGTAGACTTTTTATATCCACTGTATATGTCATTCACCTGTACCCTGACAATATATTCTGGATAGCTTTAAAATATCAGGAAAATGTACTATCACTTTATGTTTAAATATTTTTTATTGAGTTTTTTACAACATAAATATAACAAATTATAAACTGTTGCATGAGGTAAATACATCAAAGCCCCTTTAAGTGGGGGGCAGTTGCCGTCATAACATCGTATTAATACCTTTCATTATGGCATACAAACAAGAAAAAAGGGAGGAGGGGGGAAAAGAAAAAGAGGGGAAGGGGAAACCAGAAGGGGGAGGGATGGGACAGGGAAGGAAATTGCCCTGAGTTTTCGAAAAAAGTTAGAACTGAATAACATATGGGCAGGGCTAGCCATATATCCATACATCAAAGAGATGAAGAGAGAAAAAAAAAGAGAAATAAATAAATAAATCTCACAACTAGGGGGAAAAAAAAACAAAAAACAAAAACAAATTTTGTACTCACATCAAAGTTGCATATATCAATATCCAATATTTTACGTTACGAAAGAAAGAGGTATTTAAGAATTGCTTTGTAGAGGCTACTTATTCTTTCCCGAGCCAACACACCTCTGCTATTGTGTATATATTTTCTTCTGATCCAACCCCCAGATCAAGCGTCTGTACTGTGTAGTGTTTAAATGGTAGTGGCTTTATTCAGGGCCCAATAGAACCAAACCCTCTCAAATGACTCTCTAGTATTCATGATCCATGAAGCTGACTCATACATTCTAAACATATTGTTAATTTTATTCCTCACCTCTATCCATGTTGGTGCCCCCGTTTTCCAGTGGTATGCTATTGCTATTCTTGTGGTCGTGCATAGGATTCTGATAAAGGCATTAATATCTTTATTATATTGTTTGAAACCTGTGTGTAATAAGGCCTGTGAAATATCAAGCTCTATCTCTTCCTCTAGGATAGAGCTAAGTAAAGTAGAGAGAGAATGCCATATCTGTTTTACCCCATCACAGTCCCACCACATGTGTTTAAAGGTGCCTATGTTCCCACATCCCCTGTAGCATAAGTTGGATGCCGCCTGTGACATATGAGAGGTAATATTTGGTGTGAGGTACCAGCGAAATGCTATTTTGAGAGTATTTTCACATAGATCTGCACTGATCAACCCTCTTCCCATGGAGCTAAATATATTCTCCCATGTGTGTTTGTCATATATGACATTAATGTCTTCTTCCCACCTCTGCATCAAAGTTGTTTTAGGGGCATTGGGGTCTCCCTGTAGCGCTATGTACATAATAGAGATTGTATGTTTAGGCCTGGATGTTAGTGAGTATATGTTTTCCAGTGTTGTGGGGGAAGAGGCTCTCTCATTGCCCATATGTTTACGGATGGAGGAGGACAACTGTAAGTATTGAAACCACCTTATCTTCATCGGGGTCAGTTTATCTTGAATCTGAGTGTAGGTCATAAGTGTATTATTGAGTAAGGCGTCTGCAACTCTATACAGCCCTTTATTTGCCCATTTATCTATAGTGGTATAGAGCTCTTGAGGCATAATTTTCCTAAGTGGGATCATCACTGATCTCGAAGGTAGTATGTTGTGGTGTTATCCATTTTTTAACTTGTTTGGTGGATGCATGGATTGGTGATCTATATAGAAGTGTATTACTTGTTTGGTCCTTCCATAACATGTCATCTGCATTTGGTAGTCCCTCCATCCCCGCCTCTAACTTGGGCCAGATAATGTCCCCCTGTCTCCTCCCCAATAGTATTGTTTGCAATATTCTAGCTGCCTTGTAATAGTCAATTAGGTTTGGGACACCTACCCCTCCCAGAGTTTTGTGTTGTGTCAGAACCACTGAAGGGATTCTTGCTTTTTTGCTACCCCTAACATAGGCTATTAGTTCCTTTTGTAGTGTGGATAATTCTAAAACCGGGATAGGTAAAGGTAGTGTGCGGAATAGGTATAGTAACCGTGGGAAAACATTCATTTTGACTGCGGAAAGTCGGCCGTACCAAGAAAAAGTATGTCTTCTCCAACTCTGGAGGTCCTTTCTTATAGTTTTAAATAACGGAGTATAATTGTACTTATACAGTTGATTGTATTGAGCTGTTAGCTGGATCCCCAGGTACCTAAGAGAGTGTTTCACCCATTTAAACTCAAAGTTAAGCTCTATGGTTTTCTTTGTATGGGGGGGTAAAGCTATTGACAACAGGGGTTTCGTAACGGTGACCAAAATGTCATCTGCAAAGAGGGTGAGTTTGTATTCTTGATTAGCTATAGTGGCGCCGGCGATATCCGGGGATAGTCTTATTCTAGCTGCTAGGGGCTCTATGCATAGCGCAAATATCAGGGGGGACAGAGGGCATCCCTGTCTTGTCCCATTCCTTATGGGAAAAGGTTTAGATCTATATCCTGCCGATACAACCTGTGCAGTGGGGCTAGAGTAAATTGCCTGAATTGCTTTAATAAAGGGACCATCAAACCCCATGTGCCGCAGTACCATCATCATGTATCCCCAATCTATCCTATCAAACGCCTTCTCCGCGTCCAAAGATAGGAGCAGAGAAGGCGTTTCCTCCCTTCCCAGGTGTTCTATAATATTTATCATTCTTCTTATGTTATCCGGGGCCTCCCTATTTGCTATAAATCCCACCTGGTCCGGATGGACAAGTGATGGCAATATAGTTTTTAAGCGATTGGCCAATATCTTGGTGAATATCTTCAGATCCTGATTAATGAGCGATATAGGGCGATAACTGGCGCACAATGACCACAATTTTAGCCCCCAGTAATTCCTTTGGTATTTCCCGGCCCTCTAAGAAATGATTACAGAATTTTGTGAGTTGAGTTAATAATGTTGTACGAAATAGCTTATAATAATCCCCCGGGAAGCCGTCCGGTCCCGCTGCCTTTCCCACTTTCAATTCTTTTATAACCTGTATAACCTCTATTGGAGATACGGGGGCATTTAAGATAATTTTGTCCTCATCTGAGATAACCGGAAGATGTGCATCAGTCAAAAAGTTGTGAGTGTCTTTTGTAATAGATGGTGAGTGTTTAGTTTTGTGACCATCATAGAGTTGGCCATAGTACCTTGCAAATTCATCTACTATCTCCTGAGGAGATGATGTCGTATCTCCATTGGCTAGCTGTAGGAAGGGAATAGCCATGGCTCTATTTCTTTCCTGTAGTTTGTGTGCCAAATATCTGTCTGGTTTATTGGCAAATATGAAATATTGTACTTTCAGTTTATGTAGTGTTTTAGTGGCATTTGTAGTCAGTAAGTTAGCTAATGTGGTTCTTTTTGCCTGTAATGTTCTTAAGGTATTCTCACTATGTGTAAGCCTGTGTGACTTCTCTAAAGTGGCTATCTCTTGGTGGAGTGTAGATATCTGTTTTCGACATTGTCTGGTATGTGCCACCTTCCCTTGCATTAGTATTCCCCTAAGATATGCTTTGTGGGCCGCCCATGTATATAAAGGGTTGGAGGTGGTATCTATATTTATGTCCCAGTACTCTTTGAGATATTTCAGGACCTGGTCCCGTGCTAGGGGCTGCTGGAAATATTGTGGGTCATAAGACCACGACTTTTCCTGCTTATGATCTTGTATCCCATCTAAAGATAGCGTCAGTATGGAGTGGTCAGACCAAACGCAGGGACATATTTCAGAAGATAGTAAGATCGGGTGAAAGATTAGGCTGGTATAGATATAGTCAATTCTTGTATAAGATTTATGTGCAGCGGAATAATAGGTGGTGTCGTTTGTGGTTCCATATAAGGCCTGCCAGGAATCTATAAGAGTGTGGGACGCCAGGTGTTCCTGAATGTGCTTTATATCCCGGTTGTGTTGCTGTTTTTTATGTGATAAAGTCTCTCGACTGGGTGTCTGGATCGGAGATAAGTTAATGTTAAAATCTCCAGCTACTATAATCCTATTTTGGGACCACTGAGTTAGAAGATGCGATATATGGGCAAAGAATTCTGTCTGTTTCGTATTAGGTGCATATATATTGCAGAGTACTATGTCTGTGTTATCAATTTGACCTTTAACTATTAAATATCTCCCCTCCTCATCTGTGGTTATGGATTCAAGTTCAAAGTTAAGGACCGAGTGAATCAAAATGGAAACTCCTCTTTTTTTGGTAGAGGCTGTGGCATGGTAATGTGTAACAATTCAAACAATCTTCCTTAGAAAACATATAAAATATGTCAGCATTTCTCTATCAGAGATAAATGTGTTATCCCAAATGTCTCATAAAAACAATGACTGCTGTAATTATGAATTTAACTTAGGATGTTTTATTTAGCTTATAGTTAACACAGCATATGTGACTTAGATATGCTGTAGTTAACGATTAGCCGGTACAAGTTATCAAGTAAAGCAGGTAGAATAACTTTCACAGTACTTAGCAAATAGACGTCAGATAAATGCAATCAAATAATGTGTTTGAATTTCTAAGTTACAATGGTGATAGGTTCGCTTACCAAGCGTGGTCAAAGGATATGCTAACGGCTTGAGAGAGACTAGAGAGTGAGGTGTTTGCTTTGCAGAGCTGAACAAGCAGCGGGAAGTAACCAGAGCCAGATTCTGTAGCGTGGCGTGTGCGGAGGTGATCGGAGCGGCCGTCGGTGACGTCACCCGCCTGTCAGTTGTTGCTCCGGAGCAGAGGTATGGAGTCAGAGAGAGAGATGTCCAAATCGAAGTCCGGAGGTAATTATTTCAGCAGGAAATACTGCCAAATAAATAAGAAGAGAGTTCCTCAGGAGTCAACTTGATTATAGAAGTAGTTCTAATCCTAGAAGGAGTAGAAAGGCTAGTAACCAGGTGAGATCCTTAATACCAAGCAAAGGTATTAGGAAAAGGCGTTCCTTATAAAGGATAAGTGAATTGAAAAGGAGGCCAAAAAGATTAACCCTATACAGAGAGGAAGGTTGTTACAGAGGGCCCCCCAAAAATGAACCACTCCGAGGTTCAAGGACGAGGCCGATCCGGATTCCGACGATGAAATAGCGACACCAACCTTGGGGCAGATAAATTTACTGACGGCTCCCAAGAGTCTTCATCGGATGAGTAACCCTTCCAATGGATGAGGTATTGTAACCTACCAGAGACTTTCCTAGAGTCAAGTATTTTCTCGACTTCAAACTCACAGTCAGGAACAATGGGTACCTGAGGAATAGATCTCAAGGATGTGTTCCTGAGTTCTTTATACGGTTTGAGCAAATTGACATGAAAAGTGGGATGTATCCTGTATTGTACAGGGAGATCCAATGTCACTGCATTAGAATTTACAATTTTTTTAATTGGAAATGGACCAATGTAGAATCTATTCAGTTTCTTAGTTGGTGTACTGAGACGAAGATTTTTAGTCGATAACCATACTAAGTCTCCAATCATATAATTAGGCGAAGGACCCCTTCTGAGGTCGTAATACACTTTCTGTCTGTCCTGAGCAATCTTAATGTTTTCAGCTAAGATAGAGAAGGTTTCAGAAATGCTGTTAGTGGTGTCGTTAACAACAGGGCAATGACTGTCATGTTGTGGATTAACGTGAAAGATTGGGTGAAAGCCATAATTCGCAAAGAAAGGTGTGCTCTTGATTGCGGTATGATATGCGTTGTTATGAGCGAATTCAGCCAGCGGTAGCAGTGATGACCAATTTTCTTGGTTCTGGGTCACAAAGCACCTGAGATATTCCTCCAACCACTGGTTCGTCCTTTCCGTCTGGCCATTCGTCTGGGGGTGGTAGGCAGTACTTAAACGTTGTTCGATATTCAATGCTGTACAGAGTTCTTTCCACATACGAGAAGTAAACTGAGTACCTCTATCCGTAGTAATGGATAGAGGTAACCCATGCAATTTTATGACGTGTTCTATTAATAAAGTTGCAGTTTCCAATGATGTTGGAAGTTTGTGATAGGGTATAAAATGTGCAAGTTTCGTGAATAAATCAACAACCACCAGAATTGTGTTATAGTTACTTGATTTAGGTAGTTCTACAATAAAGTCTGCAGCTATGTGAGTCCACGGTTTGTCAGGTATAGGCAGCGAAAGTAGATAACCCACTGGCTTGTGTTTTTCAATTTTACAGGTAGTACAAATCTCACAAGACTGTACATAAGTTTGAATGTCAGAACCCATGTGTGGCCACCAGTAGGATCTCTTTGTTAGTTCTAGAGTCCTTCCTATACCTGGGTGACCTGCTAGGTAAGACTCATGCATAGATTTGAGAATATTCTTCCTCAATGAAGGAGGTACATACAGCTTATCATTTTTATAATATAAACCATCAACGTGTTTTTGTAACAAGTGTTTGGGTAAAGTAATATCTTTTTGTTGTTCATCCAGAAGAAACGAGTCCTCATTGAAAGCTATCCCAAGAGTCTCCTGAAAGCAGTGTTCTGGTAATATAGTCCCATAAGGAGTTTGTTGTTTAGGTTTTTCAGGTAGTCTCGAAAGGATGTCAGCTTTCTTGTTTTTGGAGGCGGGTCTATAGGTTATGGTAAATGAAAATCTTGAAAAGAAAAGACTCCACCTCACTTGTCTGGATGTTAATGTTCGGTGAGTCTTAAGATATTGGAGGTTCCTATGGTCTGTATATATTTGAATAGGAATGTCAGTACCCTCTAGGAGGTGCCTCCAATGTTCCAAAGCTGATTTCATAGCGAGCAGTTCCTTCTCCCCTATGTGATAGTTGAGTTCTGAGGAAGTTAGTACTCTTGAGTAAAA
This sequence comes from Bombina bombina, assembly GCF_027579735.1. NCBI lineage: Eukaryota > Metazoa > Chordata > Amphibia > Anura > Bombinatoridae > Bombina > Bombina bombina. Next base: position 1,105,899,209 of record NC_069502.1, on the reverse strand, counting down.
CGCAATTGGGTGAATGGGTTCTTGAGGTGAAGGTCTCTGAGAGAGTATGGCACCAATGGCATAATGTGATGCATCAACTTCTAGAATATACTGAAGATTGGTTTTGGGGAAAGACAATATTGGTGCAGTTGTAAAACAAGTCTTTAGGTATTGGAATACTTCATTTGTTGATTGTGTCCATAAGAATGGAGTATTGTTTTTTGTTAAATCAGTTAAAGGTTTTGTTATACCTGCAAAATTTTTTATGAATTTCCGGTAAAAGTTGGAAAAACCAAGAAATTTCTGAATGTCTTTTTTTGTTTTTGGAATTGGCCAATTTTGTATGGTAGAAACCTTGTCATTTTGCATTGAAATTCCTTGTGGTGTGATATGATAACCCAAAAATGTGATATCCTGAGAGTGAAATATACATTTCTCTAATTTCACATACAGTTGATGTGCTTGTAACCTAGAGAGTACAGTTCTGACTTGTCTAACATGTTCTTCAAAGTTGGATGAATAAATCAGGATATCATCCAGATATATGACCATGGAGATGTCAAGTAAATCCCTGAAAATGTCATTTATGTATCTTTGAAACGTGGCAGGGGCATTACAAAGCCCAAAGGGCATAACGGTGTATTCGTATAACCCATATCGGGTTCTGAAGGCAGTGAGCCACTCATCACCTGGTCTAATTCTTATGAGGTTATACGCCCCCCTTAGGTCAAGTTTTGTAAATACAGTTGCACCTCGCAACCTCTCAATCAATTCAGGTATTAAGGGTAGAGGGTAGCGATTTTTTATAGTTCTCTTATTTAATTCCCTGTAATCCACAATTGGACGTAGAGAATGGTCTTTATTTCTAACGAAAAAGATACCTGCTCCTGCCGGAGAGGTTGAAGGTCTTATGAACCCTTTTCGGAGATTGTCATTTATGTATGTTTTTAAATGTGACAATTCAGATTCTGATAATGGGAATATGTGCCCATATGGTATGTCAGATCCAGGAATTAAGTCAATTGGGCAATCATATGGCCGATGGGGTGGAAGTGATTCAGCCTCTTTTTTACAAAATACTAATTCAAAATCTGTATACTCTTTCGGGATTTTAGTTTCAGTGATCGTTAATAAGGGTATATGTGGTAAACAGGTGGTCTTACAGTAGCTGGAAGTAAATTGTATGTTATTAGATTCCCAATCTATTGTTGGTTGATGTAATTTTAACCATTGTAACCCCAATACAAGTGGGAATATGGGTGATGACAACACATCGAATGTAATATATTCATGATGGTTGTTTTGTGATATAACCTTAATGGGTACTGTTTGGTGTGTAATAGGCCCAGATTCTAGTTGGTTACCGTCAATGAGACGCACTAATACAGGCTTTTGCTTTTTAACAAGTGGAATTTTATTCAACAATACAAGTGCAGAATCTATATAGCAAGAATATGCCCCAGAATCGATTACAGCTTCAGAACACAGGCGGTGGTGGTCCCACTGTAAAGAGACGGGAATAAGACAGTTTGTTACCCGAGTGTTAGTTAATTTCAGGGTTAACTCATTGTCTGTTTTCTTACCCTTTTTAACTCTTTTAAGTACTGGGCAATTTGAGTCATCATGATCCTTTGATGCACAATATAGGCATAAATGATTGAGTCTACGTCTGATCTTTTCATCTGAAGTTAAAGGTCCTTTAATGGTCCCTATATCCATAGGTTCTTCTGTACCCTTTGTATTCTGCAGTGTTGCTCTTGAGTCATGATATCTGTTATTGGTGTCATGGGAAAACTTCTCCTGTTTCCTCTCTCTAAGTCTGTGATCTATCTTTATACTTAACTGCATTAAAGCTTCTAAATCATCTGGTAATTCTAATCTGGCAAATTCATCTTTAATAGGTTCTGATAAACCTAATCTAAATTGGCTCTTTAAGGAAACCTGATTCCATCCAGAATCTATTTGCCAGATTTTAAACTCTGAAATATAATCCTCCACAGCCCTTTTATTCTGTTTTAAACCTCTGAGTTTATGTTCAGCTGTACTCTGTCTGTGTGGATCTTCATAGAGAGAGGATAATGAACTAAGAAAATTATCAAAAGAATTAATTATTGGATTATTTTGTTCATAGAGTGAATCTGCCCAGACACGGGGTTCACCTCTTAGATAAGATATCATTGTTAAAACCTTAATTTTATCATTAGAAAAAGTTTTAGGTTTTAAAGTGAAAAATAATGTGCAAGCATTGATAAATTGTCTGAATTGTTTCCTGTCTCCACTAAACTTGTCTGGTGGACTCACAGGTGGTTCTGGGGAGGAATCAGTGTGTTGGTGTGCTGGGGTTAGGCCTTCTTTGATGATATTTTTTAAAGTCTGGTTTTCTATCTGTAAATCTCTAAGACCCTGATTTAATTGATCAACCTTTTGGCCTAAGGTTACCACATAGTTTGAAAGTTCCACAGGATCCATCACACTTAATCTTGTTATTTTTTGGCTTGGTATTCTGTAACAATTCAAACAATCTTCCTTAGAAAACATATAAAATATGTCAGCATTTCTCTATCAGAGATAAATGTGTTATCCCAAATGCCTCATAAAAACAATGACTGCTGTAATTATGAATTTAACTTAGGATGTTTTATTTAGCTTATAGTTAACACAGCATATGTGACTTAGATATGCTGTAGTTAACGATTAGCCGGTACAAGTTATCAAGTAAAGCAGGTAGAATAACTTTCACAGTACTTAGCAAATAGACGTCAGATAAATGCAATCAAATAATGTGTTTGAATTTCTAAGTTACAATGGTGATAGGTTCGCTTACCAAGCGTGGTCAAAGGATATGCTAACGGCTTGAGAGAGACTAGAGAGTGAGGTGTTTGCTTTGCAGAGCTGAACAAGCAGCGGGAAGTAACCGGAGCCAGATTCTGTAGCGTGGCGTGTGCGGAGGTGATCGGAGCGGCCGTCGGTGACGTCACCCGCCTGTCAGTTGTTGCTCCGGAGCAGAGGTATGGAGTCAGAGAGAGAGATGTCCAAATCGAAGTCCGGAGGTAATTATTTCAGCAGGAAATACTGCCAAATAAATAAGAAGAGAGTTCCTCAGGAGTCAACTTGATTATAGAAGTAGTTCTAATCCTAGAAGGAGTAGAAAGGCTAGTAACCAGGTGAGATCCTTAATACCAAGCAAAGGTATTAGGAAAAGGCGTTCCTTATAAAGGATAAGTGAATTGAAAAGGAGGCCAAAAAGATTAACCCTATACAGAGAGGAAGGTTGTTACATAATGTTGTTGAAAGTGTCTGGACCAATATTTAGGAACCTGATTGTTAAGAAAGTGAGTCTCCTGTAGGAAGAGAATATTAGCTTTGATATTTATATATTGGTTCATTGCCACTCGTCTCTTTACATCAGTATTCAGGCCTCTCACATTGTGAGAAATTAATTTAATTTTAGGGGCCATCTAAGTGGATATAGGATGTATCATAAATATATTGGGATATAGTTTGAGAAGGTGTGTGCATCTGGAATTTCTCTGACCAGGGTAAGCCTCTATCCATTCTACGACTGTTTCATCTGGGCGTGTGTGATGTGCTACAGCAGTATGTGGCTCTAAAAGGGGATTGTAGTGAGTAGGAAGCTGTGTTTCACTTATTCTTAGAACATTTTTTACTGACTGTTTTCCATCTAGGAATGATGTTTGATCTCAGAGATGCCTGGGGTTCCAGTTGTAGGGCTGAGACCGGCAGATCAGGCATCTTTGGTGTTTCTAGCCCCAGTCGTTGGCATAAGTCGGGGATGTCTGCCGCTTTCTTGATAGTCACAGTTAACTTGTCCTTCAAGATATACAGAGCGAAAGGGAACCCCCACTTGTATTGAATCTGTTGTTTCCTCAATAGCTGAGTTAAGGGGCGAAAAGAGTTCCGCCTTTGGATAGTCCTAAAAGATAGGTCTTGATAGAATTGAACAACTGACCCCTGGAATTTGAACGTAGGAGCATTTCTAGCTGCTGAGAGTATTAGCTCTTTGTCTTGGAAGAGCAGCATCTTCACTATTACATCTCGCGGTGGAGCCTCCCCCTTAGGTTTAGCCCTCAGAGCTCTGTGAGCTCTTTCCATAGTAAAATCACTATTTCCCTTATTTCCAGTTATGCTTCTGAAGAGTTGTTGTAGATAGGTAGGTAGATCTTTACCATCCACTGTCTCTGGGATACCTTTTAGCCTTAGATTGCTTCTTCTACTCCTGTTCTCCAGATCTTCAATCTTGTCTTGCATCTCTATGAACAGTTGGTGATGTGAGGCAATGGTTTGTGAAAGTCCATTCATATCCTCCGTAATTGCTTCTGTATGTTCTTCAATTGTATCCATTCTGCCTCCTAGTTCTGCTATATCAGACCTGATCTCTGTTAGACTAGCTGTAACTGCCTTGTGCATGGAATCAATTTTAGTCCATAATTTATCAAAGCTAGCTGATATATCTTGTTTTGAAACCAAAGATTGCAGGTCTGCTTTAGTTACTGGGGTCTGATCTGTGTTTGATACTGCAGATTCTGAATCTGAGTCCATTTCTTCTGGGTTCTCAGCGTCTGGTTGGTCTATCGGTTTTATTGTTTTGGAAGGCTTGAAGTATGTGTTCAAAGATGTAGGCTTGTTTCTTTTGTCTAAGGAGGATTTCCTGGCAGACATTTCATGAGACCTGTTAAAAACCCCCAGGTTCTCACTATGAAACAACGTAGTGGATCAAGGAGCAGGTGTCAATGGGGTTATAATCTGTTTGGTGAAGAAAAGGAAACTCGTGAGGTTCTTAAAAGTTGGAGGGGGAGGCTCTCACTGCGCTACCTCTGACTAGAAATGCATAGGGATTGTCAAGTTGGTTTTGATATAATACTGATGTTCTCTGACCCGCTTTGGATGCTATATTCCGGGATACATGTCCCCAGATACCTTCGTATGACTCATGTTAACAGACTAGCAGGGTATCAGTCCACACTTGCACAGCATAAGGTCAGCGGCTAAAAGTTCGGCATATTTTTAGACTGCAGTCACACTGTTCTTGTCAGAATTCACCCTACTGCTGGCCTATCTCCACTCCCCAGGGGCAATGTCCTCACAGGACGATCACGGAAAAAGGGCCTTAGGATATGACCCACCACCACAACGGATGGCAGGAAAAGGGAGGGGAGAGAGTAGTACCGTGTTGGTAATAGGTTATAGCTGCTCAGATGAGGCTTCTAGGGCTCCGGCTGCTCAGCGTCAAATTCAATGTGTAGAGTCAGATTGGAGGCCAGCAAAGCCTGTGTCACACCAAACTTAGCTTCGATAGCTGCAGGTTATTTAGACAAGGAGAGAAAAACAGCCGTATAGGCTCACAATTTTCTGTAGCTTGTTTGTAAATCACCTAAGTGAATAAAGGCTGCGTGGTTTAGAAAAGATTACTGTCCTGTATCAAAGGCTGCAAGACAAGATGGCCTCCTTTCCCGCCACTGGCAGTCCTGCTAAAGTATAGTGTTAATCCTCCAATTGGCCTTATAAACCCAAGAGGGTGACAATTCAGCAGCAAAGTGTCCCAAAGAATATAGTCAGCTAACTGGATGTGTGCAGCTAATTTCCTTCTGTTACATTTTAGGAGATAGGCCCAGAGTGTTTAAAACTTATTTCTGTCAATAGATACGTTCAATCTCACCATTAGTAGTTTCCTGGGGTCTCCCTTTATAGCACTCCTGTAATCGGATGGGTCACTCGTTTCTTTTTCCCTCTTTTTAGGGCCGGAGGTTCCGGAGTAGGCCGCAGCCGGGGCCTTTCCTAGAAATCTGCTGGTTCTCGTTTGTGGATATATTGGAAATCGGCAGGTATCCACTCCAAAGTTGTACCGGATAGTCCCTGTTAGTATATCTATCACCTAGTGGGCTTTTGGCGGTGATATTCCTCAAATAAAAGTGTAAAACTAGTGTTATTTGTCACTTTCTGTGCAGAGCTAAACAGAAGTGCTGCTTCTCTCTTTGCTGGCAAACTCCGCCCTCCATGTACTATCACTTTAAAGGGACATGAAACCCATTTCATAATTCAGACAGAGAATGCCATTTTAAACTACTACTGGGATTTAACTGGACACATCAGGTTAACCAAGTACAAGCAACATATAAGTGCAGCCACTAATCAGCTGCTAGCGCTCAGTAGTTTTTTGCTCCTCCGGAGACTATTTCAGTATGCTTTTCAACAAAGGATACTACGAAAACAAAGCAAATTAGTTGGAAAGTTGTTTAAAATGACATGCTTTCTCTGAGTCATGAAACACACATTTTGGGTTTCATGTAATTTTAAGTCACATTTATAAATAATAATATAATATTTCAAAGTATTACACCGCTCACCTGCCTACTTTGTAATTCATAAATTTATGTGGAGAACACTGAGTGTGCAGGCTGTGCATTTTAAAGGCGAAATAGTAGAAACGGAGGGCTAAACATCAAGGATACCAGAAGGGTGATTAAGGTATAAAAAGAATCTCAAATTTCTAAAAACACAAAAACATAGAAGATTATCTATCTATCTATATATATATATATATATATATATATATATATATATATATATATATATATATATATATATATATATATATAAGCAAACAAATGCACTCTCAGGTCTTCTTTGTAGTGAGTCAACAACCAAAATTTATTGACGTTTCGGGGTTCACACAGACCCCTTCATCAGAATAAAGAAAAAGTGCCACAATGCAATCTTAAATAGTGTTTCACAAATTATTACAAACAAACACAAATCACCTGTGTACATCAGATAAGTTCCTGTGTTCCACAGTGGAACGCACTCATTATTTGATACCTGTTCTGGTACATCAATATAAATAAATTGAATGGGACAATAAACTTCCTCATGTGTAATGTGATACATCTTCCTAGAGGTTTCGCTAGTTTTAATTGGAACGCATGTATGCGTATCGGAAGTGACATCACTTCCGGTTTTCCGCACTCATCCAGATTGAGAGAGGTTTTATTACAAACAGTGTGTATTCTGATCAGAGCAGTAATGTTATTTAGTGGTGTGTGGTTTCTCAAAACTCCTATGTGAGCCATATCCTGTGCTTGGAACGCATATGTGTGTTCCATCAAACCGGGAGTGATGTCACTTCCGGTTTTAGGAAAACTTAACACTGAACTAACCCCACAGACTGTGTAGTGAAATTATTATAATCGATTAATATGTAACATCCGGATGCGTTATACTTATATCAAATATCACCTTTCATCATCTTAATACATGTGCAATGTGAGAAATTTTATTGTGTCAGGATCAATTGTGTGTGTTAACATAGCTACCTTGGTTGTCATGGTTACTCATTTAGGTAGCACAAATTAGTATGGCTACTATGTGGCTCTTATTAAAAAACTAAATAATCATCACGTGGCAAAGCGTGTCACTTATATCTAGTGACATTTTGCATTTACCCTCAATGTTTGTGACAAAAAAAGGCATATAAATACCAAATAAAAACTATCATACTATGCAAAATAAGAAATGGTACTTCTAGCACATGATCATCCCTAAATGCTACTTTTTAACTCACTTAGTACTATATGTGGTGGGTGAACCACCTGGTCCTTCTCATTCTCAATTGATACAATTAGAATACCCCGTCATACTATTCACAACCACTAAATTGTGCTAAGCCGGCCAGAATGATAGATGTTAAAGCTTACACCCCCCTAACTAAATCATATAGGGGTCTAAGTATCATCATATTCCAAGTCATTTCACCCCAGCACAATTGCATACAATTAATGCGTATTACACCATTATCATCCCTACTGTGCCTAGATTTAAGCAAAAAAAAAGGAACTTAAACATGTAGAAATTAAAAACAATCAGAATAAAATGTTCTGTAAATCCTTAGGGATCCTAAACTCCCCCTACATTGTAAGAGTTCAAACAGACAGTATTTGGGTAGGACATAAATGGATTTGATTCATACCATTCCTTTTTAACTCGGACTTAGGCTATTAGGGGGCATAGACTTTTTGAGTGATTTATGCTCTAGATGGAAGAACAGGATCCACCATCGTGAGATCCCTTCCACCCCCACCCAGACAGCCCAGGAAAAGGAGAAACCGCACACCAGAAGGTGTGCCATCACCTCATATCCCCGCTGTACCCACCCTTCCGGAGCCCTGGCACCCCAGGTATGTATCTAGTGCCATCACCTAAATAATTGCCTTAAAATCCGGTATCGAATTGAGTCCCCGGGGGTATATGGTTCCCAAACGGAAGATTCATTCTGCCTCTCGTCTGAGAAGCATATTATCATGATCCCCTCCTCTATCCAGTTTAGGAATATGATCAATTAGTATGATTCTGATGGATGCTACAGGATGCGATTTCATCAGACAGTGCTGTGCCACCGGTTGATCGGAATGTCCAGTTTCCAGGGCTTGTCGAATAGCCAGATGACGATTAGCCATTCTTTCTTTGATGGTTCCTCATGTTTTTCCCACATAGAATGAAGCACACGGACAGATTAGTAGATATACCACATGTGTTGTGTTACAGGAGATGGAATACCTAATATTGTACATTTTATTCTTATTTGGATGATGGAATGTTTTTGTCGCTATCATTGAATTGCACTTGATGCACCCAGACATTTGTAACAACTCTTTATGTTAACTTTCCCTGCTGGTTGATAACATTGCTTGGGGTCAGTTTTGAACAGGAGATCTCTGAGCTTTGTGCCCCTTTTAAATCCAACCATTGGTTTGGTATTCTTCATGCAAGGAAGTATTGTATCCGATGACAACAAAAACCAGTGCATGTTAAATATATAACCCGTTTGCCTGTTGTTTGGAGCAAAAGTGGTGCTCATGATAATAGGAGTAGGTAAATGTTCTTGTGTCTCAACCCCACCTGACGTATCAATGTCCTTGACTTCATCCAAAATATTATCCACAACCACTCTCTTGTAGCCTCTCTCCAGGAGTTTGTGTTTCATTACATTAATTTGGGAGACCCCTGTTTCCCTATCTGTGTTGTTCCTTAGTGTTCTAATGAGTTGGGACCTCACAATACCTTTAAATAATGACGGAAGATTCCTACGATCAGTAGGCTTAGTATATAGGGTTGTTCCCTGTGATGAAGATAGAAACATCCAGAAAGTGTATGCAATGTTCATCTACGTTGATTTTAAATCTTACTGTGGATTCTGTGGTGTTGATTTTATTGAACCATGTATCCAATGTGTTCCTACCCCCTCTCCAGATCAAAATAATATCATCTATAAATTGTTTATAAAAGATGATGGAGGGTTCAGGATGTGACTATAAGTGTTGGTTCTCAAATGCAGAAATAAAGGTGTTTGCATAGGCCGGGGCCAGATTAGAGCCCATGGCCGTTCCTGTGAGTTAAACATAGTAATTGTCCTTGAATTGGAAATAATTTCTTTTAAGACATTATTCAACCAGGGTTAGGACAAATTCAATTGGTGGACCACTATACTCATCAAATATTAATAGATGTTCTTTAATTGCTTCTAATCCTTGCTCATGGGGAATAATTGTATACAAATTATTAACGTCAAGGCTCACCAACAAGTCACCCTCTTGTATCTGTACTGTGGCCAGTTGCTGAATGAGATCATTTGTATCTAAAAGAAAAGACCTTGTTTTTTTGACCATAGGTTGCAATAATGTATCTACAAATTGGGCCACAGGTTGAAAGATGGAACCCCTGGCTGACACAATAGGCCTGCCAGGTGGTTTATGCAATGATTTGTGAATTTTCGGTATTGTGTATAGAATGGGGGTAATTGGGCAGTCTGTTATACAAAATTCTCTAGTTTGTTCACTAATATACCCTTGTGTGAATCCCACAAACAACAGGCAAACGGGTTATATCTTGAACAAGCACTGGTCTTTGTTGTCATTGGATACAAGACTTCCTTGCATGAAGAATACCAAACCAATGGTTGGATTTAAAAGGGGCACAAAGCTCAGAGATCTCCTGGTCAAAACTGACCCAAGCAATGTTATCAACCAGCACTGAAAGTTAACATAAAGGGTTGTTACAAATGTCTGGGGTGCATCAAGTGCAATTCAATGATAGCCACAAAAACATTCCATCATCCACATAAGAATAACATTTACAATATTAGGTATTCCATCTCCTGTAACACAACACATGTGGTATATCTACTAATCTGTCTGTGTGCTTCATTCTATGTGGGAAAAACACGAGAAATCATCAAAGAAAGAATGGCTAATCATTGTCTGGCTATTCGACAAGCCCTGGAAACTGGACATTCCGATCAACCGGTGGCACGGCACTGTCTGATGAAATCGCATCCTGTAGCATCCATCAGAATCATACTAATTGATCATATTCCTAAACCGGATAAAGGAGGGGATCGTGATAAGATGCTTCTCAGACGAGAGGCAGAATGGATCTTCCGTTTGGGAACCATATACCCCCGGGGACTCAATTCGATACCGGATTTTAAGGCAATTATTTAGGTGATGGCACTAGATACATACCTGGGGTGCCGGGGCTCCGGAAGGGTGGGTACAGCGGGGATATGAGGTGATGGCACACCTTCTGGTGTGCGGTTTCTCCTTTTCCTGGGCTGCCTGTGCGGGGATGGACGGGATCTCACAATGGTGGACCCTGTTCTTCCTTCTACCCCTACCACTTTAAGAGCATGAGTCACTCAAAAAGTCTATGCCCCCTAATAGCCTAAGTCTGAGTTAAAAAGGAATGGTATGAATTAAATCCATTAATGTCCTACCCAAATACTGTCTGTTTGAACTCTTACAATGTGTGTGTGTGTGTGTGTGTGTGTGTGTGGGGGGGGGGTTAGGCTCCCTAAGGATCCCTAAATATTTACAGAACATTTTACTCTGATTGTTTTTAATTTCTACATGTTTAAGTTCCTTTTTTTTTGGTTAAATCTAGGCACAGTAGGGATGATAATGGTGTAATACGCATTAATTGTATGCAATTGTGCTGGGGTAAAATGACTTGGAATATGATGATACTTAGACCCCTATATGATTTAGATAGGGGGGAGTAAGCTTTAACATCTATCATTCTGGCCGGCTTAGCACAATTTAGTGGTTGTGAATAGTATGACATGGTATTCTAATTTTATCATTTTAAATGAGAAGGACCAGTTGGTTCACCCACCACATATAGTACCAAGTGAGTTAGAAATGAGCATTTAGGGATGATCATGTGCTAGAAGTACCATTTCTTATTTTGCATAGTATGATAGTTTTTTTTATTTTTATTTATATGCATTTTTTTGTCACAAACATTGAGGGTAAATTCAAAGTGACACACTTTGCCACATGATGATTATTTAGTTTTTTAATAAGAGCCACATAGTATTCATACTAATTTTTGCTACCTAAATGAGTAACCATGACAACCAAGGTAGCTATGTTAACACACACAATTGATCCTGACACAATAAGATTTCTCACGTTGCACATGTATTAAGATGATGAAAGGTGATATTTGATATAAGTATAACGCATCTGGATGTTACATATTAATCAATTATAATAATTTCACTACACAGTCTGTGGGGTTAGTTCAGTGTTAAGTTTTCCTCAAACCGGAAGTGACATCACTCCCGATTTGATGGAACACACATATGCGTTACAAACACAGGATATGGCTCACATAGGAGTTTTGAGAAACCACACACCACTAAATAACATTACTGCTCTGAAGATCAGAATACACACTGTTTGTAATAAAACATATCTCAATCTGGATGAGTGCGGAAAACCGGAAGTGATACATGCGTTCCAATTACGACTAGCAAAACTTCTAGGAAGATGTATCACATTACACACGAGGGAGTTTATTGTCCCAATCGATTGATTTATATTGATGTACCAGAACAGGTATCAAATAATGATTTTGGCATGATTATTTTGTACAATTTTTTTTTGTATAAGATGACATTGTTAAACCGGAAGTTATTACACTTCCGGTTTCTGTGGAACACATGGCGTGCGTTCCACTGTAGAACACAGGAACTTATCTGATGTACACAGGTGATTTGTGTTTGATTGTAATAATTTGTGAAACCCTATTTAAGATTGCATTGTGACACTTTTTCTTTATTCTGATCAAGGGGTCTGTGTGAACCCCGAAACGTCAGTACATTTTGGTTGTTGACTCACTACAAAGAAGAACCTGAGAGTGCATTTGTTTGCTTCTATATTCATTTCATTTCTGCACCCAGGCTGATGTCCCAGGAGGGTGGATTCACTTTTGGGAGTGTGATATATATATATATATATATATATATATATATAATTAGAACACAGGAGAGCACTCTCACTTTTCAGCTGAACTGCCAGGGTGCTAGTACAGGATAAACAGAAGTAACAGAAACTTGCACTCGCTGGTCTTTTTAAACACACTTTTTACTGGTAAAATATAGTGACGTTTCGGGGACAAAATATCCCCTTCCTCAGACACAGTGTAATGGCATCTCATACAATATATAGAGCAAACAAACATAGTAAACCCCTCCCCCCAATTAAGACAAAAAAAATGCCAAAATTGAGTCATGGTAACAACCTTGTGACAATAGTAAACAAACAGTGATCATAATATTGACATGTCAAGACAATGTATACAAAAACTTCATGAAAATAGTCAGTGACATTATAATAACCAAACAGCAACATGGAACCATAATTTCATATATAAGGCAATCCCTAAAATGTTTAAGATTTGCATATTCAAAGGTTACGAGCAAAAACTGCAGATTCCTATGTTGTAATGTAATAATGGCCATACTCCATACTAAAACACTGAAAAACACTGTTCCACTGACGTGTCGTAGAAATGATCATATATAGCTACCTGATGATATAGGTCAATCTGACAGCATGTCCCTAGTTTGTTCACACTGCACACTAAACTCCACCGGGGCCGAAAACCCGGAAGTACAGGGGAGGAGCGCCGAATGGGAGACGCCAGGTCACTAGCGTATACGTTACCATGGTGACCCGAAATGTAAACACCGTACAGACCGGTGCTAGAACATTACACAGTCGTGCTTTACACCAAACTAAACAAACAGAGTATTACATGTAAGTGCCCAGGATGTTGCATTAAACCTGAGTTGGGAAATAGCCTGTATTAAATCAACAAGATTGGGATGGCTTAGAAGTGGAAGGTGGCTAAGATTATGTCTTTGGTATAATAAAATGGTTGATGTGTCAAGCAAACTATAGTTAGAAATGACTGGTCAGGGAAATTCTTAACTTATATTACTCATAAGAAGGGTTATCAGCTCAGGTCATTGGAATCCTATATAAACTTCAAAGACACTAACACCATCATAATTGTATTAAATTTAAAATTTAAGACACAGAAAACTGCATTATAAGCCTGTCAGTAGGAACAACCTGCTAGAGCTAGTTATCTAATAGTAGCCTATGGGGAAAAATGTGCAAGGGATGTTAACAACTACACTAGCCAACCAATACACTGAATTCAAAAGTGGCAAAGGACTAATCTCACAAACATGCTATCATAGAAACACAGTACAACCAGTAACCAATCCTTAGAACTCCATAAAGGACACCTCCAGTGAATGCAATACTGAGGCATAAATGTTGAATAATAGGGGTCGCCCTAAAGGCGCAATACGCCCTATCATTATAAACAGGCACAATCAAAACCACAGCGCTGGATTACCAGTGATTAGCCAGTATACATATGCAATTTGTTGGAAATAGAAAGTGGCTCTCATGTGGGTAGAAAGTAGCTCCCATCTTAAAAACATGGATCGAGAGCAACTCATTAAAGAAAACAATTCCAGTTAACGACTGTATTCAGTCCATTGGGTTGCACCGTATTTAAACAGTGTATCCATCTCGCTTTAGTTTGGAGAAGAATCTTGTTGCGGTCACCTCAACGTCTCAATGGAGGGATATGATCAATTAGAACGAATCTAAGGTCATTCACTGTATGGCCAGCCTCAAGGAAATGCCTTGCCACAGGCTGGTCGCTGGTCTTTTTCTTTAGGGCTATTCTGATGGCTGATCTGTGATTAGCGAATCTTGTCTGTGCATCGTCAGTGGTTTTCCTGACATAAAAACGCCCACAACAACAATTAAGGAGATACACCACATGAGTGGTATTGCACGTGATGAAGTGTCTGATCTGAAACCTGCTATTAGTGTTGGGATGGCCAAACGTCGGGCCCGGTATCATAGCGCTGCAGGTCATACACCCAGTGCACCTATAGCAGCCATTTTTCTTGTTACGTTGTAACCAATTTGGTTGGATGTAACAATGATAAGGGTCCGTGATCATTAGGGCATCTTTGAGATTTTTATATCCCACCCTAGGGTGGTGCCACTTGTCAAATGGAAGGGTAGGGTCACTCTTTATAATGTGCCAGTTCTGGTTAAGGCTTGCGCCTACCTTACTGATGGTCGGACTATATACCGTGGTGAAAGTCAATCTTTGCATGTCCCCTCTGTTTGTCGCACAGGCATCAGGTTCTGGATCAGTGACCCCTCGCTTATTCTGGTCAATTAAACGTGAATTGTAGCCCCGCTGCCATTTTATTATACCCAAGACATAATCTTAGCCACCTTCCACTTCTAAGCCGTCCCAATCTTGTTGATTTAATACATTAGGCTATTTCCCAACTCAGGTTTAATGCAACAGGCTGGGCACTTACATGTAATACTCTGTTTGTTTAGTTTGGTGTAAAGCACAATTGTGTAATGTTATAGCACCGGTCTGTCCGGTGTTTACATTTCGGGTCACCATGGTAACGTATACGCTAGTGACCTGGTGTTTCCCATTCTGCGCTCCTCCCCTGTACTTCCGGGTTTTCGGTCCCGGTGGAGTTTAGTGTGCAGTGTACACAAACTAGGGACATGATGTCAGATTGACCTATGTCATCAGGTAGCTATATATGATAATTTTTACGACACGTCAGTGGAACAGTGTTTTTCAGTGTTTTAGTATGGAGTATGGCCATTATTACGTTACAACATAGGTATCTGCAGTTTTTGCTCGTAACCTTTGAATATGCAAATCTTAAACATTTTAGTGATTGCCTTATATATGAAATTATGGTTCCATGTTGCTGTTTGGTTACTATAATGTCACTGATTATTTTCATGAAGTTTTTGTATACATTGTCTTGACATGTCAATATTATGATCACTGTTTGTTTACTATTGTCACAAGGTTGTTACCATGACTCCATTTTGGTGTTTTTTTGGTCTTAATTGGGGGGAGGGGTTTACTATGTTTGTTTGCTCTATATATATATATATATATATATATATATATATATATATATATTTTTTTTTTTAATTATTTATTTATAATCCAACAGTGGACACAGCAAGACTGACATTTTACTTCTCCAGCTCACCACGCAGGGTGCCTTGGAGAATAAAAAAGAATAATAACATCTGAAAATATAATCATAACATAAAAACAAAACAAAAAAACAAACAAACAAATACATCAGATGCTTTCATATTTGAGAAAAAAGAATTAATACAGTATAAACCAATAAGCGCCTTATTTAGCCATTATATTAGTTCATATAAAGATAATCAGATAATATGTCGATCAGGCTTAAAAAAAAAAACAATACATTAACTAAAGATACACTGTTGGGGTATATATGTATATTTTTTTTAAATATATTACCTATAAATAGCAAAAGATAAGAAAGAAAAAGGAAAGAGAAAAAAAATAATATATATATATATATATATATATATTTCTCTATCTAGGTTCTATTCAATAACAAAAAATAGGGGAACAAAGAAGTAGTCTAATATCTTTAACTATTTATCCCTTTATTTTAACTCCCCTTCCTTGAACCGAAGGGGTTAGATCTTAATAGAAATGGTGGTGTGAGACACAGCAGCTTAGAGCAGGACAAAACAGACAGACACAAGAGGAAAGAAGGGAAGAGAAAAAAAAAAAAAAAGAGGATAATCATCCCTCCCATCTCTGCTCCATTCACCAGCGCCTATTATATTTAATACCAATCTGCTGGAAAAACATTAGATAGAACTAAGGATTCAAAGTAATCGGTTCTACGGAAATTAAATATAAGAGAGAATTGTATGCCCGGTGGATAAGTTAGAATAACATTAAGCCATTTTTAATAGAAATCTTTTGTTCTTTCTCTATGTGGAGCTGATATGTTTGCTTGTTCAAATACTATCTGGGAGTAAATATAAATTACAAAACATGACATAGAGGGTGCCTTTTTGCTTTTCCAGGTTTTTAATATAAGGTTACGGCCTAAGGCAATGACAGTATTGATAAGGTTCGTATTTATTTTTTTGATATCTGTAAATAGGAAGAAAAAAATATCTCTAGACTTTAATTTAATTTTACTTTCTAAATTCTTGTTTATCCAAAATTCCACCTTACTCCAAAATTGTGCTATTTTCGGACACGACCAGAAACAATGCATCAAATCTGCTCTTGAGTTATTGCATTTTGGACAGTTATTACTGACGTCATTACACCAATTAGAAATTTTCCATGGGGTTAAATAAGCATTATTAAGCAGCTTTAGATGGGATTCCTTCCAGGATATAGGAATGATAGCAGTTTTAATCCACTTAAAGGTTAAATTTAGTACTTCTGACGAAATATCATTGTATTGGTTACTCCATTTCTCTACCAAATAATTGGTTATTAATTGACCTTGTTTTGCAAGCATAATTTTATATAGCAAAGCTATGCTATGGTTACCAATTTTGTAACTTGCTATGTAAGATTTAATTTGTGCCCACCCAGTAGACTCTGCGTTTGATTTTCTAACTCCCGTTATAAAGTGTCTTATCTGAAGATAAGCAAAAAAATTCTTGTTGGATAAACTAAATTCATTAGCAATATCTTCAAAAGATCTCATTTGTAATAGATTATTTAAACATTGATAGACATAGATCAGCCCTTGTTGGGTCCATCTATTATAGATCTCACAAGATAGACCGGGTATAAATTTTGGATTGCCTTGAATCGGGAGGTATGGTGACAATTCAAAATTTACCTCTAAGATTGTATTCAATTTTTGCCACGCTTCAATAGAATTATATATTATCTTCATGCTTTTGATGTTATTGGGCAGATGGGTTGCTGCACAGTGGAGAAGGGCTTGCAAAGAATAAGGGGCACATAAATCCTTTTCCAGAGAAAAGAGTGTAAGGTAGTTAGCTTCGCTTAGCCAATCAAAGGTGAAGCGCGCTAAATTTGCGATATTATACTTTTTGATATCTGGAAAAGACAGACCCCCATTTTCTGGTCTAAGGGTTAATTTTGAAATAGATAATAAATGTCTCTTGTTACTCCATATAAAATTAGTACATTCTCTGTTAAATATCCTGATATCTTGATTCGGAATGAATAAGGGAACATTTTTCATAGTGTTCATTAATTTCGGAAATAAAATAGTTTTAATAATCATCACCTTCGCGGATAAAGAAATGGGAAAGGCACTCCATTGTTTCAATTTTTCAGTTGCTTTTCTAAAAAATAAGGCATAATTTAATCTATACCATTGGGTAGGATCAATATGAATATATATCCCTAGATATTTAATACTAGAGGATTCCTGGAAGGGATGTTCTTGGATACTTTTTTTATTTTTATATATCCAAAGGATTTCGGATTTACTGGTGTTAATTTTATAACCCGAGAAGGTGCTGAATGTGTCAATAATGTTAAGAGCCTTGGGTATGTTTAACTTAGAGTTTTTGATAAATAATAAGAGGTCATCTGCGTAAAGGGATAATACTAGTTTTTGCCCTCCCATCCTAATTCCTTGCAGTTCCTCTCGTAGATAAGTAGCCAGGGGCTCTATTGCCACGTTAAATAATAACGGGGAGAGTGGGCAGCCTTGTCTCGTCCCTCTGTGTAATATAAAATCAGGAGTCTGGCTCCCATTTATTAATAAGGAAGATCTAGGGTGATCATAAATAGACTTTACGAAATGGCAAAAGTAGCCCGAGAACCCGAATTTTCCCAGAGCTGTAAATAAATAATCCCAAACCACAGCGTCAAACGCTTTTTCAGCATCAATTGTTATTAATGCAAAGTCTTAGTTGTTTATCGGTTTAACATGAAATTTGTTCCAGAAATGTTCTAATGTCAAGAATACTTTGCGGATATTCTTAGTTATGGATCTTCCAGACATGAAGCCAGTTTGATCTGAATGAATGATGGGTTCAAGACATATTTTAAAACAATTTGAAATAATGTGTGTCAATAGCTTGTAGTCTGTGTTGAGTAATGAGATGGGTCTATAAGATGTAGGGTCTGAGGGATCTTTGTCTTTTTTTAAGATCAGAGATATAATAGATTTTGAAAAATATTTAGACATGGTTTGGCCCTGGATATAATAGTTATTGAACAATTGAAAAAGCACATCAACAAGGTCTATTTTGAGTATTTTATACAGTTCAGCTGGGATCTGGTCTGGACCTGGAGCTTTATTACATTGGGCATGATTTATAGCTTCTATTATTTCCTCCTTAGTTATAGGTCTATTAAGGGTGGTAAGCAAGTCTCTAGGTAACTCGGGTAACGCGACTTTATGCCAAAAAAAGTTTTTGTTATCTATGTTGACTTCTTGAGAGGAATATAGTTGTTGATAATATTCTAAGAAAACTTTTTTAATACTAGTTTGGTCTGTGACTCTATTTATTCCATCCATCACTGCTTCTATTGTGTTCACTTTTCTCCTAGCTTTGTCTAGTCGTGAGAGAAATTTGGCCGATTTACCGAACTGGCCTTTGAACTTAGCACTTAACTTTATCTCTTCCGCTATTATTTTCTGTCTAAGAAAAATATCCCTTTCTGTTTTGGTTGTCCTATATCTGTCTCTGGATCGTTTAGAGGGTTCATTAATATATTTACGTAATAAGTTCTGAACTTGTCTAGATAACTGGATTTCTCTTTCTTGTAATTTTTTTTCCCTACAAATCATATAGGCTTTGATCTCGCCTCTTAAGTATGCCTTGGAGGCTTCCCAAAAAATTTCTATTTTTTCTTTATACGATCTATTTAAGTATACGAAATCCCTCCACTTACTTTTTAACCAATTACCGAATTCCGAATAATTTATTAGATATTTTGGAAAGAAAAAATTATTCCATTCACCTTTTTGGTGTGTCGTTAGAGGTATGTCTACTGAGATATGTCCGAAATAATAATATCATGTATCTCCGCCTTAACTTCTGTTTTAATTATTGAGCTGGAAAGGAGAAAAAAATCTATCCTGGACAAAGAGCCATAAAATTTAGAGTCACAGGTGAAGGCCTTCCGATCTGGATGTTGTAGCCGCCAGATGTCATGGAGTTTCAAAGTTTTATTAATTTGTTTAAATATTTCCGCCTTCTGTTTAGAAAATAAGGAGTTTTTTTTAACTATATCTGTCTAATACTTCTGTCGGTATTAAATTAAAATCTCCTGCCAGAATTAGATTTTGACCAATGTATTTTGTTAGCTGATAGGTTAAATCGTTCCAAAAGGCGGGGTCAAATTTATTGGGTCCGTACACATTACAGATAATCACCGTTACCCCATTTATTTGTAACTCTAGAACTGGCCATCTCTCTTGGGGATCTAAAATTGTATTGGTAATAGTATATGATAGATTTTTATTGATCAGAAATGCCACACCTCTTTTTCTTCTGGAACAGGGGGTGGCTATCACCTCCCCAACCCATTTACTACGAAGTTTAGCAGCTTCCTCTGCTTTTAAGTGCGTTTCCTGTATTAATGCTATATCGGGATTATATTTACCTAGTTGTTTAATTATAGTTTTCTTCTGTTAAGTGTGATCAGTCCACGGGTCATCATTACTTCTGGGATATTACTCCTCCCCAACAGGAAGTGCAAGAGGATTCACCCAGCAGAGCTGCATATAGCTCCTCCCCTCTACGTCACTCCCAGTCATTCTCTTGCACCCAACGACTAGATAGGATGTGTGAGAGGACTATGGTGATTATACTTAGTTTTATATCTTCAATCAAAAGTTTGTTATTTTAAAATAGCACCGGAGTGTGTTATTACCTCTCTGGCAGAGTTTGAAGAAGAATCTACCAGAGTTTTGCTATGATTTTAGCCGGAGTAGTTAAGATCATATTGCTGTTCTCGGCCATCTGAGGAGTGAGGTAAACTTCAGATCAGGGGACAGCGGGCAGATGAATCTGCATAGAGGTATGTAGCAGTTTTTATTTTCTGACAATGGAATTGATGAGAAAATCCTGCCATACCGATATAATGTCATGTATGTATACTTTACACTTCAGTATTCTGGGGAATGGTACTTCACTAGAATTACACTGTAAGAAATACATAAAGCTGTTTAATAACTAGAGTTTATGTTTAACGTTTTTGCTGGAATGTAAAATCGTTTTCATTTGCTGAGGTACTGTGTGAATAAATGTTTGGGCACTATTTTTCCACTTGGCAGTTGCTTAATCTGTTTTTCTGACAGTTTCTGTTCTCCCTCACTGCTGTGTGTGAGGGGGAGGGGCCGTTTTTTGGCGCTTTTACTATGCTTCAAATATTTCAGTCAGCAACTCATTGTATTCCCTGCATGATCCGGTTCATCTCTACAGAGCTCAGGGGTCTTCAAAACTTATTTTGAGGGAGGTAATTTCTCTCAGCAGAGCTGTGAGAATTATAGTTTGACTGAGATAAAAAACGTTTATTCTGTAATTTGTTTCCTGCTTTCAGAATTTGTTATCTTTGCTAATGGGATTAAACCTTTGCTAAAGTTGTGTTGTTTACAAGGATTGAGGCTATAACTGTTTCAATTTATTAATTTTCAACTGTCATAGATCTTCTGTGCTTCTTAAAGGCACAGTACGTTTTAATATTATTCTAATTGAATTGTATTTCCAAGTTGCAAGTTTATTTGCTAGTGTGTTAAACATGTCTGATTCAGAGGATGATACCTGTGTCATTTGTTGCAATGCCAAAGTGGAGCCCAATAGAAATTTATGTACTAACTGTATTGATGCTACTTTAAATAAAAGTCAATCTGTACAAATTGAACAAATTTCACCAAACAACGAGGGGAGAGTTATGCCGACTAACTCGCCTCACGTGTCAGTACCTACATCTCCCGCTCAGAGGGAGGTGCGTGATATTGTAGCGCCGAGTACATCTGGGCGGCCATTACAAATCACATTACAGGATATGGCTACTGTTATGACTGAGGTTTTGGCTAAATTACCAGAACTAAGAGGTAAGCGTGATCACTCTGGGGTGAGAACAGAGTGCGCTGATAATATTAGGGCCATGTCAGACACTGCGTCACAGGTGGCAGAACATGAGGACGGAGAACTTCATTCTGTGGGTGACGGTTCTGATCCAAACAGACTGGATTCAGATATTTCAAATTTTAAATTTAAACTGGAAAACCTCCGTGTATTACTAGGGGAGGTGTTAGCGGCTCTGAATGATTGTAACACAGTTGCAATACCAGAGAAAATGTGTAGGTTGGATAAATATTTTGAGGTACCGACGAGTACTGAGGTTTTTCCTATGCCTAAGAGACTTACTGAAATTGTTACTAAGGAGTGGGATAGACCCGGTGTGCCGTTCTCACCCCCTCCGATATTTAGAAAAATGTTTCCAATAGACGCCACCACAAGGGACTTATGGCAAACGGTCCCTAAGGTGGAGGGAGCAGTTTCTACCTTAGCTAAGCGTACCACTATCCCGGTGGAGGATAGCTGTGCTTTTTCAGATCCAATGGATAAAAAGTTAGAGGGTTACCTTAAGAAAATGTTTGTTCAACAAGGTTTTATATTGCAACCCCTTGCATGCATTGCGCCGATCACGGCTGCAGCGGCATTCTGGATTGAGTCTCTGGAAGAGAACATTGGTTCAGCTACTCTGGACGACATTACGGACAGGCTTAGAGTCCTTAAACTAGCTAATTCATTCATTTCGGAGGCCGTAGTACATCTTACTAAACTTACGGCGAAGAATTCAGGATTCGCCATTCAGGCACGCAGGGCGCTGTGGCTAAAATCCTGGTCAGCTGATGTTACTTCTAAGTCTAAATTGCTTAATATACCTTTCAAAGGGCAGACCTTATTCGGGCCCGGGTTGAAAGAGATTATCGCTGACATTACAGGAGGTAAAGGCCATGCCCTGCCTCAGGACAAAGCCAAAGCCAAGACTAGACAGTCTAATTTTCGTTCCTTTCGTAATTTCAAAGCAGGAGCAGCATCAACTTCCTCTGCACCAAAACAGGAAGGAGCTGTTGCTCGCTACAGACAAGGCTGGAAACCTAACCAGTCCTGGAACAAGGGCAAGCAGACTAGGAAACCTGCTGCTGCCCCTAAAACAGCATGAATTGAGGGCCCCCGATCTGGGATCGGATCTAGTGGGGGGCAGACTTTCTCTCTTCGCCCAGGCTTGGGCAAGAGATGTTCAGGATCCCTGGGCGCTAGAGATAATATCTCAGGGATACCTTCTGGACTTCAAATACTCTCCTCCAAGAGAGAGATTTCATCTGTCAAGATTGTCAACAATCCAGACAAAGAAAGAGGCGTTTCTACGCTGCGTACAAGAGCTCTTGTTAATGGGAGTAATCCATCCAGTTCCACGATCGGAACAGGGACAGGGGTTTTACTCAAATCTGTTTGTGGTTCCCAAAAAAGAGGGAACTTTCAGACC
This sequence comes from Bombina bombina, assembly GCF_027579735.1. NCBI lineage: Eukaryota > Metazoa > Chordata > Amphibia > Anura > Bombinatoridae > Bombina > Bombina bombina. Next base: position 1,105,876,508 of record NC_069502.1, on the reverse strand, counting down.
AATCCTGGACATAAAGATCATAAACAAATTCCTAAGAGTTCCATCGTTCAAGATGGAGACTATTCGGACAATTTTACCTATGATCCAAGAGGGTCAATACATGACCACTGTAGATTTAAAAGATGCTTACCTTCACATACCGATTCACAAAGATCATTATCGGTACCTAAGGTTTGCCTTCCTAGACAGGCATTACCAGTTTGTGGCTCTTCCATTCGGATTGGCTACAGCTCCAAGAATCTTCACAAAGGTTCTGGGTGCTCTTCTGGCGGTACTAAGACCGCGGGGAATCTCGGTAGCTCCATACCTAGACGACATTCTGATACAAGCTTCAAGCTTTCAAACTGCCAAGTCTCATACAGAGTTAGTGCTGGCATTTCTAAGGTCACATGGATGGAAGGTGAACGAAAAGAAAAGTTCACTCGTTCCACTCACAAGAGTTCCCTTCCTGGGGACTCTTATAGATTCTGTAGAAATGAAGATTTACCTGACAGAGGACAGGCTAACAAGACTTCAAAGTGCTTGCCGCACCCTTCATTCCATTCAACACCCGTCAGTGGCTCAATGCATGGAGGTAATCGGCTTAATGGTAGCGGCAATGGACATAGTACCCTTTGCACGCTTACACCTCAGACCACTGCAACTGTGTATGCTAAGTCAGTGGAATGGGGATTACTCAGACTTATCCCCTTCTCTGAATCTGGATCAAGAGACCAGAAATTCTCTTCTATGGTGGCTTTCTCGGCCACATCTGTCCAGGGGGATGCCATTCAGCAGACCAGACTGGACAATTGTAACAACAGACGCCAGCCTTCTAGGTTGGGGTGCCGTCTGGAATTCTCTGAAGGCTCAGGGACAATGGAGTCAGGAGGAGAGTCTCCTGCCAATAAACATTCTGGAATTGAGAGCAGTTCTCAATGCCCTCCTGGCTTGGCCCCAGTTGACAACTCGGGGGTTCATCAGGTTTCAGTCGGACAACATCACGACTGTAGCTTACATCAACCATCAGGGAGGGACAAGAAGCTCCCTAGCTATGATGGAAGTATCAAAGATAATTTGCTGGGCAGAGTCTCACTCTTGCCACCTGTTAGCAATCCACATCCCGGGAGTGGAGAACTGGGAGGCGGATTTCTTAAGTCGTCAGACTTTTCATCCGGGGGAGTGGGAACTTCATCCGGAGGTCTTTGCCCAAATACTTCGACGTTGGGGCAAACCAGAGATAGATCTCATGGCGTCTCGACAGAACGCCAAGCTTCCTCGTTACGGGTCCAGATCCAGGGATCCAGGAGCAGTCCTGATAGATGCTCTGACAGCACCTTGGGACTTCAGGATGGCTTACGTGTTTCCACCCTTCCCGTTGCTTCCTCGATTGATTGCCAGAATCAAACAAGAGAGAGCATCAGTGATTCTAATAGCACCTGCGTGGCCACGCAGGACTTGGTATGCAGACCTGGTGGACATGTCATCCTGTCCACCTTGGTCTCTACCTCTGAAACAGGACCTTCTGATACAGGGTCCCTTCAAACATCAAAATCTAACTTCTCTGAAGCTGACTGCTTGGAAATTGAACGCTTGATTTTATCAAGACGTGGATTTTCTGAGTCAGTTATTGATACCTTAATACAGGCTAGGAAACCTGTTACCAGAAAGATTTACCATAAGATATGGCGTAAATACCTATATTGGTGTGAATCCAAAGGTTACTCTTGGAGTAAGGTTAGGATTCCTAGGATATTGTCTTTTCTACAAGAAGGTTTAGAAAAGGGTTTATCTGCTAGTTCATTAAAGGGACAGATCTCAGCTCTGTCCATTCTGTTACACAAACGTCTGTCAGAAGTTCCTGACGTCCAGGCTTTTTGTCAGGCTTTGGCCAGAATTAAGCCTGTGTTTAAAACTGTTGCTCCACCATGGAGTTTAAACCTTGTTCTTAATGTTTTACAGGGCGTTCCGTTTGAACCCCTTCATTCCATTGATATAAAGTTGTTATCTTGGAAAGTTCTATTTTTAATGGCTATTTCCTCGGCTCGAAGAGTCTCTGAATTATCAGCCTTACATTGTGATTCTCCTTATTTGATTTTTCATTCGGATAAGGTAGTCCTGCGTACTAAACCTGGGTTCTTACCTAAGGTAGTTACTAACAGGAATATCAATCAAGAGATTGTTGTCCCTTCTTTATGCCCAAATCCTTCTTCAAAGAAGGAACGTCTACTGCACAACCTGGATGTAGTCCGTGCTCTAAAATTTTACTTACAGGCAACTAAGGAATTTCGACAAACGTCTTCTCTGTTTGTCATTTACTCTGGGCAGAGGAGAGGTCAAAAAGCTTCCGCTACCTCTCTTTCTTTTTGGCTTCGTAGCATAATTCGTTTAGCTTATGAGACTGCTGGACAGCAGCCTCCTGAAAGAATTACAGCTCATTCTACTAGAGCTGTGGCTTCCACTTGGGCCTTCAAGAATGAGGCCTCTGTTGAACAGATTTGCAAGGCTGCAACTTGGTCTTCGCTTCATACTTTTTCCAAATTTTACAAATTTGACACTTTTGCTTCATCGGAGGCTATTTTTGGGAGAAAGGTTCTTCAGGCAGTGGTTCCTTCTGTATAAAGAGCCTGCCTATCCCTCCCGTCATCCGTGTACTTTTGCTTTGGTATTGGTATCCCAGAAGTAATGATGACCCGTGGACTGATCACACTTAACAGAAGAAAACATAATTTATGCTTACCTGATAAATTCCTTTCTTCTGTAGTGTGATCAGTCCACGGCCCGCCCTGTTTTTAAGGCAGGTAAATATTTTTTAATTTATACTCCAGTCACCACTTCACCCTAGGCTTTTCCTTTCTCGTTGGTCCTTGGTCGAATGACTGGGAGTGACGTAGAGGGGAGGAGCTATATGCAGCTCTGCTGGGTGAATCCTCTTGCACTTCCTGTTGGGGAGGAGTAATATCCCAGAAGTAATGATGACCCGTGGACTGATCACACTACAGAAGAAAGGAATTTATCAGGTAAGCATAAATTATGTTTTTCTTTTGATTGGGGAGGTGATGCCACCGACGTTCCAAGAAAAACATCTAATATTCTCTTTCATGAGGGTAATTTAATAAATCTATATATCAGTAAGATGCCGGGAGGGAGGGGAAAAAAAAAAAAAAAAGGGAAAAGGGGAGAGGATAATATGACCACCACTTACACAGATAACTTGAGAGAAAATAAAATAATAATAAAAAAAAACTTTCACTGCCATGTTTACATATGCAATTACTTGCTTCAGTTGTTTTTCTCTTGAATGGGTTATATCGCCTGTGGAACTTTCGCATTGCCTGTTCCAAAACAATCTCATACCAGTGACAATTTATTTTCTTTAATAAAAGCTTTGGCTTCCTGCACACTGTCTAGCTTAACTGAGCCCTTTTCCTCATTGATAAGTATTCTTGCAGGGTATAATAGCTTTGCAGAGTATCCACTCTGTATTAACTTGGTGCAAAAGGGGGCCATCTCTTTCCTCCTAGAAGCAGTGTCGGCGGAATAATCCTGAAACAGTAAAATTTTGTTTTTTCCAATATATAAATTCTCAATTTTCCTATATGCTCTTAATATATTTATCTTATCTTGAAAGTTGAGGTATTTTACTAAAACTGGTCTGTGAACATTTTTCCCGTCGGCTCTGCTTCTAGGGGGACCCAATCTATGAGCTCTTTAAGCTATCAGCGGGAGATCCCTAGATTCCATATCTAAAGCGTTAGGGAGAGTATTAGTTGCAAACTGTAATAAGTCTTTGAAGTCTTCTGTCTCAGGGAGACCTATTATTTTTAAATTGTTCCGCCTTGAGCGGTCTTCAAGGTCCTCTATCTTTAAGGTCATAGCTAGTATTTTCTTTTCCTGCTCAGAGATTTTGTGTGAATAGCTATTAGATAAGTCTTCTATAGCTGAAATTCTATCCTCTGCCTCTGTAAGTCTATTTGCAAATTGTCTTACTTCCACTGATAAATTGGACATTTGATTTTTAAGCTGTTCAAATTGAGGCAGAAAGATATCAGACAATTGACTAACTAGTGGTTGAAGATCTGTTTTTAGATTTACTCCCTCATTTAGGGTCTCATTAGTGATGTCAGATGTGCGTGGACGTCTATCTTTGATTTTAGGCGGCATGGTCTGGGGGACAGTGCTCTGGGGGAAAAGGAATCTTTCCATGTGAGTCTGTGTAAGTGTATGGGGGAAAAAGGAAGTGTGGAGGGGGAAACACAGTGAACAGAAGAAAAAATGTGTTTCAGATCTGACGTGTTAATGGGCGGCGCCCTGTATTAGAGTGAATTCACCTCAAATGGTGAAGAACGAGTGATCACAATATAGTGAGTGTCTAAATATTCATGCCAAAGAATAACTTGAAAAAATGAAAATATAGGAAGTTAACAGCTTTACTTTCTATTATAATAACTGTTTAGCTTTATGAGTGCAGTATCTAGACCTTCAGGATATTAATAAATTAGCCTGGGATGTTAATAATATATTTTGAAGTAACACATAATGCTGCTTACTCTTATTAATAATTAGCAGGTATTTTCAAAGTTTAGAGTCACCCGCAAAACACAGATATCCTGAGACCTTTCTGCAAACAGTCAAATCAAGAAAATTATTTGCATTAGATTGTGAAGCTGACTGACACTGTAAAGACAGCTATTCTCTTAAAGTGAATGTAAATGATACGGTTTGTAATGTACACTACGAATTTGCAATAAGCTTACAATTGAAACCGCAATGTTTTTTTTCCAATATTCATATTATGAAATTAATAATTATATTCCAACTTATCTCCGCTTTGAACGATAACTCCTCCCATCCTGGACTTCCTGTATTCTGACTACATTGCGTATAGAGCAGTCCCGCCTGCTCTATTACGTAGTCCTGAAGCGCGCTCCCGAAGAGAAATCAATTAACAGTATAAGTTCAATTGTATTCTGCAATGCTTATTTATTCAAAAAGTCAGGAAAGCGGTCGCATCGATACTTACTTTCCTCTGTGTGATCGCTAATGTAAATTAGCTAGTAAAAGCTTAGCGCATGCGCTAGACGTGGACGAGCATTGCTTGTCAATCAGGATTCTGAAGGGAACGCATGCTCAGTTAGATCGTGTGACAGAGAAAAAAAGGGGCTGGACGCCATGGGGTATGATCTATTATTCGTTTAAGGAACTGTCCATCAACTTAGAAATGATGGACAAGATGGCGGACGGAGGAATAAAGTAAGAATAATAGCGATAAATATGTTTATATTCTGAATTCTTATTCAATTATATTAAAATCATGACTTAAACTAACGTTTATTTTGGGAGATTAACAACATGAGGATGAGAGGTGACCGTGACTTTACATTCACTTTAACAACTAACCAGCAAATACTAAATAGTTAGAAAAAAGGTTACAACATTTTAGATCATAAACAACCTAATTTCTCACCAGAGGGATTGAAACTTTGTTGCAAACAAAAAAAAAAAGACCTTTTCTTGATATAATTCTAAGCAACTTAGCAACATCTGAATAACTGTTACTTTAGCTGCCAGATCGTAACTTAAATAAATTGACAGCAAACACAAAACAGTTGTAGAAATACAAATTGGCTCAGTTCTTTTGTAATGTCAAATCACAGTAATAACTTAGGATCTAACTTTATCTGCTCTTGGCTTTCGCAGAGAAACAAGGGGCATTTACCCCGGCAGGTAAAAATGTAGTTATAGATATAATGCAGCATACGCAATGTTCACAAACTAAATGAACAAAAAAGTACTTGCGCTTCAGCTGCTCTTAGTGGATAATCAGACCGTCTTTCACTGCAGGAAAAAAGTTTTGCTAATTTCCCATAGCGTCCTCCAGCTGAGTTTTGTTCCTTTACTTTCTTTTCCGTGTGGGCTCTTAGGGACGAGTGTCTTCTTTCATCTAAGTGGTGGCCCGGTTTGATTGCCGCTGAAGGCTTTCAAACACGTTATGTTATGAGGACCCAGGAGTCCAACCGGCCGGCTATATCCCTCAGCGATTCTCCTCGCCACTCCAGGCAAACACACTGCCTCCAAAGGTTTCCACACTCTCATACCAATGACAGCCGCCTGCGGTATCTCTCTCCTCTTTTCTCTGCTGACAGGGCTTGTCTCGCCTCCCTCTGTGCACCAGAAAGTTTTCCTCACTTCAAGTAGGTACTACGAAGCGTTACTTTCTGTACTCTGCAGGAGACGCTGTAATCCTGAGATGGACATCCGCAATTACAGTTTCCATCAAGGCTTATCGACAGGGTTGAATTGTTCTCCTGGTAGGCTTTCGTTAAAACTGTAAGTCCCTCTCTGCTTTAAATAGCTTATGATATGGCAGTGGCTCTAGCTAGTGAGCCAAAACAGCTTATTGGACTTCCCCGCCTTACCCCTTGCAATGGTGGGGTAACGTCCTAGGGAGTAAACCAGGTACTCAACGGACCGTGGCGGCAGCTTGTTTTTTCCCGGAGCTCCTTCAGGCTGCATGCCGCATTCGCGTGCTCCGTCTAGCTCCGTCTAGCTCCACACTGTGTCTGAGGAAGGGGATATTTTGTCCCTGAAACGTCACTATATTTTCACAGTAAAAAGTGTGTTTAAAAAGACCAGCGAGTGCAAGTTTCTGTTACACACACACACACACACACACACACACACACACATATATATATATATATATATTTTTTTTTTTTTTTGAGAAAGAGTCAGAGGGGAAGCAACTGCTGTTTGAGCTATAGATAGTATTCAAGTTTCAGACTAGTAAATGTCTATATAAAAGATTTTGGTGCAGACCCTTATTATAAATGGCATGGGGCAGGAAAGAAAGACAAGACAAGAACGAAATCTTGTCTGTAAAAGACAGGGAAATCGGAACTCTTTTTAGAAATTAGAAAAAGGCTCAAGAAATATATATACTTCAAAAGTGATTATTTAATTGTGGATTGGTGACATCTCACCCCGTGAGAACACCATCAGTCATACAAAATGCTCAACTCCAAAATTCATATACAGTGTATAGACACACAAGAACATATACAGTGAGGCCCCGGTTTACGCACGACTCGGTATACGAAATTTCGGTTTACGAAATCGAAATTTGAAGAAAAATTGACTCGGTTTACGAATTTTTTTCGCAATACGAAACAAAATGCCGGTTTGCCCCCCTCGGTTTACGAATATTTTCCGCAATACGAAACCAGTGGCCCCTGTGCCCCCTGCATACTCAAGTATGATTGAATTAATGAAGTTTGGGTACCAGTGTGGAGGTGTTGGAGAGGTTTTGGAGCCATTTTGCAGCAAGTTGTTGAGCCTTTTGGAGTCATTTGCAGCAAGTTGTTAAGCCTTTTGGAGCCATTTGCAGCAAGTTGTGGAGCCTTTTGGAGACATTGGAGCCATTTGCAGCAAGTTGTTAAGCCTTTTGGAGCCTTTTGGAGCATTTTTTGGACACTTTATTTGAATTTTTTCGGACCTCCGGAACGCATTAATTGATTTTCAATGCATTCCTATGGGAAAACGTGTTTCGGTTTACGAATTTTTCGCAATACGAAACGACCCGGAGAACGAATTAAATTCGTAAACCGAGGCCTCACTGTATATTAAAAATCATACATAGCATGATAATTAAATGCAAATTACATAATGAACCTGACCGGTCAGGGATGCACACTGGCGCAGATAGATCAAGGCTGCAAATATATAGCTGATAGTGGCAAGATCTTGATTAGCCTACTACATCTTACTGCACACAGAACCCCCAATCTGAAAATACACAGAGGTATAATCTGGGCAGATGTATTATGGGATCTAAGAGGTAAATCATAGAACTCTTGCATCAGTACAAATGGTATCAACATTAAAGCGGAGCAGTATTGCAAAGTACATAGGCAATCACGGCAGTATATTAAAGGGGTAATATTGACTAGACAAACTACACCCTGCTGCACACAGCACCCCAATGCCAGAGGTAAAAGCTGGGCAGGAAAGAAATGTGATCTAAGTAGTCTAGTAATCAATCCACCTGAATATGTAGATAGAGAAATGAGGAGCATGCAGGGTGAAAGCATATCACGGTTAGTAAGCACATGAGCAGCAATAGTGTGAGCATATCATGTTTATATCCTTGCAAAAGCATTCATGCAGCAACAAAGCTCAATTCAAAGCGCTATATGAAGCAGCGTTTAGACAGTATGCAGTTTATTGTAAGTGACAGTTCCAATTCATCGGCCGGTAACTCTCGACAGGGAAAATCATGCAACGGATTGCTCTCTACTTTTGTATGACAGGTCCCCCTCTGTTCATCAGCTGCAAAGTTCTTACAACAGGTTTCCCTGCTGTTAATTGTTGCAAAGTTCATACGACCTTATTGCCATAAGGCAGATGCTGGAAGCCGTGTATATCCTTTTTGAGAACACTTTTCTCCATATGGTCCGTACTCGTTGAGCAACCTGCTCCGAAAGACGCCACAGTTCTCAAGTCAGGGTTCTGCAATCCTGAGCGTGCATCACCTGCGCCGATCGGCTAGCCAATGCCGACGCGCATTTCACCCACTCGTCTGTTTGTAAGGGCATATATATATATATAGAGTTAAAAAGTCCTAGTATACGTAAACAGGAACGTCTCCCTTTATAATGGATAAGTATCTGCAGGATATATTAGAGCTTTGTATAGATTAACCACCGTTCTTTCACAGAGTATACCACACCGTTTTCCACCTATTGGTGTAAACAAAGTCTCAATTTTAGTTGATGGCATTTTTTAAAAGAGTGGCATATCCACGTGATTTACTATATCTTAAATAGTAGTTCTGCTTTTTTAGTGGCATATCCACGTGATTTACTATATCTTAAATAGTAGTTCTGCTTTTTTATGTAGCTTGTGTGCAAGGATTATGATAGAGTAAAGGAAAACTTGCATTAAGTTTAGTAACTTTAAAATGTGTGGAAGCACTTAGACTGAGACAGGTATCTTACCGGCTGTAATTGTAGCAATTTCCCACCAGACTCCTTTACAGCGTCTTTTTATCTCTAGAGCTCCACTCCACAGTAGCTTGACTCCTTACACTGAGGAGGCTTTACTTGCACCCCCCTCTTGTTGCCTGCCTGCTTTTCTGTGACAGACACAACTCAGCACTGAGGCTTTTACTGGATGTACTGCAATACTTTACTGTGACATACACAACTAAGGAGCAGAGCTATTATGAGGCTGGTGGCAGTCAGGAAGGCACAGGGAGTGATGAGCTTGCAGCCAGGTATTTTTTGTAGACATAATAAACATGACCTGGCTCCCAGCTCCTCAACCCTTGCTACCTCTGCCACCATGTCTCACCTGAGCTCAGCTCACTTAGCTCCTTATTGCATACTGTATTTTATATGTACTGTGGAGACAACAAAAGGGAAGAAGTAGATTTTGATTACTTAAAGGGACATTAAACACTAAATACATGCTAGATAGAATGATGCATTCAAAGAAAAGATTAGTCCATGACTAACATGTAGATGTATTTTTTAAAGTTTCATTAGTTGTTTAAAAAGTGACAAAATAAGTGTAAAGTTTTAGTGTCTATAAAACACTGGGAGCTGCCATGTTGTAACTTGTGTTACCTTCTCTGCTGTGGCCAATTAGGGACAGTTATACTTAGGTCATTAGAGTGTGTAGCCAATGGTTGTGCTGGATTTAACAGTGTTCTGCACTTCCATTTCTAACAGGAACTGAAAAGCTCACAATTTCAGAATGGAATTACAGGCAAAGAGGACAAAATAAATAATGAAAGTATATTGCAGAGTTGTTTTATATATACAATTTATCATTTTATATTACCATCTCAAAGTGTTTAATGTCCCTTTAAAGGAACATGAAACCCAAAAAATGTCTTTCATGATTCAGATAGAGAATACATTTTCTTCTATAAGATACGACGAGTCCACGGATTCATCCTTTACTTGTGGGATATTATCCTCCTGCTAACAGGAAGTGGCAAAGAGCACCACAGCAGAGCTGTCTATATAGCTCCTCCCTTGACTCCACCCCTAGTCATTCTCTTTGCCTACTCTTAGGTAATAGGAAGGGTAAAGTGAAAGAGGTGATAAAATGTTAGTTTTTATTTTCTTCAAGCAAGAGTTTTTATTTTAAATGGTACCGGTGTGTACTATTTTCTCCCAGGCAGCAGATGGATGACAATTCAAGTCAGTCTGGAGACCTAACCAGACCTGGAATAAAGGTAAACAGGCCAAGAAGCCTGCTGCTGCTGCTGCTACCAAGACAGCATGAAGGGGTAGCCCCCGATCTGGGACCGGATCTAGTATGGGGCAGACTTTCTCTCTTCGCTCAGGCTTGGGCAAGAGACGTTCAGGATTCCTGGGCTTTAGAAATCGTGACCCAGGGGTATCTTCTAGATTTCAAATATTCTCCTCCAAGGGGGAGATTTCATCTTTCACGGTTGTCTGTAAACCAGACAAAAAGAGAGGCGTTCTTACACTGTGTAGAAGACCTATATACTATGGGTGTAATCTGCCCAGTTCCAAAAGCAGAACAGGGGCAGGGGTTTTACTCCAATCTGTTTGTGGTTCCCAAAAAAGAGGGAACCTTCAGACCGATTTTAGATCTCAAGATCCTAAACAAATTTCTCAGAGTCCCATCCTTCAAGATGGAGACCAATCGGACAATTTTACCAATGATCCAGGAGGGTCAATATATGACCACCGTGGATTTGAAGGATGCGTATCTTCACATTCCTATCCACAAAGATCATCACCAGTTCCTCAGGTTCGCCTTCCTGGACAAGCATTACCAGTTTGTGGCTCTTCCTTTCAGGTTGGCCACAGCTCCCAGAATTTTCACAAAGGTGCTAGGGTCCCTTCTGGCGGTTCTAAGGCCGCGGGGCATAGCAGTGGCGCCCTATCTGGACGATATCTTAATTCAGGCGTCAACTTACCAACTAGCCAAATCTCACACGGACATCGTGTTGGCTTTTCTAAGAACTCACGGGTGGAAGGTGAACATAAAGAAGAGTTCACTTATCCCTCTCACAAGAGTTCCATTCCTGGGAACTCTGATAGACTCGGTAGACATGAAGACGGAGGTCAGAAAATAAAAATCTTAACCACCTGCCGAGCACTTCATTCCATTCCTCGGCCGTCAGTGGCTCAGTGTATGGAGGTGATTGGACTAATGGTAGCGCACAATGGACATAGTTCCGTTTGCTCGCTTGCATCTCAGACCACTGCAACTGTGCATGCTCAGACAGTGGAATGGGGATTATGCAAATTTATCTCCTCAGATATATCTGGATCAAGAGACCAGAGACTCTCTTCTTTGGTGGTTGTCACAGGATCATCTGTCCCAGGGAATGTGTTTCCGCAGCCCAGCATGGGTCATAGTGACGACGGATGCCAGCCTCTTGGGCTGAGGTGCAGTCTGGAATTCCCTGAAGGCACAGGGTGTGTGGACTCAGGAGGAGGCTCTCCTTCCAATAAATATTCTAGAACTGAGAGCGATATTCAATGCGCTTCAGGCGTGGCCTCAGCTGGCTTCGGCCAAATTCATAATATTCCAGTCAGACAATATCACGACTGTAGCATATATCAATCATAAAGGGGGAACAAAGAGTTCTCTAGCGATGATAGAGGTTTCCAAAATCATTCGATGGGCAGAGACTCACTCTTGCCATCTATCAGCAATCTATATCCCAGGAGTGGAGAACTGGGAAGCGGATTTTCTCAGTCGTCAGACTTTTCATCCGGGGGAGTGGGAGCTCCATCCGGAGGTGTTTGCACAATTGATTCATCAATGGGGCACACCAGAATTGGATTTGATGGCATCTCGTCAGAATGCCAAACTTCTTTGTTACGGGTCCAGATCAAGGGATCCTCAAGCAGTACTCATAGATGCTCTAGCAGTACCGTGGTCGTTCAACCTGGCTTATGTGTTTCCTCCTTTTCCTCTCCTTCCTCGTCTGATTGCCAGAATCAAACAGGAGAGGGCTTAGGTAATTTTGATAGCACCTGCGTGGCCACTCAGGACTTGGTATGCAGATCTGGTGGAGATGTCATCTCTGCCACCGTGGAAACTGCCAATAAGACAGGACCTTCTCATTCAGGGTCCGTTCCAACATCCAAATCTAGTTTCTCTGCGGCTGACTGCCTGGAGATTGAATGCTTGATTTTATCTAAGCGGGGATTCTCAGAGTTGGTCATAGATACCTTGATTCATGCTCGAAAGCCTGTCACTAGGAAAATTTACCATAAGATATGGCGTACATATCTTTATTGGTGCAAATCCAAAGGCTACTCATGGAGTAAGATCAGGATTCCTAGGATTTTGTCCTTTCTCCAAGAAGGATTGTTATCAGCTAGTGCCTTAAAGGGACAGATATCTGCTTTGTCAATCTTACTGCACAAGCGTCTGGCAGATGTTCCAGACGTTCAGTCGTTTTGTCAGGCTTTGGTTAGAATTAAGCCTGTGTTTAAACCTGTTGCTCCGCCACAGAGTTTGAATTTAGTTCTTAAAGTTCTTCAAGGGGTTCCGTTTGAACCTATGCATTCCATAGATATTAAACTTCTATCTTGGAAAGTTCTGTTTTTAGTTGCTATCTCTTCTGCTCGAAGAGTTTCTGAACTATCTGCATTACAATGCGACTCCCCTTATCTTATTTTCCATTCTGATAAGGTGGTTTTGCGTACCAAACCTGGATTCCTTCTTAAGGTTGTTTCTAATAAGAATATTAATCAGGAACTTGTTGTTTCTTCTCTGTGTCCTAACACTTCTTCTAAGAAGGAGCGTCTGTTACATAACTTGGACGTGGTTCGTGCCTTGAAGTTTTACTTGCAAGCGACCAAAGATTTCCGTCAAACATCTTCTTTGTTTGTTGTCTATTCTGGAAAACGTAGAGGTCAAAAAGCTACGGCCACCTCTCTTTCTTTTTGGCTGAAAAGCATCATCCGTTTGGCATACGAGACTGCTGGACAGCAGCCTCCTGAAAGGATTACAGCTCATTCTACTAGAGGGGTGGCTTTCACATGGGCTTTTAAAAACGATGCTTCTGTTGAACAGATTTGTAAGGCTGCGACTTGGTCTTCTCTTCATACCTTTTCCAAATTTTCCAAATTTGATACTTTTGCTTCTTTGCAGGCTATTTTTGGGAGAAAAGTTCTTCAAGCAGTGGTGTCTTCTGTTTAGGTATCTGTCTTGTCCCTCCCGTTCATCCGTGTCCTGTAGCTTTGGTATTGTATCCCACAAGTAAAGGATGAATCCGTGGACTCGTCGTACCTTATAGAAGAAATGGAAATTCATGCTTACCTGATAAATTGATTTCTTCTACGATACGACGAGTCCACGGCCCGCCTTGTCAATTTAAGACAGATTATATTTTTTGATTTAAAACTTCAGTCACCTCTGCACCTTTTAGTTTCTCCTTTTTCTTCCTATACCTTCGGCCGAATGACTGGGGGGTGGAGTCAAGGGAGGAGCTATATAGACAGCTCTGCTGTGGTGCTCTTTGCCACTTCCTGTTAGCAGGAGGATAATATCCCACAAGTAAAGGATGAATCCGTGGACTCGTCGTATGATAGAAGAAATCAATTTATCAGGTAAGCATAAATTTCCTTTTTAAGCAACTTTTTAATTTACTTCCATTATCTAATTTGTTTCATTCTCTTTGTATCATTTGTTGAAAGAGCAACAATGCACTAGTGGTTTGTAACTGAACACATGGGTGAGCCAATGACAATCGGTATATATATGCAGCCACTAATCAGCAGCGAGAACCTAGGGTCTTTGCTGCTCCTGTGCTTTCCTAGATAAACCTTTCAGCAAAGGATAAAAAGAAAAGGAAGCAAAATAAATAATAGAAGTAAATTGGAAAGTGGTTTAATATTGCATAATCTATCCGAATGATGAAAGAAAAATTTTGTGTTTCATGTCCCTTTAATTTGATGGTTAACTCTCCTCTTTATAAAAACAGATCCAGAATCTTAGCAATATTTTAGAGGGATTTTAATTCATCAGTTGAAATGACGTTGTGCTATAACTTACTTTTTAATATTGATATGAAATTCAAATACCCCACGTTCCTCGGCCCACTTCCAAAGTAAATTTTGCTGCTCTAGCTACAACTAAAGACACCTAAAGTGGAGAGCGCTGCTTGGAGAACAGTTCAAACCTTTAGCTCACAGGAAAATTTACTTTTGAAGTGGATGGCGGAACGCGGGGAATTTGACTTTCATATCTACATCAAAAAGTAAGTTATAGTTCATCTAAAATATCACTAACATTCCGGATCTGTTTTATTAAAGGGGAGAGTTTACCATCACTTTAATTAAGGCTTCTGCATAGCAGCTTCGACCTTCAGCATCAGTAGCCTGCTCCTCCCACTTAACCAATCTCTCACTGAAGAAACCTGACAAATAAAGGATTACTGAATGTCCTAAACAACTCCTATATATATGTGTGTTAATATATGTATATGTGTGTGTGTGTATGTGTGTGTATATATATCAGGGCTCGACAAACCCAAAAATTAGCCCCTGGTACCATGGATTGGAGCCCCCAAAACACTCATGGGTGCCTCCACACTTATACTTATTGACTGCTGTTTCAAACTGCCAGCCGCACCTTAAAATTTAGGTGAGTGCGGAAGGAAATTTTACTAGGCCCGCACAGCGGGGGACTGCATGTTCCAGAATACCATGCAGGCAAAGAAGGAAAGGTCTGGTCTCGTAAAATAATCTTAGTCTCCTTTCTCCAAGCTTTATGTCATCCTGCTCTGACAGTTTTTTAATCCTCCCCTTCTGCATCTCTTTGTTCCCCTCTCATTAGCAACCTTCCTCTGATCCATACACCACTTCTAGCCCGATTCACAGCCTCATACCCGAGACATGGAACCTTTACGGCCACATCTGCCTCTCTGCCTCCTCCTTTCACAGGCTTTTCCCACACAGGGCCTTGCATCTTTTCAGGCCTGCGAATTTAGAGCAGAGCTCTATTACCTCACACCTTTCCTATCCATGTGCAGGACATTTCCCCTGCCAGGTCCCTTTTCTTGGTTCCCATTGAGCCCTGTTGTGGGGGAAATGTCCTGCAAATGGGAGAGATGTGAGAGTTATAGCCACAGTTCTGAAAGTTGCTTGTGCCCACTATCTCCCTTGCTTGTTGTTTCTGCCGTGCAGTGTGCGTTTATCTCACCAGCCTGTCAGTGAAGAGTAGCGGGGGCTGGCCTTCAACGCTGATTTCTGTTTTAGCCACCAATCAGCAAGCGCTACCCAGGTGCTGAACCAAAGGTGGGCTGGCTCATAAACTAACATTCCTGCTTTTTCAAATAAAGATACCAAAAGAACGAAGAAAATTGATAATAGGAGTAAATTAGAATGTTTCTTATAATTTCATGCTGTACCTGAATCATGAAAGAAAAAAATTGAGTTCAGTATCCCTTTAATGTATTTATATGTGTATATAGTATATATGTATTTACAGTCATATCTACACATATAAAAATATTAATATATATGTAGACACATATAAACAAATATATAAGTGCATTATAGCCCTTAGCCATTAAGTATAAAAACATGATAAAACATATTCATGCAATATTCATATTTTTTTTTTTTTAAAGTTTTTATTATATACACAATGTTACAGAGACAAAAAAAGAAAAAGATCCCAAATACAATAACAAGAAAACAACAAAACAATAACCCCTCTCTTATTCAGGGACGCAGCCCTACAAGGGTTGATTATACATAGAAATCCTAGTACATATTACACCTCTGATCTTTTATCGTTCTTCCAGACATTATAAATTAATCTCTTGTTATCTTACAATCATGATCTGGTTTATCATATGCATCTATGACCTATATACCTCTAAAGTATAACATTAATCCTTTTTTTATTCTTATCTTATCTATAAAAACCCTAATGGGGGAGAAAAAAAAAAAGAAAAAAAAAAAGAAAGGACCTCTCCCCGCACAACCCCATCAACCTACATACATATCACTGCGGACTTACCCAACCCCATTGTTGTGGCAAAACATTTTTTAATATAAGTAAAATAAACTCAGGAGAGTTTTGTATAGGTAATATAAATTGCATTTGTGCAGTTAGTGGCCAATCCCTGATTATATTTAGCCATTTTGAAAAAAAGACTGTAAGTCTATTTTCAGTAAATGGTTTAATATTAAATAACTCAATGGTCATCTGAGTATTCATATTATTTATAAATTCTTTTAAACTTGGAGGTTCATCAGATTTCCATTTTTTTAAATATTATATTACGCGCTACCAAAATAGCTACATTTATAAGAAGTTTATCTGGTTTGCATTCACCTTCGTCATATAGAAGAAAAACATTGACTGCAGACAGCGATATTCTGGTTCATAAGAATTTATTGAGCCAGAAATTTACTTTACCCCAAAACTGTTCAATCTTCGGACAGAACCAGAGACAATGCATAATATCGGCTTTGCACTTATAGCATTTACATCGTGATGCTCTATTTGTCCATTTATTTATTCTGTCAGGTGTTAAAGGGACATTAAACACTTTGAGATGGTAATATAAAATGATAAATTGTATATAATAAAACAACTCTGCAATATACTTTCATTATTTATTTTGTCCTCTTTGCCTGTAATTCCATTCTGAAATTGTGAGCTTTTCAGTTCCTGTTAGAAATGGAAGTGCAGAACACTGTTAAATCCAGCACAACCATTGGCTGCACACTCTAGTGACCTATTTATAACTGACCCTAATTGGCCACAGCAGAGAAGGTAACACAAGTTACAACATGGCAGCTCCCAGTGTTTTATAGACACTAAAACTTTACACTTATTTTGTCACTTTTTAAACAACTAATGAAACTTTAAAAAATACATCTACATGTTAGACATGGACTAATCTTTTCTTTGAATGCATCATTCTATCTAGCATGTATTTAGTGTTTAATGTCTCTTTAAGTAATAGTTATTCAATAGTTTACATTGTGACTCTCTCCAACTACAAACTGCTGTGGCAATATTAATTTTTAATAAAGATTTCCGTCTTAATATGAGGAGAGTCCACAGCATCATTCCTTACTGTTGGGAATACTGAACCTGGCCACCAGGAGGAGGCAAAGACACCCCAGCCAAAGGCTTAAATACTCCCCCCACTTCCCTCATACCCCAGTCATTGGCAGAGGTGGATTATAGAACAGGGGGATTTAATAATTTAATCTTAGTTTATTATGATTATGCTGCAAAATGTGGCATATGAGGCTCAGGCAGATGTGGGAACGTACATGTTCTACTTTCGTTTTGGTATCTACGCAGCCTGTAAGATTGGCGCGTTTTTCGCTATAGCAGGGGCGGTCCTGCATTGCGCACCACGTGACCGGGTCTGGTCACACTGCTTCCTCTTTCCTGACCGTGCGGTTTACAGGAGACAAAGCGGTTTCTTTGTTGGGCCTGGGTCATAGGAGGTGGTGAGTGCCCCAGCCATTGGGGGTATAAAGGTACTGTTTCATTTTATTATTCAATAGTCTGCTTAATAAGCGCAAGCTATGGAGGATTCTGATGCGTTGGAGGGTACTCCCTCTTTACCTAAGCCCTAATACCTGTCTTTATTGTGATGAGGCCACGGTATACCCGCCTGCTCAATTATGTTCCATATGCCTTGATAATGTTATTATATGTAACCTTTGATTCCTAAATTAGATAAGGGCTACGAGGACAGGGTTGTAACACAGACTTTCCCGTAAAGTTGGCTAACATTATTAAGAATGAATGAGAAAGACTTGGTTCTTCATTTTCCCCTTGTTCTTTTAAAAAATGATTCCCGGTTCCAGACTCTCAATTGGAGTTGTGGGGTTCCATCCCCAAGGTGGATGGCGCTATCTCCACGCTTGCTAAGCGTACTACTTTTCTTCTTAAATGGATAGAGTCCACAGCTGCATTCATTACTTTTGGGAATTCAGAACCTGGCCACCAGGAGGAAGCAAAGACACCTCGGCCAAAGGCTTAAATACCTTTCCCACTTCCCTCATCTCCCAGTCATTATTTGCCTTTTGTCCCAGGAGGTTAGCAGAGAAGTATCAGAACTTTTTTCAATAGTCTCTTATGGAGGGTAGTACTCTTCGGAATGGGACTGGAGTTTTTAGTAGTCCTGTCAGCCTCTCAGTGAGAGCATTGATGAAAGTTAGAGTCCGGAGATGCAGGGAGAGCCTTTCTGCGAAACCATCTAGACTATTAACAGCTCCACAAGCAATTAGAGTTGACAAGTTTTGCTGCCTGCTTTCTCTCAAGTCCATGGCAGAAGCGATGCTACTATCTGTCACACTTGAAGGGCCGTGTTCCTGTTCCACGGCGTAGATTACAGTAAGATTGTTTCATTTTCTTTCATTAAGATTGCCTTGTATTACAAATGTTTTCGCGAGAGGCTACCACCTTGCGGGACTAACTATAACTCAGGGTCTCAGTGATGCTCCTTTTATAACTTGAATTTAAGGGTTAATATCTTCTGTGGGGGGTTATTGAACGGGGGGGGGGGGTTAATTATGTTTGTTATGTGATTTGACCTGCTTATGTGTGGTGTTGCGGCCTTTACGGTTGAGCATGCTTTTTGTGGACCGCACGGTGCACCTGGTGACCGAGCGTGGTCACGTTTTGACTCTTCATTTCCGCATTCCTGACCGTGTGGCGACAGAACATTTCTGGTCCGCTGGTGTCTGTGTCCTAGGAGGTGGTGAGTGCCCCAGCCATTGTGGGTGTCAGGTGCCATTTACTTTTCTTATTTGGTCCATTTTTTTGTATTCCATATCCCAGTTATGAGTCTATTTCTCGTGAGGAATTCGTATTGGCCCAGGTGATACATGCGCTTCAGTTATGTTCAGAATGCCATTTTAGAGTGCTCAATTCCTCAGGATCGGGGAATCAAGGAACCGCTGAGCCATCTGTCTCTGGGGGCCCCATTCCCAGAGTAGCGAGTTCCCTACCACCAAATCTTACTAGACATGCGGGTAACCCAGATTTTGCTTATCCTTCTCTGGAAGGTGGCTTGTTCCCCCCCGAAATTATGGCACGTTTTCGCATGTCCATTGTTAGGGCGCTGGTGCATCTGCAGCTACCAGAAGTGTGCTTAAGATATTGTATGTGTTCCGTTGACCGGGGCTCTTCAGGCATTGGATGGCCTGCTCAGCTATCGTGGGGAACGACTGTCCCTGAGGCTTCAGGGGGTCAACCTTCGGGGTCGGGGTCGTCTTCTGCTCCGGCGAGGGTATGCTGTGCCTTTCTTTATAGACTGGTGCGCCTTCGTGTCCTTTTGAGGCACATTCTGGCGTTGTTGGAGGATCCCATCCTTAACGGATACGGGAATTCTCAGTCTTCTACTTCGAACAGCTTGCAGAATTAGCTATATGAGGATGAAGTAATCTTCTTTTAGCCTTGTTTATTGAGTATCCTTTCCAGTCCTGAGCTGGGAGAACATGATCCCGGTCCTGCGGGTGTGTCTCTTCTTCTTGGGCGATAATCTAAGGGTTGCCTTAGCTTTTATTTTAATCCGGTTAGGATGATTTTTTATTTGAGCTCATGTTTATGTATTTCCTTCGGGAATTTTTTCTGGAATCGATATTTGTGATTCTGATCGCACAGTTTACTTCTACAAAAGTTTGTTTGATGTGTGGACATGTTAGTCCTATGTTTAAAAAGAAAAAAAGAAAAAAAGAATTTGCAGTTTATTCCCCATCTCTGGGGATGACTGTTTGCGGCCTTGACAGTATCGACCCTGAGTTTCAGGCTGGTCCTGATTGGGTTCGGACCCTTTTGTCTTGCGGCCTATTTCAGACATGTGGTGCCTGTTCTGCCTGGCTGGTCCAGTTCAGGCGTCGAGTGTTTCACATTATTATTTGTGTTATTCCTTGTTTTTCTTTTAGAAGTTCAGCTAAGCATCCTGTGGGGGCCTGAGGGTCCGCGAGGCGTGGGTGTTAGTCCCTCTAGCTGATTGTCTGGGATTCGGTGAAGTTCTTCTGCGACACACTCTGTTTTCCGTTATTTCGTCGGGAATGGGAGTGTTTTCCTTTCACGTGTGGGTTGGAAGGTGGAGGTCTCAGGGCCTTCTTGCCGCCGGCCCTGACGGTCTTGCCCTTCAGGGCTCCTTGGATTTGTCCTTTTTGGACTTGTTCCTTTTGAGGTTCTCTTCCCTCGGGTCGAGATTTCTGGGCCTTGTCTCTTTCTCCTTAGCGGTTTTATCCGCTTTATGAGGAGGGTGTGTGTTTTTTCCTTATATCGGGAGTTTGTTTTCCTATCAGGGACGCTAGGTTATTTATTCTCCGAGCTTCGCTTGGGGTTTTTGTTCTACTGGGGTTTGGGATGCTCTGCATTCTTTTTCCTTGGGTGTGGTCCTCTGGTTGCGTACTCTGAGGAGATATGGAGACTTGCCTTTGTTCTACTCGCTCTGTTCTCTTCCTTTTGGGTTGAGATTTGTGAGTGAGTCTTGTTCCCGTTCTCCGGGTTAGACCAGTTATTCCCTGGTGAGGTCTGATTTTTCAGACGGGGGATTTGTGTTCTCTGGGGTGTTGTTTGGTTTAAACATTTCTGAGGCTCGGGCCTATAGTTTTGTTTGGGATCTTTCTGGAGGTCTGGAAACTTATGATCCTGTGGCTGTTGAGTTTTTCCCAGGGAACATAAGCTATGGCCTAAGGATTGGCTAGTTAAGCCTGCTAGCAGTTTGGCCAGGTTCTGGGCGCTCTCGGATGCGCTACTTATGGCTTGCCTTGTCCTTTGAACAATGTATATTACCCTTTGTGGGGAGTTCTTTCTGGATGACTTTCATTCGGCTTTTGTTTTCCGACTTGGCTCATGCCTCGTGAGCATGTGCACTGTCTTTATATGTGCCTTTCCCTTTGGGGGGGTTGTTTGGTCCTTCTTATGAAGGTTTTTTTTTTTTGTTCCTCTCTCTGGAGGGTTGTTGTCCTGTCCTGCTGTCCTGTGTGCTGGAAGTTGTAACAGTTTGCTTCCTGGGAGCTTGTGCTGTTCCTTCTGTGGAGATTGGAATCTCCGTGTTGAGACTGTCAGTTATATTGGGTTCTCATAGGATTCTTCTGCATTTGAAATGTTCTTCTCCTATGGGTTTTCTTTGGCAGTACCTATTTGAGCTCTTTGGTTAGCACCCGAGTTCTGTTGGGGTGACCGAGTTCACCCCATTCCGTCCTTCACTAGGGGTTGCTGTTTGGGGTCCTTTCTGTTCCCCTGTTTTTCAGACCTGCCTGTCGCTTGGGCTGGTCCGGTGTGGAGCAGGATCTGAGATATGTGGTCATCCTAGGGCCTTTTAAGGTTCAGTGAGCCTTTTTGTGGTTTTGTGCCTTCTCTATGTTCAAGATATTTGAGAAGGACTGATGGCTTTTGTATAGACTGTGATGTGCCCACTGTTTAGTGGATGTCTAGCAGTCTGGCAATTAGGATTTGATATCTCTTTTCAGCTGCTCTTACTTACTGACAATTATTTTATTTTATAGTTGTCCTGGTATGTCTGTAGGGTGTGAGTCGCCTCAGGTGTTTACTTATCTGGGCTTGCTGCACGTGTTCGATCTGGGAATATTTCGATATTCTGAGTTATCTGTGACTTGAGGACTCTGTCTTCAGTTGTCTTTTAGATGCGGTTGCATTGTATTTAGTAGAAGTTTTCTTCTCTGTTTTTGTTCCCGGTCTTAACCGTTTCGGGTCTCAGTGAGCCTGGCTTGGTTCTCAGGCTTCCTTTTTTCTATTGGAACCGGTTGCACTTTATTTGGGGTCCCTTCGGGGATCCTTGATTTTTTCTTTCACATTTTATCCTTTTTTAGGGAGTTTTTGGTGCTTGATCCCTTCCTATATAAGGGGTGGGACATTGGGGTCCGACTGCTGGGCGGTGGTGTCTCCTGGAGGCTGGTTGGCTCAGTCGAGTCCTTACTGCGGTCTCTAGCAAGGTTTTATGGACTATCTGTGGGTCAGTGTCCTTGGGGCTTTTTCCATTTTCTAAACTTTATCGGCTTCGGACGAAGTGTTTTATTTTGGGTAGGGCTTGTGGGCCTGGTGCCCTCAGAATGGGCTGCCTTTTGTACCCTCCCGTTTTGCATTCAGTGTCCTCTATAGCTTGGGTATTGCTTTCCCAAAAATAATGAATGCAGATGTGGACTCTTTCCATTTATGAAGAAAAACATAAATTATGCTTACCTGATAATTTTCTTTTCTTCAGATGGAAAGAGTCCACAGCTCCCCGCACGTGTTTTTCTATGTGGCGTCTGTTATTTTTATTCTTCTGGCACCTTTTCACCCTGATATTTCTTCTACTGTTCCTTGTTCCTCGGCAGAATGACTGGGGGATGACTGGGGGATGAGGAAAGTGGGAGAGGTATTTAAGCCTTTGGCTGGTGTGTCTTTTGCCTCTTCCTGGTGGCCAGGTTCTGAATTCCCAAAAGTAATGAATGTAGCTGTGGACTCTTTCCATCTGAAGAAAAGAAAATTATCAGGTAAGCATAATTTATGTTATCCCGCTTGAGGATAGTTCGTCGTTTAAAGAGGATAAGAAGATAGAAACTCTGTTGAGAAAGATATTTCAACATACAGGATATTTGTTTCAACTGGCAGCGGCGGTTGCAGCGGTTGCTGGAGGGGCTACCTACTGGTGCGTCTCCTTATCTGAGTTGATCGAGGTTCAAGGTCCCCTCGATGGGATCCAAGAAGAATTAAGGCCTTAAGGGTTGCTAATTCTTTTATTTGTTTTGCAAATATGCAGATTATTCGCCTAAATGCTAAGGCTTCAGGTTTTTTAGTTCAAGCCCGTAGGGCACTATGGCTGAAAATCTTGGTCTACGAACATGACTTTGAAGTCAAGACTTTTTTCCCTCCCTTTTAAGGGAAAGATTCTATTTGGTCCAGGCCTGGACTCTATTATATCCACGGTTTACGGAAGGCAAAGGTGCCTTTTTACCGCAGGATAAGAAGAACAAACCTAAAGGACAAGGTCCTAATTTTGTTTCCTTTCATTCGGATAAATCCCAAAGCTAGCAGCCCTCTGCAAAGCCTGAGCAATTTAAGGGCACTTGGAAGCCGGCTCAGTCCTGGAATAAGTCCAAGCAAAACAAGAAGCCGCCTAGACAAAGTCGGCATGAAGGGGAGCCCCCCGATCCCGCTATGAATCTGGTAGGGGGCAGACTATAGCTGTTTTCTGACGCTTGGTTTGGGGACGTGCAAGACCGGTGGATCCTGGAGGTCATCGCTCAGGGATACAGGATAGGTTTCAAGTCTCGTCCACCCTGGGGCAGATTCCACTTGTCAAACCTGTCTTCAAGGCCAGAAAAACAAGAAGCCTTTCTGGGGTGCATGAGGGATCTATCCTCCCTGGGAGTCATTGTACCGGTTCCTCTTGCAGAGGTCTGGGATACTATTCCAACCTGTTTGTGGTCCCGATGAAGGAGGGAACCTTCCGCCCAATTCTGGACCTAAAGTGAGGATATTCCTTACAGACCAGAGAACGCCACAAGCTAACTTCCGCTTGTCTTGCCCTCCAGACCTCCTTCAGGCCCTCTCTGGCTCGGTGTATGGAGGTGATTGGTCTCATGGTGTCTTGCATGGACATCATTCCTTTTGCCAGGTTCCATCTCAGACCTCTTCAGCTGTGCATGCTGAGGCAGTGGAACGACGATCATTTGGATCTATCTCAACAGATTTCTCTGGACAACCGGTTGAGAGAATCTCTCTCTTGGTGGCTCTGTCCAGATCACCTGTCCCAAGAGACATCCTTCTTGACACCATCCTGGGAGATTGTGACTACGGACGCAAATCTGTCAGGATGGGGAGCTGTTTGGGGTGCCAGGAAGACACAGGGCCTGTGGACTCGAGAGGAATCTCTCCTCCCGATCCACATTTTGGAACTTCGAGCGATTTTCAATGCTCTGAAGGCTTTGCCGCTTCTGGGTTCGTCCCAGTTTATCAGATTCCAATCAGACAACATAACCTTGGTGGCTTATATGAACCATCAGGGGAGAACGAGAAGCTCCTTAGCAATGAGGGAAGTATCTCAAATTCTGGAATGGGCGGAGGCCCACAACTGCTCACTGTCATCGATCCACATTCCGAGTGTGGACAACTGGGAAGCGGATTTCCTCAGCAGACAATCATTTCATCCAGGGGAATGGTCTCTCCATCCCGAGGTGTTTGCGGAGATTTGCAACAGATGGTGGACGCCGGAGATAGATCTCATGGCGTCCCGGCTCAATTCCAAGCAATCCAGATATGGGTCTCAGTCCAGGGATCCTCAGAAGGAGCTAATAGGTGCATTAGCAGTGTCTTGGAGATTCAATCTAATTTAAATGTTTCCTCCGTTACCACTTCTTCCTCGTATACACTGTGTGCAGAATTATTAGGCAAATGAGTATTTTGACCACATCATCCTCTTTATGCATGTTGTCTTACTCCAAGCTGTATAGGCTCGAAAGCCTACTACCAATTAAGCATATTAGGTGATGTGCATCTCTGTAATGAGAAGGGGTGTGGTCTAATGACATCAACACCCTATATCAGGTGTGCATAATTATTAGGCAACTTCCTTTCCTTTGGCAAAATGGGTCAAAAGAAGGACTTGACAGGCTCAGAAAAGTAAAAAATAGTGAGATATCTTGCAGAGGGATGCAGCACTCTTAAAATTGCAAAGCTTCTGAAGTGTGATCATCGAACAATCAAGCGTTTCATTCAAAATAGTCAACAGGGTCGGAAGAAACGTGTGGAAAAACCAAGGCGCAAAATAACTGCCCATGAACTGAGAAAAGTCAAGCGTGCAGCTGCCAAGATGCCACTTGCCACCAGTTTGGCCATATTTCAGAGCTGCAACATCACTGGAGTGCCCAAAAGCACAAGGTGTGCAATACTCAGAGACATGGCCAAGGTAAGAAAGGCTGAAAGACGACCACCACTGAACAAGACACACAAGCTGAAACGTCAAGACTGGGCCAAGAAATATCTCAAGACTGATTTTTCTAAGGTTTTATGGACTGATGAAATGAGAGTGAGTCTTGATGGGCCAGATGGATGGGCCCGTGGCTGGATTGGTAAAGGGCAGAGAGCTCCAGTCCGACTCAGACGCCAGCAAGGTGGAGGTGGAGTACTGGTTTGGGCTGGTATCATCAAAGATGAGCTTGTGGGGCCTTTTCGGATGGAGTCAAGCTCAACTCTCAGTCCTACTGCCAGTTTCTGGAAGACACCTTCTTCAAGCAGTGGTACAGGAAGAAGTCTGCATCCTTCAAGAAAAACATGATTTTCATGCAGGACAATGCTCCATCACACGCGTCCAAGTACTCCACAGCGTGGCTGGCAAGAAAGGGTATAAAAGAAGAAAATCTAATGACATGGCCTCCTTGTTCACCTGATCTGAACCCCATTGAGAACCTGTGGTCCATCATCAAATGTGAGATTTACAAGGAGGGAAAACAGTACACCTCTCTGAACAGTGTCTGGGAGGCTATGGTTGCTGCTGCACGCAATGTTGATGGTGAACAGATCAAAACACTGACAGAATCCATGGATGGCAGGCTTTTGAGTGTCCTTGCAAAGAAAGGTGGCTATATTGGTCACTGATTTTTTTTTTTATTTTTTTTTTTTTTTTTTTTTTTAAATTTTGAAATTCTTTTATTGAGATTATTCCAAAATATACATAGAGAAGCATTAAAGAAACTTTTGAACTGACATCAAATGTTACAATAAATGATAATCTGTTACAGTTAAACAATTAGATTTATAGCAATAAGACTCGAGGTTAATTATTACTGTTGGGTTAGGCAACAGGTACCAATCAGCCAGCACTCGTAATTGACAATATACAATGGATAAAATAATAGTGAAAATGACCACCATGAGAATAACAATGACCTCCTTCTGACTGTCATAGGTTAACCTTACGTTGTGAGTATGTTTAGGGTCTAGGTGTAAAGAGATTGCATGCGAGATTGCTATTTTATGGTCGGTTGATGAGGGAGTTCGAGGGGGTAAGTTAATATTGGCTATTTATGTATTCCTCCCATAGAAATGTTATATTATTAAATTCTTCCGCTCGTTTGGTACTAGTGTAGTGGTATTTCTCCAGCTGGAGATAGTGTGTCACTTTGGATTTCCAAACTGCAGGGGGTGGCAAGTTTGTTTTTTTCCAATTAAGCGGGATTAGTCTTTTTGCAGAGTTGATCATGATCGTAAGAAGTGTTTGTTTTAATTTGCATGAGATTTTGGGGAATTTGTTGAAAAGAAAGACCCAAGGTGTGAACGGGAGTGGAGTGCCCATAACTTTTTCAATCTCTGATCTTAGGGAGCACCAAAAGGATGATACTATCGGACAAGTCCACCAGATATGTGCAAAAGTAGCTGGCTCTCCGCAATTCCTCCAGCACGCGGTAGTCGTACTGGGGAATAAGTGATGTAATCGGACTGGTGTATAGTACCACCTACTTAGCAGTTTGATATTCATTTCCAGCACCGAAATGGATGATGAGGCTTTGGTCATCTGCTGGAATATGATATTCCACTCAGGCGGTTCCAAGGTGACTTCTAAGTCCGATTCCCATTTAGCTACGTAAGTAGGGGGTATCGAGTGGGACACCCGTGATAGTATTTTATATGTCAGAGATAGAATTCCTCTCTGTGGGTGAGGTTGAAAGCACAATGTTTCAAATGGAGAAAGTTGCCTTTTAAATTGAGATCTGGAGGTATGTGTCGCTAGGTAGTGTTTCAATTGTGTGTAAGTGTACCAGTTTTGGAAATGTGTCCCAAGGATTTCGCATATTGCCTGTTGTGATTGAATTTCACCATCTTTGTAGAAAAGGTGGTGTGGGATTGAGCTTTGCAAAAAGGGGGTGGGGTGGGATATGTTGGTTATCCCTTTCAGAAATGGAAATGGTATGTTCTTACTAGCCGGGGTCAGAGGGGAGTATGTGGTGGAGACTGCAGGGTATTTCTGAAGTATGTTGTCCCATTGTCTAAAGGTTTCATGCACTAACCTTGGGGTTGTATGTAGTAATTTACGTTGGGCGTTGGGAATCCAACAGTTCCCGCAGAGGTAGTGCTGATCTGAGAGTGATTGTTCTAGTTGTACCCATTCCTTATTCATGTTGTGTTTGCACCAGTCTGTAATTCGTGTTAGAAAAACTGACTGTCTATAGCGCATTAGATTTGGGGCTCCGATCCCTCCTAGCTCCTTTGGGCGATATAAAGTGGAGGTAGCAATGCGGGGCCTTTTGTGCGACCATGTGAAACAGTTTATTTGTTTTTGCAGGGAAAATAGTAGGTTGTCTGGGAGGGGAATTGGGAGGGTTTGCAAATAATACAGGATTTTAGGTAAAATAATCATTTTGATAGCGTTGATTTTTCCTAGCCAGGAGAGGGGCTTACAATTCCATGAGTTAAGGGTGGATTGAGTTGTTGAGTTAAGGGTTTTATAGTTTAGTGAGATTATGGTTTCTATAGATGGTGAAATGTATACCCCCAGATACTTAATTGCCTTAGACTGTATGCGAAAATGATATCTTTGTTGTATTTTCTCTATTACATTAGAGTGTAAGTGTATGGCCAATAATTCGGTTTTTGAGATGTTGATTTTAAAGTTGGAGTATAATCCATACGTTTGTAATGTTTGCAACAGGGGGGGTAATGATGTCTCGGCGTCTTAACGTTAAAAAGATATCGTCCGCGTATAGGGTTATCTTATATGTGGCAGATCCAATCTCTATTCCATGAATGTTGGCATCGTATCTGATGTGGGAAGCCAGCACTTCCATCGCCAATATAAATAGAAGCGGCGAGAGCGGGCAGCCCTGCCTTGTTCCATTTGTAATTTTAAAAGGGGAAGAGATGGAGTCATTTAATTTAATTTTGGCCTGTGGATTATTGTAGAGTGCGAATATTTTCCCTATAATTTGTTGGGGAAAGCCAAATGTGTGCATAGTTTGTTTCAGAAAAGACCAGTCTAGCCTGTCAAAGGCTTTTTCCGCGTCCATAGCTAGAAATGCCGATGGGATCGTTTGGGTAGTGGCATATTCCATAAGGTCTAATATTTTGGTGGTATTGTCCCTAGCTTCCCTAGAGGGTGTGAAGCCTGCTTGATTGATATGTATGATTGAGGGTAGGATTAGGTTTATTCTGGTAGCTATGATTTTTGCAAACAGTTTTACATCAAAATTCAGGAGGGAGATGGGTCGAAAATTCGCAGGCGTGTCTGGGGGTTTACCTGGTTTCGGAAGCACAACCACCTGTGCTTCCAGCATTGAAGATGGGAAAGGGTTATCGTCAGCTACCTCATTGAAAATCGTAGTAAGGTGAGGTGTCAATATAGCCGAGAAAGTTTTATAATATTTGGCTGTAAAGCCATCTGGCCCTGGGCTTTTCCCGTTTTTAAGGGTTTTAATAGCTATTTGGACTTCTTGAGGGGATATTGGTTTGTTGAGTTGATTTTTTTGATCCTCTGTCAATACAGGTGTCGGGTATTTTGTGATATACTGTATGAGTTTAGCAGAGTGATCTGTTGTGGGGCCTTCGTTTTGGAGATTATATAACGATGTGTAGTATTCGTGAAAGGCCTGCAGGATATCCGGGGTAGTTTGGAATGGGTTCCCTTTGGGGTTTTGTAGTTCATAAATATGGGATTTGAATCTCTTTTTTTTTAACGCTCTAGCTAAAAGTTTACCTGATCTGTTATTTTCAAAATAAAACAAACTATTGGTTTTTTTGCGCTGTAACTGGTATTCTATGTCCAAAAAATTGTCTAACTCTGTTCGGGTTGTCTGGATTTCAGTTAAAATGTCAGTGTTTTCTGGGGATCTCTTATGCGCATGTTCTAGCTGTGCATATTTTGAGGTCCTGATATCGTTTGCGGTAGGTCTGTGTGTGATGGGCTTTTAATTTCCACTGGTAAGGGGTAAGAGGGGTGTTGGGCCAGGTGAATTTAAGTTGGACAGACGAGTGGTCTGACCAGAAAGTCGGTATTATATCACATTTGTTTATGTGGGAGAGACCATTCTGGTTTGTAAGGATGTAATCTAGCCTACTATAAGATTTGTTGGGGTGGGAAAAGAAGGTATAGTCTCTTTTCTCTCTGTGCATAAATCTCCAAATGTCGTAAAGCTTCATGTCTCTCATTCCCTGCCAAATGGTTTTGGAAAGTTTTCGGGGAATTTGTATGTTTACGTTGGTACTATCAATAGTGGGCTGTAAAGGTACATTGAAATCTCCGGACAGAAAAATTGGGCCTTTAGCTAAGTCTAGTACTTTAGTAAACATAGTGCGGAAAAAGGGGAGTTGGTGGGTATTGGGGGCATATATGTTTATGAGTGTTATGGGTCTTCCGTATAATAGACCTGACAGACCCAGGAATCGGCCTTCTCTATCTGTAATCTTTTTGATAATAGTAAATGGGACAGATTTATGTATCAGAATGCTCACCCCATTTTTTTTATTCGGGCCTGTGCTATGGAAGTGTGTGGTGAAGTGCTTCCCAAAATATTTAGGTACGTTATGTGATTTAAAATGCGTTTCTTGAAGGAAGAGAATGTCTATGTGTCGCTTTGACAGATCAGATAGGGCTTTAGATCTCTTTATTGGCGAGTTAAAGCCTTTTACGTTTTGAGTCAGGAGGGTCAATTGAGGTGGTGGATTACAGGTCATTATTGATGTTATAGAGTTGTAGACTTCTGTGGTATGATTGAGTGTTGAGGCATGTATTGGCATATGGCTCGAGAATAAGATAGATGTTCATGAACATTGTAACAGGTATTAGAGTTGCATTAAACTGGGTACATATCAAGTAACAATATATCCAACTTAACAAAATAAACACGTAAAACACTTTAAACAAATTAAACAGAAAAAACAGAAAAAAGGCTCCCTGCCTAACATAGGCCATTTCTGAGAGCACTCGTAGAGGGGAAAACTGTTGGCTAACCCTTGTGGTGTATATATCACTGATTTGTTTTTGTTTTGTTTTTGAATGTCAGAAATGTATATTTGTGAATGTTGAGATGTTATATTGGTTTCACTTGTAAAAATAAATAATTGAAATGGGTATATATTTGTTTTTTGTTAAGTTGCCTAATAATTATGCACAGTAATAGTCACCTGCACACACAGATATCCCCCTAAAATAGCTATAACTAAAAACTACTTCCAAAACTATTCAGCTTTGATATTAATGAGTTTTTTGGGTTCATTGAGAACATGGTTGTTGTTCAATAATAAAATTAATCCTCAAAAATACAACTTGCCTAATAATTCTGCACTCCCTGTAGTGGCCCGCATCAAGCAGGAGCAAGCATCAGTGATACTGATTGCTCCATCGTGGCCACGAAGGTTCGCGGACCTGGTGGGGATGTCCTCATCTCCTCCATGGAGGTTACCTTGTCGCAGGGATCTGTTGGAATAGGGTCCCTTTGTTCATCAAAATCTAGATTCTCTGAGGCTGACTGCATGGAGATTAAACGTTTAGTCTTAGCCAAGAGAGGTTTCTCTGAGAGGGTTATTGACACTCTCCTTCAGGCTCGTAAGTCTGTTACTCGTCGCATCTACCATAAGTTGTGGAGAGCTTACTTGTTCTGGTGTGAAGAGCGGGGTTTCGCCTGACATAAGGTCAAGGCCTCCAGGATTCTTTCCTTTCTCCAGGAGGTTCTGGAGAAGGGCCTTTCTGCCAGTTACCTGAGAGGACAGATTTCGTCTCTTTCTGTTTTGCTGCATAAGAGGCTTGCAGAGCTTCCTGATGTGCAATCCTTCATTAAGGCTCTGATCAGGATCAGACCAGTGTTTAGATCTAAAGGTCCACCTTGGAGTTTGAATCTTGTTCTTAGGTTTTTGCAGCGGGCTTCGTGTGAGCCTATGCATTTGATTAACATTAAATTGTTGTCCTGGAAGGTTCTTTTTCTATTGGCATCGGCACGCCGAGTTTCTGAAATGGCTGCCGTGCAATGTGAGCCTCCCTATCTAGTGTTTCACTCTGATAAGGCTGTTCTACGTACCCGCTTGGGGTTTCTTCCTAAGGTGGTGTCTGTTCATAACATCAATCAGGAGATTGTGGTTCCTTCCTTGTGTCCTAATCCTTCTTCCTCGACTTCCACTTCATAATCTGGATGTTGTTCGAGCTTTTAAGTTATATCTTCAAGTTACTAAGGATTTTAGACAAACTTCTTCCTTGTTTGTTATCTACTCTGGGAAGCGTAAGGGTCTGAAGGCCTCTTCGACTTCCTTATCTTTTTGGTTGAGGTGTGTTAGCTTAGCTTATGAGTCAGCGGGACTTAAACCTCCTCAGTGGATTATGGCTCATTCTACTAGAGCAGTGGCTTCTTCTTGGGCCTTTTAAATGCATCTATGGAGCATATTTGTAAGGCACCTGGTCCTCCTTACATACTTTTTCAAAATTCTACAAATTTGACGTTTTTGCTTCAGCTGAAGCAGGTTTTGCAGGCTGTGGTGCCCTCAGATTAGGGTCCGCCTTTTTCTTTTACTCCTCCCGTTATCATTCAGTTGTCCTCTAGAGCTTGGGTATAGTTTTCCCAACAGTATGGAATGATGCCGTGGACTCTCCTCATATTAAGAAGGAAAACATAAATTATGATTACCTGATAATTTCATTTCCTTCTGTATGAGGAGAGTCCACGGCCCCCCTCCCGCATACTCCAATGGGCGGACCAAAATTTAGTTTTTCTCTTCCGGCACCATTTATACCCTGATATTTCTCCTACTGTTCCTTGTTCCCTTGGCAGAATGACTGGGATATGAGGGAAGTGGGGGGAGTATTTAAGCCTTTGGCTGGGGTGTCTTTGCCTCCTCCTGGTGGCCAGGTTCAGTATTCCCAACAGTAAGGAATGATGCTGTGGACTCTCCTCATACAGAAGGAAATGATCAGGTAAGCATAATTTATGTTTTTAACTATGTATTTACTGTAAATATTTTACATTTACTAATGTGAATATGCTTTGTTGTTTGCGCGATGGGTGTTTGTTTTTCCCAACAATTTTTCCCCCCATTGACTTCTATGGGGAATGCGAAAAAGCAATGGAGTTTGGGCTATCTCGGGTGTTATTTTTTTTCTCTCTATTGATCTCTATGGGGAATACATGCACACAAAAACTTAAAGTGAAGGTGAACTTTGATGAATGAAAGCCGTTTTTTAAAAATACTATTAAAAATAGGGGTACTTTCATTCATCAAAGTTTACAAAGCAGCCTTTTTAATTAAAAACTTACCTATCTTCTTTGCACAGCCAGAGCAGCTTCCCCCTCCTGGAAATGCTCTCTTCACACGTCATCAATGACTTATCCGGCTTCCTCCAATCACAGCATGGCCTCAGGCAATGACTACCCTGGGGGAAAAGCCGTGATTAGAGAAAGCTGGATTAGTCATTGCTGACGTGTGAAGAGAGGAAATCCAGGTGGGGGAAGCTGTTCTGGCTGTGAAAATAAAAAAAGGTAAGTTTTTAATCAAAACGTCTGCTTTGTAAACTTTGATGAATTAAAGTGCCCCTGTTTTTAATAGTATTTTTAAAAAACGGGCTTTCAATTATCAAAGTTTACCTTCACTTTAAGTTTGTTTTTTTGTGCTATTTGGGTTAATGCTAGTGCAAAATATGTTTTTTTGGAACTTGTAATTCGATCGCAACCCGAAAAGAGCAAAAAATAAATAAATACTGCGCCACTTAATCTAGTCTAATAATGTGTATGTGTATGTATGTATGTATGTATGTATGTGTGTGTGTGTGTGTGTGTGTGTGTGTATATATATATATATATATAAGAAAGTTGGATGCACACAAAAGGGCAGGCCTTGTACTCCTGCACAAGTTACCTAAACAAAGCAATGTACACAGACTATATTAATTATGAAATATGTTGTGTTAAAAAGATTTGTTTATTATTACACACAAAAGAATTATACAGTTCTTCTACAAGACAGCGACCACATTCAACAGAGTTATGGGATAGCAATATAAACAAGAAAGGGCAAACAGGCACTGTATATAGAGTACATTAAGGTCCTATGAATGAGTAGAAAAAAAAAAATATATATTAGGCCAGCCGATAAGGGTGGAGCCATTGTGTTGTTAGATTACTCAGTATACCGGTTGGAGGTGTTACAACAACTTGACGATGGACTCACTTATCATAAGCTTACCTTCAACACTACCAACACATTTAAATTGCAGGTTGACAAACTCTTAGGATTGGCTCTAAATGCTGGGTACATTTATGAAGATACTCACAGATTTATGACTGTTGATAATCCAATCTGCCCCATACTATACCTGCTTTCTAAGATATATAAAAGTTTGTCAAATCCACCTGGTCGTCCGATTGTTTCTGCCAGGGGTTCATTATTTCAACCCCTGGCTGAATACATTGACTACTTTTTACAACCAGTAGTCAAATCCACTGTCTCTTACCTTAGGGATTCATCTGAACTTATCCGTCAACTTAATTAGGTGGTTGACATAGGTTCGTCTGACATTCTTGTGACCATGGATGTAATTAATTTCTTCACCATTATTCCCCATACACCTGGGATGGACATGGTCAGAAGAATCCTCTCTTCCAATGCTAACTATGTGGGACCCCCTATAGAATTCTTGCTAAATCTACTGGAGCTCTGACTTGTCAATAATTATTTTCGGTTTGAAAATTGTTTTTACCTACAAACGTTAGGCACTGCCATGGGGTCTAACATAGCCCCATTGTATGCCAACATATATATGTCCATGTATGAACATGATTACATTTTGACTACAGAACAGAGCTTTATTAGGTTTTATCGACGGTATATAGATGTATTCCTAGTTTAGAAGGGTGATTTGGAGTCTCTACATGTGTGATTTAATCATTTGAATTCCATTAATTCTTCTGTACGGTTCAAGATGGATATAGATAATGATAAAATCCATTTCCTTGATCTTGAGATATACAAGAGTGAGACAGCAGATGGGTTGAGGTTATTTACTACTCTCTATAGCAAACCTACTGATAAAAATTCCATACTACACTTTAATAGTTTTCACCCTAGACTTCAGAAAACAGGAGTTAGTTCCTCTCAGCTCCTGCGTGTTGTACGCAACAACACCGAGGAGGCTCACAGGAAACATCAGCTGGATGCGATGGCACAGAAGTTCATCAATAGAGGGTACCCGGAACCACTTATCATAACACAATGTGAGAAAGCACACACAATGACCCAGCAATCCATTAGCAATCAACCACAGAAGCCTGCTGAATAACGTTTGAATTATATCACTACTTACACCCCAGCATCACATAAAGTACAGGAGGTTATCAAACAACATTGGCTGATTGTATCCACGGATACCAGCTTACCATTTGTCGAGATGCCACCACCTCAGCTGGTTTATAAGAGGGCGCAGAACCTTAGAGACTTGTTGGTGCGCACTGATCCAGTACAAAATTACCAGAAGACCACCTGGCACCGCAAAAGAAAAAAAGGCTGTTATAGGTGCGGAAATTGTACGACCTGCAATGGCATGTTGTCTGGCAATACATTCCATCATCCTCATACCAACAAAAGATCTACCATTCGGCATCGATTGACCTGTACTTCTGATCATGTCATTTATGTGTTTATCCGTCCATGTTCCCTTTTATTACATGGGGAAAACGATAACCACATTCAGAGAGAGGTTGGCCAACTACAAATCGGCTATAAGGCTGGCCCTTGATAAGGGCAATTCGGATCAACCTGTGGTTCGTCATTTCCTACAAGCGGGACATGCCGTCTGTACGATGAGGACTATATTAATCGATCACGTCCCTAAATCTATGAGGGGTGGTGATCGATCAAAGGCTTTACTGAGAATAGAATCACGCTGGATACATAGACTGGACACCATTGACCCGAAGGGTCTTAACGTGATGATTGACTACAGCTGTTTTTATAAGTGACTGTGAGCTTCCCCTCCTCCAATAACTCAGTTTCTACCATCTCCTTGGAAGCACTTTGTGTATGTGTTTTTTTAATTCTGTATATAGAACACGATGATCTGGTTAATAGTGCTAGTGACTAAGCATTGCTATAGGATCTTATGCTTTAGATATTTATATGGCTATACGTTAGGTGTTATTCTTATACAAGATATATTGCACCACACAGTTACTTGTTGTTGACTAGTCACTGGATCTAAGAACCGATCTGAATTGTATGTGTAATATTGTTTAGTTAACTATATGAACCTGTTATGCTTAGGCTCAAAATTCTTTGTTTGGGTCTGTTGTCATGGTAACGCTTGTCTAGCTGGGGGCGGTGTTCCTGTGTTCAGTGCTCTGATAAGCTGTTGCTAAGTGGTCACGCTTTGTATATTATGAGCGTACACGCGTTTCCATGACAACGGATGCTATTTTTGATGACGTCATCACACAATGCGGACATGTGGTCTGCTGGTTATGCAAATACCTATCTGGTGCTGTCTGTTGTTATGATTACGGTCTCACTGTGATGACTCAGCGATCAGTCAGATCTCTTTCAGCTGTTCTCCATGAATTTTAGGGGATGGGGTATATAAGGTAGCACTTTGGGATGTGTTGTATGCCTGTGATGTGTGTTTTTTACATGTGACCAAGGCCTCCATGTGAGGCCGAAACGTTATGTTTTGATACATTAAAGGTGATTATTTAAATCTCTTTGTGCTCGCTTAAGTGTTGTGGACAACTGAGGATACACACCAGATCCTGATCCCCAGCCCTTTTTCATATATATATATATATATATATATATATATATATACACACATATACACTGTGTGTGTGTGTGTGTGTGTGTATATATATATATATACCCAAATAGTGTAGTATAACTGCTTGGTTAAAGTCCCCTAAGGTAATCCACTTACTAGAAAGGACCTCAATCACAATGCCGCATAAAGTAGAAACCTCCGGTATTGCATCTTATGTGGTCATCCAAGATGCGGTGTCTGCACTCAAGATATAAGGAAGTGGGTAGGGAAGTAACAAAACAGAAAAATAATAGTATAATACTGTTTATTAAAAATCACACTCACATTCATTACCCTAAAATAGTATGAGGTATGTGTACAAATGTCAGCCTAGGCACTGTCCATTAGTGGCTACAGATCGAGAGTCTTTCCTCCCTTTTCTGTGATCTGAGACAACTAGCCAGGAGAGTATACAGTCCAAAATAGTATTATAAGTCTGTTTAATAGACTTCTAATACTATTTCTGACTCTAATTCTATTTTTATGCTATGCAACATACCTCATTCTGTTTGAGGGTAATGAATGTGAGTGTGTTTTTTACAAATGGAACACTCTGTTAAGTGTTTGGGATTATACATCTATTTTCTCTTGTTAAGTGTATCCAGTCCACGGATCATCCATTACTTGTGGGATATTCTCCTTCCCAACAGGAAGTTGCAAGAGGATCACCCACAGCAGAGCTGCTATATAGCTCCTCCCCTCACTGCCATATCCAGTCATTCTCTTGCAACTCTCAACAAAGATGGACGTAGTAAGAGGAGAGTGGTATATTATATTTAGTTTTTTAACTTCAATCAAAAGTTTGTTATTTTTAAATGGTACCGGAGTGTACTGTTTCATCTCAGGCAGCATTAGAAGAAGAATCTGCCTGTGATTTCTATGATCTTAGCAGAAGTAACTAAGATCCATTGCTGTTCTCACATATTCTGAGGAGTGAGGTAACTTCAGAGAGGGAATGGCGTGCAGGTTTTCCTGCAATAAGGTATGTGCAGTTAATATTTTTCTAGGGATGGAATTTGCTAGAAAATGCTGCTGATACCGGATTAATGTAAGTAAAGCCTTAAATGCAGTGATAGCGACTGGTATCAGGCTTATTATTAGAGATACATACTCTTATAAAAGTGTAATATAAAACGTTTGCTGGCATGTTTAATCGTTTTTATATATGTTTGTTGAAAAAACTTATTGGGGCCTAGTTTTTTTCCACATGGCTGGTTTGATTTTTGCCTAGAAACAGTTCCTGAGGCTTTCCACTGTTGCAATATGAGTGGGAAGGGCCTATTTTAGTGCTTTTCTGTGCAGCGAAAAATACTGACAGAGACATTCAGCTTCTTCCTGCATGATCCAGGACATCTCTGAAGGGCTCAAAAGGCTTCAAAGTCGTGTTTGAGGAGGGTAACAATCACAGTAGACTGTGGCAGTTGTGACTGTGTTTAAAAAAACGTTTTTGTCATTTATTATTCTGTTTTTGTATTAAGGGGTTAATCATCCATTTGCAAGTGGGTGCAATGCTCTGCTGACTTGTTACATACACTGTAAAAATGTTGTTAGTGTAACTGCCTTTTTTCACTGTTATTTCAAATTTTGTCAAAATTTGTTTCTCTTAAAGGCACAGTAACGTTTTTTATATTGCTTGTTAACTTGCTTTAAAGTGTTTTCCAAGCTTGCTAGTCTCATTGCTAGTCTGTACAAACATGTCTGAAACAGAGGATACTTGTTCATTATGTTTAAAAGCCATGGTGGAGCCCCATAGGAGAATGTGTACTAAATGTATTGATTTCACCTTAAACAGTAAAGATCAGTCTTTATCTATAAAAGAATTGTCACCAGAGGGGTCTGTCGAGGGGGAAGTTATGCCGACTAACTCTCCCCACGTGTCGGACCCTTCGCCTCCCGCTCAAGGGACACACGCTAATATGGCGCCAAGTACATCAGGGACGCCCATAGCGATTACTTTGCAGGACATGGCTGCAATCATGAATAATACCCTGTCAGAGGTATTATCCAGATTGCCTGAATTGAGAGGCAAGCGTGATAGCTCTGGGGTTAGACAAGATACAGAGCGCGTAGATGCTGTAAGAGCCATGTCTGATACTGC
This sequence comes from Bombina bombina, assembly GCF_027579735.1. Lineage (NCBI taxonomy): Eukaryota > Metazoa > Chordata > Amphibia > Anura > Bombinatoridae > Bombina > Bombina bombina. Next base: position 1,105,838,670 of record NC_069502.1, on the reverse strand, counting down.
GTCACAATATGCAGAACCTGAGGACGGAGAGCTTCAGTCTGTGGGTGACGTCTCTGAATCGGGGAGACCTTATTCAGAGATGTCTAATTTAAATTTAAGCTTGAGAACCTCGGTGTATAGCTTGGGGAGGTATTAGCTGCTCTGAATGACTGACACAATTGCAGTGCCAGAGAAATTGTGTAGGCTGGATAAATACTATGCAGTGCAGGTGAGTACTGATGTTTTTCCAATACCTAAAAGGCTTACAGTAATTATTAGTAAGGAGTGGGATAGGCCCGGTGTGCCCTTTTCCCCACCTCCTATATTTAGAAAAATGTTTCCAATAGATGCCACTACACGGGACTTATGGCAAACTGTCCCTAAGGTGGAGGGAGCAGTTTCTACTTTAGCAAAGCGTACCACTATCCCCGGTTGAGGACAGTTGTGCTTTTTCAGATCCAATGGATAAAAAAATTAGAGGGTTACCTTAAGAAAATGTTTATTCAACAAGGTTTTATTTTACAGCCCCTTGCATGCATTGCGCCTGTCACTGCTGCGGTGGCATTCTGGTTTGAGGCCCTGGAAGAGGCCATCCATACAGCTCCATTGACTGAAATTGTTGACAAGCTTAGAACTCTTAAGCTAGCTAACTCATTTGTTTCGGATGCCATTGTTCATTTGACTAAACTAACGGCTAAGAATTCCGGATTCGCCATCCAGGCGCGTAGGGCGCTATGGCTCAAATCCTGGTCAGCTAATGTGACTTCAAAGTCTAAATTACTCAACATTCCTTTCAAGGGGCAGACCTTATTCGGGCCTGGTTTGAAAGAAATTATTGCTGACATTACTGGAGGTAAGGGTCATAGCAGGCCTGGAAACCTAACCAGTCCTGGAACAAGGGCAATCAGGCCAGAAAGCCTGTTGCTGCCTCTAAGACAGCATGAAGGAGCGGCCCCCTATCCGACAACGGATCTAGTAGGGGGCAGACTCTCTCTCTTCGCCCAGGCGTGGGCAAAAGATGTTCAGGATCCCTGGGCGTTGGAGATCATATCTCAGGGATATCTTCTGGACTTCAAAGCTTCTCCTCCACAAGGGAGATTTCACCTTTCAAGATTATCTGCAAACCAGATAAAGAAAGAGGCATTCCTAAGCTGCGTACAAGATCTCCTTGTAATGAGAGTGATCCATCCAGTTCCGCGGACGGAACAAGGACAGGGGTTTTATTCAAATCTGTTTGTGGTTCCCAAAAAAGAGGGAACCTTCAGACCAATTTTGGATTTAAAGATCCTAAACAAATTCCTCAGAGTTCCGTCATTCAAGATGGAAACTATTCGAACCATTTTACCCATGATCCAAGAGGGTCAGTACATGACCACAGTGGACTTAAAGGATGCCTACCTTCACATTCCGATTCACAAGAATCATCATCAGTTCCTGAGGTTTGCCTTTCTAGACAGGCATTACCAATTTGTAGCTCTTCCATTCGGGTTGGCTACAGCCCCAAGAATTTTTACAAAGGATCTGGGCTCACTTCTGGCAGTCCTAAGACCGCGAGGCATAGCGGTGGCTCCTTACCTGGACAATATCCTGATACAGGCGTCAAGCTTTCAAATTGCCAAATCTCATACAGAGATAGTTCTGGCATTCCTGAGGTCGCATGGGTGGAAAGTGAACGAAGAAAAAAGTTCTCTATCTCCTCTCACGAGGGTTTCCTTCCCAGGGACTCTAATAGATTCTGTAGAAATGAAAATTTACCCGACGGAGTCCAGGTTATCAAAACTTCTAAATGCTTGCCGTGTTCTTCACTCCATTCCGCGCCCCACGGTGGCTCAGTGCATGGAAGTCATCGGCTTAATGGTAGCGGCGATGGACATAGTGCCATTCACGCGCCTGCATCTCAGACCGCTGCAATTATGCATGCTCAGTCAGTGGAATGGGGATTACACAGATTTGTCCCCTCTACTAAATCTGGATCAGGAAACCAGAGATTCTCTTCTCTGGTGGTTATCTCGGGCCCATCTGTCCAAGGGTATGACCTTTCGCAGACCAGATTGGACAATTGTAACAACAGATGCCAGCCTTCTAGGTTGGGGTGCAGTCTGGAACACCCTGAAGGCTCAGGGTTCATGGACTCAAGAGGAGAAACTCCTCCCAATAAATATTCTGGAGTTAAGAGCAATATTCAATGCTCTTCTGGCTTGTCCTCAGCTAGCAACACTGAGGTTCATCAGATTTCAGTCGGACAACATCACGACTGTGGCTTACATCAACCATCAAGGGGGAACCAGGAGTTCCCTAGCGATGTCAGAAGTCTCTAAGATAATTCGCTGGGCAGAGACTCACTCTTGCCACCTGTCAGCGATCCATATCCCAGGTGTAGAGAACTGGGAGGCGGATTTTCTAAGTCGTCAGACTTTTCATCCGGGGGAATGGGAACTCCATCCGGAGGTGTTTGCTCAATTGGTTCTCCGTTGGGGCAAACCAGAATTGGATCTCATGGCGTCTCGCCAGAACGCCAAGCTTCCTTGTTACGGATCCAGGTCCAGGGACCCAGAAGCGGCACTGATAGATACTCTAGCAGCGCCTTGGTTCTTCAACCTGGCTTATGCGTTTCCACCGTTTCCTCTGCTCCCTCGTCTGATTGCCAAAATCAAACAGGAAAGAGCATCGGTGATATTAATAGCGCCTGCGTGGCCACGCAGGACCTGGTATGCAGACCTAGTGGACATGTCATCCTTTCCACCATGGACTCTGCCTCTGAGACAAGACCTTCTAATACAAGGTCCTTTCAATCATCCGAATCTTCTTTCTCTGAGACTGACTGCATGGAGATTGAACGCTTGATCCTATCAAAGCGTGGCTTCTCCGAGTCAGTAATTGATACCTTAATACAGGCACGAAAGCCTGTCACCAGGAAAATTTACCACAAGATATGGCGTAAATATCTTCATTGGTGTGAATCCAAGAATTACTCATGGAGTAGGGTTAGGATTCCTAGGATATTGTCCTTCCTCCAAGAGGGTTTGGACAAAGGATTATCAGCTAGTTCTTTAAAGGGACAGATTTCAGCTTTGTCTATTCTTTTACACAAGCGTCTGGCAGAAGTTCCAGACGTTCAGGCATTTTGTCAGGCTTTGGTTAGAATTAAGCCTGTGTTTAAACCTGTTGCTCCTCCATGGAGCTTAAACTTGGTTCTTAAAGTTCTTCAAGGGGTTCCGTTTGAACCCCTTCATTCTATTGATATCAAACTTCTTTCATGGAAAGTTCTTTTTCTGATGGCTATTTCCTCGGCTCGAAGAGTCTCTGAGTTATCTGCTTTACATTGTGATTCTCCTTATCTGATCTTTCATTCAGATAAAGTTGTTCTGCGTACAAAACCTGGGCTTTTACCTAAGGTGGTTTCTAACAAGAATATCAATCAATAGATTGTTGTTACATCATTATGTCCTAATCCTTCTTCAAAGAAGGAACGTCTTTTGCATAATCTAGACGTAGTCCGTGCCTTGAAGTTTTACTTACAGACTACTAAAGATTTTCGCCAAACATCTAACCTGTTTGTTGTTTACTCTGGACAGAGGAGAGGTCAGAAGGCCTCGGCAACCTCTCTTTCTTTTTGGCTTCAGAGTATAATCCGTTTAGCCTATGAGACTGCTGGACAGCAGCCTCCTGAAAGGATTACAGCTCATTCTACTAGAGCTGTGGCTTCCACCTGGGCCTTTAAAAATGAGGCCTCTGTTGAACAGATTTGCAAGGCTGCAACTTGATCTTCCCTTCATACTTTTTCCAAATTTTCCAAATTTGATACTTTTGCTTCTTCGGAGGCTGTTTTTGGGAGAAAGGTTCTACAGGCAGTGGTTCCTTCCGTTTAAGTTCCTGCCTTGTCCCTCCCATCATCCGTGTACTGTAGCTTTGGTATTGGTATCCCACAAGTAATGGATGATCCGTGGACTGGATACACTTAACAAGAGAAAACATAATTTATGCTTACCTGATAAATTTATTTCTCTTGTAGTGTATCCAGTCCACGGCCCGCCCTGTCCTTTTCAGGCAGGTCTAAATTTTAATTAAACTACAGTCACCACTGCACCCTATGGTTTCTCCTTTCTCGGCTTGTTTCGGTCGAATGACTGGATATGGCAGTGAGGGGAGGAGCTATATAGCAGCTCTGCTGTGGGTGATCCTCTTGCAACTTCCTGTTGGGAAAGAGAATATCCCACAAGTAATGGATGATCCGTGGACTGGATACACTACAAGAGAAATAAATTTATCAGGTAAGCATAAATTATGTTTTTTTCTATTCATGAATACCAGCACCTTACTGTACTCTCTATAAAGTGCCTGTATTTAAAATATATTGTAGCAGTTTTTAAAATGTTGCCTTTTCTCGTGGTCTATCATCACATGATTGTAATGCAAAAATATAGCAATTAAAAATATGCATTGTTTAGAAGACTGTCTTACAGTCAGGAATCAGACCCCAATGCAGAATATGATGTAATCTGAGATGTCATCACAGAAAATGCAGGAACAGGGCACATGCAAGAAGTGTTTTCTCTTTGCAGTGCTACTCAAAATCAGGTTGTTCTCTTCAAACACAGCTGCTCTCTGGCTGCATGGTGTAAGTTTTCCTTAAAGGGACTGTCTAGTCAAAATTGAACTTTCATGATTCAGATAGGGCATATTATTTTAAACACCTTACATTTTCTTTTATCAAATTTGCTTTGTTCTCTTGATATTCTTAGTTGGAAGCTAAACCTAGGTAGGCTTATATGCTAATCTCTAAGCCCTTGAAGGCGGCCTCTTATCTGAATGCATTTGACAGTTTTTCACACCTAGAGGGCGTTAGTTCATGTGTGCCATATGTGATGTTTGAAGAGAGCAGTCAACCTGTGGAGAAGCCTTGCAAAGTGGCAGCACATTAATGTTGTACTTTCAGGATTTTGCCTAGCCTTTCCTGGTCTGCAAAGATATGACTTATGAATGTAAAATGTTCTTGAGAAAATGTGCCTTTTTTATTCCTATATTTTACCTTATAATTATGTGATGTTAGACCAAGAGCAAAGGAAACAAATTTATACTTGAGATTTAAAACATTTTAACAAAATGTATTTTTTTTTCTTCTGTTAAGTGTGATCAGTCCACGGGTCATCATTACTTCTGGGATATTACTCCTCCCCAACAGGAAGTGCAAGAGGATTCACCCAGCAGAGCTGCATATAGCTCCTCCCCTCTACGTCACTCCCAGTCATTCTCTTGCACCCAACGACTAGATAGGATGTGTGAGAGGACTATGGTGATAATACTTAGTTTTATATCTTCAATCAAAAGTTTGTTATTTTAAAATAGCACCGGAGTGTGTTATTACCTCTCTGGCAGAGTTTGAAGAAGAATCTACCAGAGTTTTGCTATGATTTTAGCCGGAGTAGTTAAGATCATATTGCTGTTCTCGGCCATCTGAGGAGTGAGGTAAACTTCAGATCAGGGGACAGCGGGCAGATGAATCTGCATAGAGGTATGTAGCAGTTTTTATTTTCTGACAATGGAATTGATGAGAAAATCCTGCCATACCGATATAATGTCATGTATGTATACTTTACACTTCAGTATTCTGGGGAATGGTACTTCACTAGAATTACACTGTAAGAAATACATAAAGCTGTTTAATAACTAGAGATTATGTTTAACGTTTTTGCTGGAATGTAAAATCGTTTTCATTTGCTGAGGTACTGTGTGAATAAATGTTTGGGCACTATTTTTCCACTTGGCAGTTGCTTAATCTGTTTTTCTGACAGTTTCTGTTCTCCCTCACTGCTGTGTGTGAGGGGGAGGGGCCGTTTTTTGGCGCTTTTACTATGCATCAAATATTTCAGTCAGCAACTCATTGTATTCCCTGCATGATCCGGTTCATCTCTACAGAGCTCAGGGGTCTTCAAAACTTATTTTGAGGGAGGTAATTTCTCTCAGCAGAGCTGTGAGAATTATAGTTTGACTGAGATAAAAAACGTTTATTCTGTAATTTGTTTCCTGCTTTCAGAATTTGTTATCTTTGCTAATGGGATTAAACCTTTGCTAAAGTTGTGTTGTTTACAAGGATTGAGGCTATAACTGTTTCAATTTATTAATTTTCAACTGTCATAGATCTTCTGTGCTTCTTAAAGGCACAGTACGTTTTAATATTATTCTAATTGAATTGTATTTCCAAGTTGCAAGTTTATTTGCTAGTGTGTTAAACAGGTCTGATTCAGAGGATGATACCTGTGTCATTTGTTGCAATGCCAAAGTGGAGCCCAATAGAAATTTATGTACTAACTGTATTGATGCTACTTTAAATAAAAGTCAATCTGTACAAATTGAACAAATTTCACCAAACTACGAGGGGAGAGTTATGCCGACTAACTCGCCTCACGTGTCAGTACCTACATCTCCCGCTCAGAGGGAGGTGCGTGATATTGTAGCGCCGAGTACATCTGGGCGGCCATTACAAATCACATTACAGGATATGGCTACTGTTATGACTGAGGTTTTGGCTAAATTACCAGAACTAAGAGGTAAGCGTGATCACTCTGGGGTGAGAACAGAGTGCGCTGATAATATTAGGGCCATGTCAGACACTGCGTCACAGGTGGCAGAACATGAGGACGGAGAACTTCATTCTGTGGGTGACGGTTCTGATCCAAACAGACTGGATTCAGATATTTCAAATTTTAAATTTAAACTGGAAAACCTCCGTGTATTACTAGGGGAGGTGTTAGCGGCTCTGAATGATTGTAACACAGTTGCAATACCAGAGAAAATGTGTAGGTTGGATAAATATTTTGCGGTACCGACGAGTACTGAGGTTTTTCCTATACCTAAGAGACTTACTGAAATTGTTACTAAGGAGTGGGATAGACCCGGTGTGCCGTTCTCACCCCCTCCGATATTTAGAAAAATGTTTCCAATAGACGCCACCACAAGGGACTTATGGCAAACGGTCCCTAAGGTGGAGGGAGCAGTTTCTACCTTAGCTAAGCGTACCACTATCCCGGTGGAGGATAGCTGTGCTTTTTCAGATCCAATGGATAAAAAGTTAGAGGGTTACCTTAAGAAAATGTTTGTTCAACAAGGTTTTATATTGCTACCCCTTGCATGCATTGCGCCGATCGCGGCTGCAGCGGCATTCTGGATTGAGTCTCTGGAAGAGAACATTGGTTAAGCTACTCTGGACGACATTACGGACAGGCTTAGAGTCCTTAAACTAGCTAATTCATTCATTTCGGAGGCCGTAGTACATCTTACTAAACTTACGGCGAAGAATTCAGGATTCGCCATTCAGGCACGCAGGGCGCTGTGGCTAAAATCCTGGTCAGCTGATGTTACTTCTAAGTCTAAATTGCTTAATATACCTTTCAAAGGGCAGACCTTATTCGGGCCCGGGTTAAAAGAGATTATCGCTGACATTACAGGAGGTAAAGGCCATGCCCTGCCTCAGGACAAAGCCAAAGCCAAGACTAGACAGTCTAATTTTCGTTCCTTTCGTAATTTCAAAGCAGGAGCAGCATCAACTTCCTCTGCACCAAAACAGGAAGGAGCTGTTGCTCGCTACAGACAAGGCTGGAAACCTAACCAGTCCTGGAACAAGGGCAAGCAGACTAGGAAACCTGCTGCTGCCCCTAAAACAGCATGAATTGAGGGCCCCCGATCCGAGATCGGATCTAGTGGGGGGCAGACTTTCTCTCTTCGCCCAGGCTTGGGCAAGAGATGTTCAGGATCCCTGGGCGCTAGAGATAATATCTCAGGGATACCTTCTGGACTTCAAATACTCTCCTCCAAGAGAGAGATTTCATCTGTCAAGATTGTCAACAATCCAGACAAAGAAAGAGGCGTTTCTACGCTGCGTACAAGAGCTCTTGTTAATGGGAGTAATCCATCCAGTTCCACGATCGGAACAGGGACAGGGGTTTTACTCAAATCTGTTTGTGGTTCCCAAAAAAGAGGGAACTTTCAGACCAATCCTGGACTTAAAGATCCTAAACAAATTCCTAAGAGTTCCATCGTTCAAGATGGAGACTATTCGGACAATTTTACCTATGATCCAAGAGGGTCAATACATGACCACTGTAGATTTAAAAGATGCTTACCTTCACATACCGATTCACAAAGATCATTATCGGTACCTAAGGTTTGCCTTCCTAGACAGGCATTACCAGTTTGTGGCTCTTCCATTCGGATTGGCTACAGCTCCAAGAATCTTCACAAAGGTTCTGGGTGCTCTTCTGGCGGTACTAAGACCGCGGGGATTTCGGTAGCTCCATACCTAGACGACATTCTGATACAAGCTTCAAGCTTTCAAACTGCCAAGTCTCATACAGAGTTAGTGCTGGCATTTCTAAGGTCACATGGATGGAAGGTGAACGAAAAGAAAAGTTCACTCGTTCCACTCACAAGAGTTCCCTTCCTGGGGACTCTTATAGATTCTGTAGAAATGAAGATTTACCTGACAGAGGACAGGCTAACAAGACTTCAAAGTGCTTGCCGCACCCTTCATTCCATTCAACACCCGTCAGTGGCTCAATGCATGGAGGTAATCGGCTTAATGGTAGCGGCAATGGACATAGTACCCTTTGCACGCTTACACCTCAGACCACTGCAACTGTGCATGCTAAGTCAGTGGAATGGGGATTACTCAGACTTATCCCCTTCTCTGAATCTGGATCAAGAGACCAGAAATTCTCTTCTATGGTGGCTTTCTCGGCCACATCTGTCCAGGGGGATGCCATTCAGCAGACCAGACTGGACAATTGTAACAACAGACGCCAGCCTTCTAGGTTGGGGTGCCGTCTGGAATTCTCTGAAGGCTCAGGGACAATGGAGTCAGGAGGAGAGTCTCCTGCCAATAAACATTCTGGAATTGAGAGCAGTTCTCAATGCCCTCCTGGCTTGGCCCCAGTTGACAACTCGGGGGTTCATCAGGTTTCAGTCGGACAACATCACGACTGTAGCTTACATCAACCATCAGGGAGGGACAAGAAGCTCCCTAGCTATGATGGAAGTATCAAAGATAATTTGCTGGGCAGAGTCTCACTCTTGCCACCTGTCAGCAATCCACATCCCGGGAGTGGAGAACTGGGAGGCGGATTTCTTAAGTCGTCAGACTTTTCATCCGGGGGAGTGGGAACTTCATCCGGAGGTCTTTGCCCAAATACTTCGACGTTGGGGCAAACCAGAGATAGATCTCATGGCGTCTCGACAGAACGCCAAGCTTCCTCGTTACGGGTCCAGATCCAGGGATCCAGGAGCAGTCCTGATAGATGCTCTGACAGCACCTTGGGACTTCAGGATGGCTTACGTGTTTCCACCCTTCCCGTTGCTTCCTCGATTGATTGCCAGAATCAAACAAGAGAGAGCATCAGTGATTCTAATAGCACCTGCGTGGCCACGCAGGACTTGGTATGCAGACCTGGTGGACATGTCATCCTGTCCACCTTGGTCTCTACCTCTGAAACAGGACCTTCTGATACAGGGTCCCTTCAAACATCAAAATCTAACTTCTCTGAAGCTGACTGCTTGGAAATTGAACGCTTGATTTCATCAAGACGTGGATTTTCTGAGTCAGTTATTGATACCTTAATACAGGCTAGGAAACCTGTTACCAGAAAGATTTACCATAAGATATGGCGTAAATACCTATATTGGTGTGAATCCAAAGGTTACTCTTGGAGTAAGGTTAGGATTCCTAGGATATTGTCTTTTCTACAAGAAGGTTTAGAAAAGGGTTTATCTGCTAGTTCATTAAAGGGACAGATCTCAGCTCTGTCCATTCTGTTACACAAACGTCTGTCAGAATTCCTGACGTCCAGGCTTTTTGTCAGGCTTTGGCCAGAATTAAGCCTGTGTTTAAAACTGTTGCTCCACCATGGAGTTTAAACCTTGTTCTTAATGTTTTACAGGGCGTTCCGTTTGAACCCCTTCATTCCATTGATATAAAGTTGTTATCTTGGAAAGTTCTATTTTTAATGGCTATTTCCTCGGCTCGAAGAGTCTCTGAATTATCAGCCTTACATTGTGATTCTCCTTATTTGATTTTTCATTCGGATAAGGTAGTCCTGCGTACTAACCCTGGGTTCTTACCTAAGGTAGTTACTAACAGGAATATCAATCAAGAGATTGTTGTTCCTTCTTTATGCCCAAATCCTTCTTCAAAGAAGGAACGTCTACTGCACAACCTGGATGTAGTCCGTGCTCTAAAATTTTACTTACAGGCAACTAAGGAATTTCGACAAACGTCTTCTCTGTTTGTCATTTACTCTGGGCAGAGGAGAGGTCAAAAAGCTTCCGCTACCTCTCTTTCTTTTTGGCTTCGTAGCATAATTCGTTTAGCTTATGAGACTGCTGGACAGCAGCCTCCTGAAAGAATTACAGCTCATTCTACTAGAGCTGTGGCTTCCACTTGGGCCTTCAAGAATGAGGCCTCTGTTGAACAGATTTGCAAGGCTGCAACTTGGTCTTCGCTTCATACTTTTTCCAAATTTTACAAATTTGACACTTTTGCTTCATCGGAGGCTATTTTTGGGAGAAAGGTTCTTCAGGCAGTGGTTCCTTCTGTATAAAGAGCCTGCCTATCCCTCCCGTCATCCGTGTACTTTTGCTTTGGTATTGGTATCCCAGAAGTAATGATGACCCGTGGACTGATCACACTTAACAGAAGAAAACATAATTTATGCTTACCTGATAAATTCCTTTCTTCTGTAGTGTGATCAGTCCACGGCCCGCCCTGTTTTTAAGGCAGGTAAATATTTTTTAATTTATACTCCAGTCACCACTTCACCCTAGGCTTTTCCTTTCTCGTTGGTCCTTGGTCGAATGACTGGGAGTGACGTAGAGGGGAGGAGCTATATGCAGCTCTGCTGGGTGAATCCTCTTGCACTTCCTGTTGGGGAGGAGTAATATCCCAGAAGTAATGATGACCCGTGGACTGATCACACTACAGAAGAAAGGAATTTATCAGGTAAGCATAAATTATGTTTTTTTTTTTTACTGCAGCTAATTTGCAAGGCGATTTTAAGCTGCTGCACTATTATTATAATGCTTGAAAATGTGCTTTATTCTCCAGTCAATTAACACATCATATTCATGCTGGTTCAATTTTAAAATGGCCAGAAACATTTTTACTAAAAAGAATTACATTTTTAAAAGTGAAAAAAATTCTGCTTCTGGGATCAGAGCTTTGCAGACCATGAAAGGCCTGAGATCCAGTCAGTGGTTGACTGTCCTCTTCAAATAGACCTTTGCTCTGGCTGCATTGTCTTAAAAAAAACCTGTACATAGTGCAGCCAGAGCACAACTTTGTTTAAAGAAAACAGCCTGATGTGGAACAGCGCTGCAAAGAAAAAGCGCTAACTGCATTTTCTGTGATGACATCTCAGATTAAAGCATGTTCTGCCTTGGGGCATACATATATACATATACACCAATTTAAAATTGTGTACACCTTTTTGTTCATAGTGTGTGGGCTATGAAATGCATTTGTACTTACTTGACTTGGGTGCTGGCAGGTAAGTACAAATGTACCTCAGTCTAGCTGCTATGTACATGAACATGTGCACATGAATCACAAAGGCTGAGGACATATTTACACACCACACAACTTTATTTTATCTGCATATTTTACCACTCTCTGGTGCTACCAGAGCTACTACAGCAGCCATTACGTCTCCCCCCTGCACTATTCTAAGGATTTTACTTTACTTCTAACACCAGGGGCATTTGTTAGCACTACACTTTCTGGCTTATTCTTCTTTATTGAATTGCAGTTGCCATTTTCACCTGTTAATAGAGGTACTTCAGAGCCAGTGGAGGTGGTAAGCTCACTCTATCTTACCAGAGCCTTATAAACCCTTTTTGCTCCATGGTTAATTTTTTTGCTTAATATTTTATATAATTATTAAAGGGTCTGCAACTTATTATGTACAGTTTATTTTACTGTATTCCCTATCTAGGGACTAATTTATACATTGTGCCTTATCTATATTGTTGGACTATCATTATCCTAGGGTATAATTCGTGTCCATTTACTGTTATCTGTGTTTGCTATCTTCTGATATACCAGCAGTAACTTTATATTCTGATAATTTTTGGAAGGGCAATTTACTGACCATTTAACCCCTTCCAACCCCTGTTTACCCTGTAAGAATAAATTGGTGACCTCCTGCTTAGCTATGCATTTCTTGTGCTGGATTCATAACTAATTCTCGTCAGTGTACTCCAACGTTGTGTTATTTTCAGGCTTTCCAGGGGTTTGCATTGCCCCAAACCTATACTCCAGGAATTGCCACTGAAATTTCTTTGAAATTTGAGTACATTCTCTAAGCTATTTCTGAGTTAATGACTGCTATTCCTCCAGCAATCAAATGCAGATTCATGCATGGCCTTTTAGCTCTTCTGGGATTTAACTTTTTTTTAATTCCCCTCTGACTCGAGGGTTAAATTTGAATCAGACAATTCCTTTACTGAGGATAGATTACCCTCTCCCTGAAATAGTGGCAGAGGAGCTTTCCTTCAATATCAAACTGAAATATATTCCTGCTCTTAAGGGAAGTATTAATTGCTTTGCTGTTGGATGACCCTCCTACTTCAGGCAATCATCCTTTTAAAAATATTAATAAATTCTTTATTGCAACTTCTAAGCCTTCTACTTTACCTGTTCCTGGCTCAGTTTGTTGTGTGATTTCTAAGGAATAGAACCAACCAGATGTTCCCTTTGTTCCGTCTGCAAAATTCTAAACTATGTATCCTCTACCTTCTAGGTAGACAATACATATAATCTTCTATGAGAAAAAGGTTTTCACAGAATGTCCTTCTAATTAGCAGTTTGTATGTTTAAACCAGCAGTCAGTGTAGCTTTTGTAGTGGCAGCTACATCGGTTTGGTGTGACAGCCTTTCTGAAAAAGTTTCTAATGAAGCATACCTGAATGAGATGCAGTATTGCTTGAACCTATTAAGTACCCCAAACAACTTTATTTGTGATGCATCAATTGAAATAATGCACAGTGATGCTAAGAGTGCTGCTATGGTCAGCAGATATAGTTTCTAAGACTATCACTTTATTTTCAAGGAAATAGTATCTTTGGCCCAAGACTAGATGCAGTCATTGCCACAATCGCTGGAGGTAAAGGATCATTTCTGCCTCATGACAATTAGTCTAATTTTGTTGCTTTCTGCAGTCAAAAATTCAGAGAGTGACTTCTTCCTCTACCCAGTGTTCAGGTGTTCCCAAAATCTCTTGGAAGTCCAATGCTTCCTGGTCAAAAAACAAACAGCCCTAGAAGTCATATCCAACTTCCAAAGCTGCATGAAGGTGTGGCCCCTGGCACTGATGAGATTTTAATAGGGGTATATTGAATCTTTTTCTGGAGGCATTGAAAACATCTGTTCAGGATCCTTGGGTATTGGAAATCATTGCTCAAGGTTATCGGATAGTCTTTTGTTCAAAGCCTCCGAGAGGAAGATTTCTCCTGTCACAAGTCCCTCGAGAGGCAGTAAAGACTAAAGCCATCCTAGCTTGTGTTCAGGATCTAGAATCAATGTCATAGTCGCAGTTCGAGCCTCAGAGCTGAATCAGGGATTTTACTCAAATCTGTTTATTGTCCCAAAGAAAGAGGACACCTTTCAGCCTATCCAAGATATCAAGACTGAACGAATTTCTAAAAGTTCCCACCTTTAAGATGGTATCTATTTGCACCTTTTGTGTATGATAGACTTTAAGGATCTACATATCCCTATTTACAGGGATCATGTCGGGTTCCTCAGATTTCTACTGTTGCTTAGTGCATGGAAGTAATGGGTGTAATAAAAGCTGCCTAAGATGCAGTACCCTTTGTTAGGTTTCATCTTCAGCTTCTGAAGCTTGTGATGCTTCAACAATGGAACAGAGTCTACAAAGATCTACAGTATCTGAAAGGATGTTCTTAGAGCCCAAGACCTGACAGTCTTTAACTTCACGACAGACTCACCATTCCATAATCCAGGGAGTTTGGACTGTGATTACTACCGATGCCAGCCTGAAGGGTTGGGGAGAGTTCTGGGGTCACTGAAGGAGCAGGGAATTAGTTCTCCTCAGGAGGTGAGTTTACTTATAAACATCCTAGAGCTCTGTGACATCTTCATGGTTCTTAAAAGTCTTCCCAGACTCAGTCAGGAGTCTTTCCTTTGTTTCAAATCATACAATACTATTGCAGTGGCGTACATAAATGAACCGGGAGGAACTTGCAGTTCCTTAGCAATGTCCAGCTTTCTAACCTGGGCAGAACTTCACCATTGTCTTATTTCAGCCATTCAAATTTCTACAGTGAACAACTGGAAGTTAGACTTTCTAGGTTGCTAGCTCCTTCACCTGGGAGAATGATTTCTAAACAAGGAGATATTCAACCAGATAGTCTGAAGGTGGGATCTACCAGATAGACCACAAGCTTCCTTGCTATTGTGCTACCTCTCGAGATCCTCAGGTGAAGATGATATATGCGCTGGTGGTTCCTTGGTCTTTTAATCCCATTCGTCGATCATCGGTTTGTGTTGCTATCCAGGGTGATAGCCAAAATCAAACAGGAACACACAGTATGGCCCCACATTACTTGGTATGCAGACCTGATTCAAATGTCCTCATGTCTGCATTGGTGTCTCCCTCTCAAGAAATATCTTCTCTTTCAAGGACCTTGCTTTAAATTAAGATTTAGATTTTGTTTCATAAGTTAATTGATACCTTAATACATGCTAGAAAGCCAGTAACAAGGCGTATCTGCCATGAGGTTTGTTAAACCTTTTTATTGTGGTGTACAAGAAAGGGATACTATTGGAATTCTTTTAGAATTTCTTCAGGATGGCCTAGAGAAATTTTATCAGCCAGTTCTCTTAATGGTCAGATTTCTGTTTTATCTGTTTTATACCACTAGAAAGTTGCCAAAATTCCTTATATCAGGATTAGATCAGTTGTGTGTCCAGTAATTCTTCCTTGGAATCTTAATCTATTCTGGAGAGTTCTTCAAGTCCTCTATTTGAACCTGGGCATGGTTTGGACCTCCACCTTATATCTTCGAAGGTTCTTTTACTCTTGGTCATTTTATCAGCTAGACCTTACGAACTTTCAGCTTTTTCCAATAAACCTCATTTCCTAATTTTTCATCAAGACAAGGCAGTCCTTTTCTAAATAAGGTAGTATCTACAGATAATATCAACCAAGAAATTGTTGTTCCCTCTTTATGCCCAGCTCCTAGGAATTATAAGGAGCACCTTCTTTCAGTACCTCTCAAGGGACATAAATCTAAAGCTGTAAACTTAGCCACTTGGCCCAAAGCTTTAATTTGCAAGGCATATTTGGTCATGGGAAAACTCCCCCTGAATGGATTACTGATCATTCCACTAGGGCAGTAGATGGCTATTTGGTCCTTTCCAGCTAAAGGGGAGGAGGCAAAGACACCCCAA
This sequence comes from Bombina bombina, assembly GCF_027579735.1. Taxonomy (NCBI): domain Eukaryota; kingdom Metazoa; phylum Chordata; class Amphibia; order Anura; family Bombinatoridae; genus Bombina; species Bombina bombina. The sequence goes on along the minus strand of NC_069502.1, from coordinate 1,105,823,234 downwards.
CCAAAGGCCCAACCCCCCCACACTTCCCTCATCCCCCAGTCATTCTTTGCTTTTCGTCACAGGAGGTTGGCAGAGAAGTGTCGGAAGATTCAGAGTAGTCTCTTATGGAGGGTAGTACTCTTCGAAATGGGATTGGAGTTTTAAGTAAGCCTGTCAGCTTCTCAGTGAGAGGTAGGTGAAAGTTAGAGTCCGGAGATGCAGGGGGAGTTCTTCTCCGAACCCATCCCAACTCATATTAACAGCTCCTTAAGGAATCAGCGTTGACGAGTTTCGCTGCCTGCTTTTATTCTTTCAAGTCTTTTAGGAGCGACGCTACTAACCTGTCACACTTGAAGGGCTGTGTTCCTGTTCCACGGCGTTGATTCTGCAAAGATCGTTTAATTATATACATATGTGATAATGCAACAAGACAGGGTCACAGTGTGACTCCTTTTATCTGTATAGAATCTAGGGTAATACCCTCGGAAGGGGGTTATGAAAGAGGGTTTTTTTTAATATACATAATAATGTTTATTGTGTTTTTGCTGCACTTGTGTGAGATAAGGCTCTGTCAGTGTGGAACAGTTAGAGAGAGATTGAGGCAGGCTTTTTGGTGCGTCTCTCGCTAAGTGCAGGGGCGGTCCTGCATGGCACTCCCTGTGACCGGGTGTGGCCTCAGTAACTTCCTCTTAACCCGTGTTCAGAGGAGACAAAAGCTGTTTCTTGTAGTCCGGGTCATAGGAGGTGGTGAGTGCCCCGACCATTGGGAAATAAAGGTGCCATTTAATCTATAATCAAGTCCATAATAAAGGCGCAAGCTATGGAGGACTCTGATATGTTGGAGGATACTCCTTCCTTATCTAAAACTACTAACTGTTTATATTGTGGCCTCAGTAACTTCCTCTTTCTCAACCCGTGTTTGGAGGAGACGAAAGCTGTTTCTTGTAGTCCGGGTCATAGGAGGTGGTGAGTGCCCCGACCATTGGGAAATAAAGGTGCCATTTAATCTATAATCAAGTCCATAATAAAGGCGCAAGCTATGGAGGACTCTGATATGTTGGAGGATACTCCTTCCTTATCTAAAACTACTAACTGTTTATATTGTGAGGAGGTTCCTGTGGAACCACTGTTACAGCTCTGTTCCACATGTTATGACAATATTACTACTTCTAAAAAGAATAAAGTATTTAGTACAACTGAGCCGTCCACCTCTGAGGGTTCTCTGTCCCGCGAGGTGCGTTCCCTACAAGCATCTCCAGTAACACAAGCAGTTCCCCAGGGCACTACTAACCCTCCTGCGGGAGTGGCCCTTTGGCCTCCAGACTTCGCAGATCAACTGCAGACGACGGTTTCTGCGGCCATAAATGCGATGCTTTGTCCTACTAAGTGCAAGCGGAAGGTACGGCACTGCTATCCGTCTCAGGGGTCTTCGACTCTGCTGGGTATCTCGGACAGATTATCCGCAGAGGAGGATTCCGACTTATCGGCCTCCATCCGCGGAAGAACCAGATTTAAAATTTAAGATGGAGCATTTGCGTTTCCTGCTGAAGGAAGTGCTTGCTACGCTGGAGGCTCCGGAACCGAAACTACCGGAGGAACCTTCGATCCCTAAACTGGATAGGGTTTCCGGGGACATGGTAGTGCCCCAGGCCTTCCCGGTTCCTATAAAAATGGCAAACATTATTAAAAATGAATGGGAGAAACTGGGTTCGCCCTTTTCTCCCTCGTCTTCTTTTAAGAAGCTTTTCCCCGTTCCAGACGCGCAGCTTGAACTGTGGGGAACCTTCTAAGTTGGATGGTGCTATCTCCATGCTCGCTAAGGCCTAGATTTGGAGTTTGGCGGTAGCCGTGAAAACCAGCGTTAGAGGCTCCTAACGCTGGTTTTAGGCTACCTCCGGTATTTGGAGTCAGTCAAAAAAGGGTCTAATGCTCACTTTTCAGCCGCGACTTTTCCATACCGCAGACCCCCTTACGTAAATTGCGTATCCTATCTTTTCAATGGGATTTTTCTAACTTCGGTATTTAGAGTCGTGTCTGAAGTGAGCGTTAGAATTCTAACGACAAAACTCCAGCCGCAGAAAAAAGTCAGTAGTTAAGAGCTTTCTGGGCTAACGCCGGTTCATAAAGCTCTTAACTACTGTACTCTAAAGTACACTAACACCCATAAACTACCTATGTACCCCTAAACCGAGGCCCCCCACATCGCCGACACTCGATTAAATTTTTTTTAACCCCTAATCTGCCGACCGCCACCTACGTTATCCTTATGTACCCCTAATCTTATGCCCCTAACACCGCCGACCCCTATATTATATTTATTAACCCCTAACCTGCCCCCCACAACGTCGCAGCCAGCTACCTACAATAATTAACCCCTAATCTGCCGACCGCAAAGCACCGCTACTTAAGTTATCCTTATGTACCCCTAATCTGCTGCCCCTAACACCGCCGACCCCTATATTATATTTATTAACCCCTAATCTGCCCCCCTCAACGTCGCCTCCACCTGCCTACACTTATTAACCCCTAATCTGCCGAGTGGACCGCACCGCTACTATAATAAAGTTATTAACCCCTAATCCGCCTCACTAACCCTATAATAAATAGTATTAACCCCTAATCTACCCTCCCTAACATCGCCGACACCTAACTTCAATTATTAACCCCTAATCTGCCGACCGGAGCTCACCGCTATTCTAATAAATGTATTAACCCCTAAAGCTAAGTCTAACCCTAACACTAACACCCCCTAACTTAAATATAATTTAAATCTAACGAAATTAATTAACTCTTATTAAATAAATTATTCCTATTTAAAGCTAAATACTTACCTGTAAAATAAATCCTAATATAGCTACAATATAAATTATAATTATATTATAGCTATTTTAGGATTTATATTTATTTTACAGGTAACTTTGTATTTATTTTAACCAGGTACAATAGCTATTAAATAGTTAAGAACTATTTAATAGCTAAAATAGTTAAAATAATTACAAAATTACCTGTAAAATAAATCCTAACCTAAGTTACAATTAAACCTAATACTACACTATCATTAAATTAATTAAGTAAAATACCTACAATTACCTACAATTAAACCTAACACTACACTATCAATACATTAATTAAATACAATACCTACAAATAACTACAATGAAATAAACTAACTAAAGTACAAAAAATAAAAAAGAACTAAGTTACAAAAAACAGGTAAGTATTTAGCTTTAAATAGGAATAATTTATTTAATAAGAGTTAATTAATTTCGTTAGATTTAAATTATATTTAAGTTAGGGGGGTGTTAGTGTTAGGGTTAGACTTAGCTTTAGGGGTTAATACATTTATTAGAATAGCGGTGAGCTCCGGTCGGCAGATTAGGGGTTAATAATTGAAGTTAGGTGTCGGCGATGTTAGGGAGGGCAGATTAGGGGTTAATACTATTTATTATAGGGTTAGTGAGGCGGATTAGGGGTTAATAACTTTATGATGATAGCGGTGCGGTCCGCTTGGCAGATTAGGGGTTAATAAGTGTAGGCAGGTGGAGGCGACATTGTGGGGGGCAGATTAGGGGTTAATAAATATAATATAGGGGTCGGCGGTGTTAGGGGCAGCAGATTAGGGGTACATAAGGATAATGTAAGTAGCGGCGGTTTACGGAGCGGCAGATCAGGGGTTAAAAATAATATGCAGGGGTCAGCGATAGCGGGGGCGGCAGATTAGAGGTTAATAAGTGTAAGGCTAGGGGTGTTTAGACTCGGGGTACATGTTAGAGTGTTAGGTGCAGACGTAGGAAGTGTTTCCCCATAGCAAACAATGGGGCTGCGTTAGGAGCTGAACGCGGCTTTTTTTGCAGGTGTTAGTTTTTTTTTCAACTCAAACGGCCCCATTGTTTCCTATGGGGGAATCGTGCACGAGCACGTTTTTGAGGCTGGCCGCGTCCGTAAGCAACTCTGGTATCGAGAGTTGAAGCTGCGTTAAATATGCTCTACGCTCCTTTTTTGGAGCCTAACGCAGCCTTTATGTGGACTCTCAATACCAGAGTTATTTTTATGGTGCGGCCAGAAAAAAGCCAGCGTTAGCTACGCGGGTCCTTACCGACAAAACTCTAAATCTAGCCGTAAGAGAATGACCATTCCGCTTGAGGATAGCTCCTCTTTTAAGGAACCCAAGGATAAAAAGATGGAGTCCATGTTGCGGATGATGTTCCAACTGTCGGGGTTCCTTTTCCAACCGGCGGCGGCTGTCGCTGCGGTGGCCGGTGTGGCTACCTATTGGTATGATGCATTAGCAATGGTCGAGGTGGAGACCCCCTCGAGGAGATTTGGGATTGAATCAAAGCCTTAAGGGTAGCGCATTCGTTCATTTGTGATGATAACATGCAGATTATTCGCCTGAATGCTAAGAACTCAGGGTTTTTTGTTTTAGCTCACAGGTCTCTGTGGCTAAAATCGTGGTCTGCTGACATGACGTCTAAGTCTTGCTTACTTTCCCTACCATTCAAGGGGAAGGTTTTGTTTGGCCCGGGCCTGGATTCTATCATATCTACAGTCACGGGTGGCAAGGGCGCCTTCTTACCTCAGGATAAGAAAGCCAAACTTAAGGGATGTAACTTTCGTCCCTTTCGTGCAGACAAGTCTCAACTCCAGCAACCTTCCGCAAAATATGAGCAATCCAAGGGATCTTGGAAGCCACCAAACTCTTGAAATAAATCCAAGCAGAACAAGAAGCCTGCAGAGTCAAAGTCGGCATGAAGGGGCGGCCCCCGACCCGTCCTTGGACCAGGGAGAGGGCAGACTATCTCTGTTTGCGGGGGCCTGGAGGGGAGATGTTACAGACCCTTGGGTCCTGGAGGTTGTTGCCCAGGGGTACAGGATAGGTATCAAATCGTATCCACCCAGAGGCAGGTTCCTTCTGTCAAACATCACTTCAAAACCAGAAAAGAGAGACGCCTTCCTGGTATGTGTGAGGGATCTCTCATCTCTCTGGGTAATCGTCCTAGTTCCTCCGGCAGAAAGAGTACTTGGGTATTATTCAAACCTTTTTGTGGTTCCAAAGAAGGAGGGCACGTTTAGTCCAATTCTGGACCTAAAGGCCCTAAACAAGTTTTTGTCAGTCCCATCGTTCAAGATGGAGACAATCAGGTCAATTTTGCCCCTGTTTCAAGAGGATCAATTCATGACGACTAATGAACCTGAAGGATGCTTACCTTCATTTTCCAATCCTCAAGGATCAGTTCAAGTTTCTAAGGTTTGCCTTCCTGGACCAGCACTTCCAGTTTGTTGCCCTTCCGTTTGGTCTGGCGACGGCCCCAAGAGTCTTTACAAAGGTTCTGGGAGCTCTACTCGCAGTAGCAAGAGCCAGAGGGATTGCAGTGGTTCTGTATCTGGACAATATCCTGGTCCAGGCCCCATCCTACAGTCTGGCGGAGGATCATTCTAAAGATCTCCTCCTTCTACTTAGATCCCACGGGGGGGAAGATAAACGAAGGAAAGAGTTCATTGGTCCCCAGCAACAGGGTGGAGTTCCTGGGTACGATACTAGATTCTTCTGCGATTAAGATATTTCTGACAGACCAGAGACGTTGCAAGCTTGCGTCCAACAGTCTAACCCTGCAGACATCCTCCAGGACATCTGTGGCCAGGTGTATGGAGGTACTTCAGGCTCATGGTATCCAGCATAGATGTCATTCCATTCGCCAGGTTTCATTTTAGACCCCTTCATCTGTGCATGTTGAGACAATGGAACGGCGATCATTCAGATTTGTCCCAACAGATATCTCTGGACAGACCGGGGAGAGAGTCCCTGTCTTGGTGGACCCGACCAAGCCAGTTGTCCCAGGAAACTTCCTTCCTGAGACCATCCTGGGAGATTGTAACCACGGATGTGGGTCTATCAGGATGGGAAGCTGTTTGGGGCGCCAGAAAGGCACAAGCCAGATGGACTCAAGAGGAATCGAGTCTACCTATAAATATTCTGAAACTTTGAGCGATATTCAACGCTCTGAAGGCTTGGCCCCCTCTGAGGTCGTCCAAGTACATCAGTTTTCAATCGGACAACATCACCTCGGTGGCTTAGATAAACCACCAGGGGGGGACGAGAAGCTCCCTAACAATGAGGGAAGTATCTCGGATTCTGGATTGGGCAGAGACTCACAATTGTTTGCTCTCAGCGATCCACATTCCGGTTGTGGACAACTGGGAAGCGGATTTTCTGAGCAGACAGACGTTTCATCCAGGGAAATGGTCTCTCCACCCTGAGATGTTTGCGGAGATCTGCAGCAGATGGGAGATGCTGGAAATAGATCTCATGGCATCCAGACTCAATTGCAAGCTACCCAGATGCGGGTCACGATCCCGGGATCCCCAGGCGCAACTGATAGACGCCTTGGCGGTACCCTGGGACTTCAACCTAATCTACATATTTCCACTGTTGCCTCTTCTACCTCGAGAAGTGGCCCGCATCAAGCAGGAGCAAGCCTCGGCTATTTTGATTGCTCCGTCGTGGCCGTGGAGGACGTGGTTTGCGGATATAGTGGCGATGTCGTCATATCCGCTGTGGAAGTTACCTTGTCGCAAGGTCCTTTTCTACATCAAAATCTCGATTCTCTGAGGCTGACTGCATGGAGATTGAATGCCTAGTCTTAGCCAAAAGTGGTTTTTCAGAAATAGTGATTGACACTCTCGTCCAGGCCAGGAAGCCAGTCACTAGATGCATCTACCATAAGGTGTGGAGGACCTACTTGTCCTGGAGTGAGGAACGAGGATACCCATGTCACAAGGTCAAGGTATCCAGGATTTTGACCTTTCTCCAGGATGGTCTGGAAAAGTGTCTTGCCGCCAGTTCCCTAAGGGGTCAGATCTCGGCTTTATCGGTACTGTTGCAAAAGAAGCAGAGCAAAGTTGCAGAGCTTCCTGACATTCAGTCGTTTGTTCAGGCTCTGGTTAGGATTAGACCTATCTTCAGGAATCTGGCTCCTCCCTGGAGCTTAAACTTGGTCCTTAAAGTCTTGCAGAGGGCTCCGTTTGAGCCTATGCATGACCTGGACATTAAGATTCTCTCATGGATGGTCCTGTTGTTATTAATGCATCCGCTCGCAGAGTCTCCGAGTTGGCGGCCTTACAATTTGAGCCTCCTTACTTGGTTTTTCATACTGACAAAGCTTTGTATTTGGATTGGATTTGTAAGGCGGCCACCTGGTCATCCTTACATACTTTTGCAAAACTTTACAAATTTGACGTTTTTGCTTCAGCGGAAGCAGCTTTTGGGAGAAAGGTTTTGCAGGCTGTGGTGCCCTCAGTATAGGGTCTGCCTCCTTTATCCTCCCGTTTTCATCATTCAGTGTCCTCTAGAGCTTGGGTATTTGTTCCCACAAGTGATGAATGAAGCAGTGGACTCTCCTCCCCTTTAGATGGAAAACATAAATTATGCTTACCTGATAATTTCGTTTCCATCGTGGGGAGGAGAGTCCACTGCACCCGCCCGTTCTCCGGCGGGCGGACCTAAATTTATTTTTTGTTCTTCTGGCACCATTTATACCCTGATATTTCTCCTACTGTTCCTTGTTCCCTTGGCAGAATGACTGGGGGATGAGGGAAGTGTGGGGTGTTTTGGCCTTTGGCTGGGGTGTCTTTGCCTCCTCCTGGTCGCCGGGTTCTTGATTCGCACAAGTGATGAATGAAGCAGTGTACTCTCCTCCCCACGATGGAAACAAAATTGTCAGGTAAGCATAATTTATGTTTTTTAAACACTTTTATCAAATTTTTACTATTTTGATGTGTATGCATTTTCTGAGGCAGCTTTTGGCAGGAAAGTACCATCGACTGCAGTGCCTGATCTGTAATATTCCTGAACATGGTTGACTCATGGATTGATACATTTCTTTCTTTCATGATGGTGAGAATCCATGAGCCCCTCCCTTCTTTGTATACAATATGGGTGGAACTTGTTTTGCAATTTATTTACCCCACGTGACTTTCCTTCTTTCTAGCTTCCATTTATCTACTTGGTCATATGTATGATTGGTTTTTTTTTTGGACAGTTTAAAGCTGTGATACGAAGGGTGTATTGCCTCCTCCTGTTGGACGGGGAGTTCAATCCCATGTGATTTTTTCAAGGACTGTAACCATCATGAAAGAAATAAATTTATCAGGTAAGCATAAACTTTTTACGCTTACCCAGTTCTCCCATTATTTTGATTTCAACAGAACAGGTTATTATTATTATTATGATTTTCTGCCAAATTAAAATTATTACTATGACAATTATTTGACAGTATTATAGACATGAATCCCCAAAATAGATATGCTATGAGTTATTTTTCATTGTTAGGACAATTACCACCTGGCAGCTGGACAGACACAAGACCGCTCATTTGAAACATGAGGACTGCTGCTTTCAAATAAGAGGTCTTAAGTTTATCTATGTTTTGTGAAGGGCAATATTGGGGATATATACCACACACCCTAATGTTGCTTCAAATGCCTGTTTTGTCAGGTGGTTACTGTTGCTATGGTGATCAGCTGGTAGTTACCTAGGCTTGTGACTCCCCCCTATTTCTAAAGAAGGGTCACTTGTCCCATTGTCGTTATTATTTTAGGCACTTTTAAAGCTCCAGTTGAGCTTAAATTAATCCCATTAAAAGGTGACCCATTTAACACAAGCAATCATATTCCTCTAAGGCCAAGTATCCACACACAGCTGCACTTTTCAAGATAAAAAACGACCTTTATTACGAATACATCTGGTTCATATGTAATTCAACATTTTGGGCACCTGGCCCTTACATAGCTGACATCATACAGCACACCATTATATAGCCCAACCTTCATTTGAGCCACCAATCAGTTATTGGCAATACGAACGCCCCCTAGTGGCTAAAACAATTAATGCAATTCAAAAATACAAGCATACAAAATACAAAGTTTCCTTTCTTTAACACTATATTAATCTATTAAAAAACATTATATACAATATTATCTATCTGAACAGATGCATATGCACAACCAAAATCGCTATAAATTACAGAAAGATCTGCAATAGGTTACATAGCATTTAGTTTGTGAATCACGCCGCCCCCCCCCCCCTCCGTGGATATGGTACAGTATCAATCACTTGGAAACGGAGCTGATTAATATTATGGCCTAATTGCAAAAAAATGAGAAAAGACTGGGGCTTCATAGTTATTGCGTTTGATGTAACTCTTATGTTGGTTAATTCTGTCACACACTCATGGGTGATCTCCCCAATGTAGACCCTCCCACAAGGACATTTTTTTTTGTGTGTGTACATTTCTTCTATAAGATATGATGAGTCCACGGATTCATCCTTTACTTGTGGGATATTATCCTCCTGCTAACAGGAAGTGGCAAAGAGCACCACAGCAGAGCTGTCTATATAGCTCCTCCCTTGACTCCACCCCCGGTCATACTCTTTGCCTACTCTAAGTACTAGGAAGGGTAAAGTGAAAGAGGTGATAAATGTTAGTTTTTATTTTCTTCAAGCAAGAGTTTTTTATTTTTAAATTGTACCGGTGTGTACTATTTTCCCTCAGGCAGCAGATGGATGAAGACTTCTGCCTGGAGGCTGATGATCTTAGCAGTTGTCACTAAGATTCCAGAGCAGTTCCCACAGAATGGCTGAGGAGTACTTAAGAAACTTCAGTGTGAGGAATGTTTTTCATGCTATAAGCAGTGAGGTATGTTCAGTCATTTTTTTCTGGATAGACTTTGGTGTTTCAGAATTGTCTGACAGTATCCCCATGAGGGAAAGGGTAAGCAGTAATCCTAAATTATATAAAGGGGTATTACTGAGCTTGCATATATGGGCTAAGAAAAAATGGTTGACACTGAGCTTTGAATGTTTGTGGGCAAAGGTTTACATAACTGGGAGTGCTGATAACGTTTTTATGTGGAACGTTTTTCATGCTTAATGAGAGGGTACACATGGCTTTCTTTTTGGGTTTAGGAACCCACATGGCTAGTTTTAGACCGCTCTGGTGCGGTTCACTTGGGCTGAGAGAAATCGAGTGAGATGAGCGGGGCCTATTTTCGCGCCTCAGTTGCGCAGTTGTTTTTGTTAGGCAAGCAGCAAGCTCCAACTCCGGTGGGCCCTTGTGAGCTGTATTGGGCCAAATTGAAGCTTTAACCCGGTTTTGCAGACCCCTGAGGGCAGGTAGGCGCCACAGCAGGGCTGTGGCGAGGTGCAGGGGGTGTTTTTTATTGATATAAACGTTTATTAATTATCTGTTTTTTCTAGTAAGGGTTAAGTGTTCCTTTCCTTGTGGGGCAAACTTATCTGCATAGTTTGGATGCTTCTATCATAAAATTGGAACGATTTGATTGTTTTAAAGCAGTTTTGGAAAACTTGTATGGTTTTTTTTCTCTTAAAGGCGCAGTACCATTTTTTAAGATTTTTTTTTTTTTTACTAAATAAAGTGTTTTCAAGCCTGTTTGTGGTCATTACTAGCCTGTTTAGCATGTCTGACATTGAGGAAAGCCAATGTTCCATGTGTTTAGAAGACATTGTGGAACCCCCACTTAAAATGTGTCCCTCATGCACTGAAAGGGCCTTAAATTGCAAAGAACATATTTTAGCTGATAAAAGTTTGTCGCAGGATGATTCTCGGTCAGAAGAGAATCAGGTAATGCCATCTAATTCTCCCCAAGAGTCACAACCGTTAACGCCCGCACAAGAGACGCCACTTACTAGTGCGTCTAATTCTTTCACCCTGCAAGATATGGCCGCAGTTATGTCTACTACCCTCACTGAGGTTTTATCTAAACTGCCTGGGTTGCAGGGGAAGCGCAGTAGGTCCGGTGTGAGAGTAAATGCTGAGCCCTCTGACGCTTTATTAGCCATCTCCGATGTACCCTCACAATGTTCTGAGTTGGGGGTGAGGGAATTGCTGTCTGAGGGAGAGCTTTCTGATTCAGGAAAGATGTTCCCTCAAACAGACTCAGATATGACAGCTTTTAAGTTTAAACTAGAACACCTCCGCTTGTTGCTCAGGGAGGTTTTGGCGACTCTGATGATTGTGACCCTATTGTAATTCCACCAGAGAAATTGTGTAAAATGGATAGATATCTAGAGGTTCCTACTTACACTAATGTTTTTCCGGTCCCTAAGAGGATTTCGGACATTGTTACTAAGGAGTGGGATAGACCAGGTATTCCGTTCTTTCCCCCTCCTACTTTTAAGAAAATGTTTCCCATATCTGACACCATTCGGGATTCCTGGCAGACGGTCCGTAAGGTGGAGGGAGCTATTTCTACCCTGGCTAAGCGTACAACTATACCTATTGAGGACAGTTGTGCTTTCAAAGATCCTATGGATAAAAAATTAAAGGGTCTTCTAAAGAAAATATTTATTCATCAGGGTTTTCTTCTGCAACCTATAGCGTGCATTGTTCCTGTAACTACTGCAGCTGCTTTTTGGTCCAAGGCTCTAGAGGAGGCTCTTAAGGTTGAGACCCCATTCAATGATATTCTGGACAGAATTAGGGCTCTCAAGCTAGCTAATTCTTTCATTACAGATGCCGCTTTTCAACTGACTAAATTAGTGGCAAATAATTCAGGTTTTGCCATTTTAGCGCATAGGGCGTTATGGCTTAAGTCCTGGTCTGCTGATGTGTCATCAAAATCTAAGCTTTTAGCTATTCCTTTCAAGGGTAAGATCCTATTCGGGCCTGAACTGAAAGGGATCATTTCCGACATCACTGGAGGAAAAGGCCATGCCCTTCCTCAGGATAAGACAAATAAGATGAGGACTAAATATAATAATTTTCGTTCCTTTCGAAACTTCAAAGGTGGTCCCCCTACCTCCTCCCCTGCCGCAAAGCAGGAGGGGAATTTTGCTCAATCCAAGTCAGTCTGGAGACCTAACCAGACCTGGAATAAGGGTAAAATGGCCAAGAAGCCCGCTGTTGCCACCAAGACATCATGAAGGGGCAGCCCCCGATCCGGGACCGGATCTAGTAGGGGGCAGACTTTCTCTCTTTGCTCAGGCTTGGGCAAGAGACGTTCAGGACTCCTGGGCTTTAGGAATCGTGACCCAGGGGTATCTTCTAGACTTCAAAGATTCTCCTCCAAGGGGGAGATTTCATCTTTCACGGTTGTCTGTAAACCAAACAAAAAGAGAGGCGTTCTTTGCTGTGTAGAAGACCTATATACTATGGGGGTAATCTGTCCAGTTCCAAGAGCAGAACAGGGGCAGGGGTTTTACTCCAATCTGTTCGTGGTTCCCAAAAAAGAGGGAACCTTCAGACCGATTTTGGATCCCATCCTTCAAGATGGAGACCATTCAGACTATTTTACCAATGATCCAGGAGGGTTAATATATGACCACCGTGGATTTGAAGGATGCGTATCTTCACATTCCTATCCACAAAGATCATCACCAGTTCCTCAGGTTCGCCTTCCTGGACAAGCATTACCAGTTTGTGGCTCTTCCCTTCGGGTTGGCCACAGCTCCCAGAATTTTCACAAAAGTGTTAGGGTCCCTTTTGGCGGTTCTAAGGCCGCGGGGCATAGTAGTGGCGCCTTATCTGGACGATATCTTAATTCATGCGTCAACTTACCAACTAGCCAAATCTCACACGGACATCGTGTTGGCTTTTCTAAGATCTCACGGGTGGAAGGTGAACGTAAAGAAGAGTTCACTTATCCCTCTCACAAGAGTTCCATTCCTGGGTACTCTGATATATTCGGTAAATATGAAAAATTTTCTGACGGAGGTCAGAAAATAAAAGATCTTAACCACCTGCCGAGCACTTCATTCCATTCCTCGGCCGTCAGGGGCTCAGTGTATGGAGGTAATTGGACTAATGGTAGAGGCAATGTACATAGTTCCGTTTGCTCGCTTGCATCTCAGACCACTGCAACTATGCATGCTCAGACAGTGGAATGGGGATTATGCAAATTTATCTCCTCAGATAAATCTGGATCAAGAGACCAGAGACTCTCTTCTTTGGTGGTTGTCACAGGATCATCTGTCCCAGGGAATGTGTTTCCGCAGGCCAGCATGGGTCATAGTGACGACGGACGCCAGCCTCTTGGGCTGGGGTGCAGTCTGGAATTCCCTGAAAGCACAGGGTTTGTGGACTCAGGAGGAGGCTGTCCTCCCAATAAATATTCTAGAACTGAGAGCGATATTCAACGCGCTTCAGGCGTGGCCTCAGCTGGCTTTGGCCAGATTCATAAGATTCCAGTTGGACAATATCACGACTGTAGTATATATCAATCATCAGGGGGGAACAAAGAGTTCTCTAGCGATGATAGAGGTTACCAAAATAATTCGATGGGCAGAGACTCACTCTTGCCATCTATCAGCAATCTATATCCCAGGAGTGGAGAACTGGGAAGCGGATTTTCTAAGTCATCAGACTTTTCATCCAGGGGAGTGGGAACTCCATCCGGAGGTGTTTGCACATTTGATTCAGCAATGGGGCACACCAGAATTGGATCTGATGGCGTCTCGTCAGAACGCCAAACTTCCTTGTTACGGGTCCAGATCAAGGGATCCTCAAGCAGTACTGATAGATGCTCTAGCAGTACCCTGGTCGTTCAACCTGGCTTATGTGTTTCCACCATTTCCTCTCCTTCCTCGTTTGATTGTCAGAATCAAACAGGAGAGAGCTTCGGTGATTTTGATAGCACCTGCGTGGCCACGCAAGACTTGGTATGCAGACCTGGTGAACATGTCATCTCTTCCACCATGGACTCTGCCACTGAGACAGGACCTTCTGATTCAAGGTCCATTCCAGCATCCAAATCTAGTTTCTCTGTGGCTGACTGCCTGGAGATTGAACACTTGATTTTATCCAAGCGGGGATTCTCTGAGTCGGTCATAAACACCTTGATTCAGGCTCGAAAGCCTGTCACTAGGATAAATTATCATAAGATATGGCGTAAATATCTTTATTGGTGCGAATCCAAAGGCTACTCATGGAGTAAGATCAGGATTTGTCCTTTCTCCAAGAAGGATTGGAGAAGGGGCTATCAGCTAGTTCCCTAAAGGGACAGATTTCTGCTTTATCAATTTTACTGCACAAGCGACCAAAGATTTCCGTCAAACATTTTCTTTGTTTGTTGTCTATTCTGGAAAACGTAGAGGTCAAAAAGCTAAGGCTACCTCTCTTTCTTTTTGGCTGAAAAGCATCATCCGTTTGGCATACGAGACTGCTGGACAGCAGCCTCCTGAAAGAATTACAGCTCACTCTACTAGAGCGGTGGCTTCCACATGGGCTTTTAAAAATGATGCTTCTGTTGAACAGATTTGTAAGGCTGCGACTTGGTCTTCGCTTCATACCTTTTCCAAATTTGATACTTTTGCTTCTTCGGAGGCTATTTTTGGGAGAAAAGTTCTTCAAGCAGTGGTGCCTTCTGTTTAGCCATCTGTCTCATCCGTGTCCTGTACCTTTGTTATTGTATCCCACAAGTAAAGGATGAATCCGTGGACTCGTCGTACCTTATAGAAGAAAAGTAAATTTATGCTTGCCTGATAAATTAATTTCTTCGATGGTACGACGAGTCCACGGCCCGCCCTGTCATTTTAAGACAGATTATATTTTTTGATTTTAAACTTCAGTCACCTCTGCACCTTTTAGTTTCTCCTTTTTCTTCCTGTACCTTCGGTCAAATGACTGGGGGTTGGAGCTAAGGGAGGAGCTATATAGACAGCTCTGCTGTGGTGCTCTTTGCCACTTCCTGTTAGCAGGAGGATAATATCCCACAAGTAAAGGATGAATCCGTGGACTCGTCGTACCATAGAAGAAATTAATTTATCAGGTAAGCATGAATTTACTTTTTTTTAATATGTAATTTAGTTTATTTAATTGTTAGTTTAATTTAATTGTAGTATAATAGTTAGGGTAGGTTAATTAATAGGTAAGTTTAAATTTATTTTAAGATAGGGATGTTGTAATTTTAATTTAAAGTTAGCGGGTTGCTAGGTTTAGGGGTTAATAGCTTAATTTATTTTTTTGTGATGTAGTGGGCTGACGGTTTAGGGGTTAATAGATTTAGTTAGTGGTGGTGATGTGGTAGGACAGAGGTTTATGGGTTAATAAGTTTATTTAGTGGAGGTGGTGTCGGGGAGTGGCAGTATAGGGATTAATACATTTTATTTAGGTAGCGGCGATGTCGGGGGCGGCAGATTAGGGGTGTTTAGACTCGGGGTTTATGTTAGGGTGTTAGGTGTAAATGTAACTTGTTTTCAACCATATAAATCAATGGGATATCTGGCAGCATCAAACATAAGCTTTCGCTGCTTTCAGACTCCCATTGATTTCTATGGCAACAGCGGTCTCCAGGGTGGCGGATTGAAAGCCAGGTACGCTGGGCTGGAATAGCCGCAAGCGTACCTGTTAAAAGTTTGATAACTGGGAAAAGGTGTCAAATAGAGCCGAATGTGTATTCAGAACATCTGTAATGAAGTAAGCATTGATCTGCGTCGGATTGAGACCGGCAGATCATATGTTACGTCACAAATTTCAACATTTGCCGGTCTGTAGGCTTTGATAACTAGGTTGGATCAATCTTGCAACAATTACGCTGCGGAATTCCGGCGTATTTGCGGTTGAGGCTTTGATATATATCCATCAGAGGATAAGGATATGTTATTCCTCTAGGGCTGTAGGGACCCCATTAGTGCTTAGACGGTTACTTCTAAGAGGGTAAGGAAACGTGAAAGTGGAGAAGGAAATAGAGTTAAAGGGATAGTCTAGTCAAAATTAAACTTTCATGATTCAGATAGAGCGTGCAATTTTAAGCAACTTTCTAATTTACTCCTATTATCATTTTTTCTTTGTTCTCTTGGTATCTTTATTTATTATTATTATTATTCTTTATTTATAAAGCGCCAACAGATTCCGCAGCGCTGTTCATAGGTAACAAAGATAAAAGGACAGTACAATATGAGACACCAGACAAAATTTAACAAACAAATACAGGAGGAATTGGGAGCCCTGTTTCCGTGGGAACTTACAATCTAAATGGGTAGGAGGGTGAGAAACAGGAGGTGGGGACTGCAAAGGTGGGAATGATGTTAGTGTGAAGTTAGATGAGGGCAACTTTTAGGCAAGTGGAATTCATTAGTTACTGATTTGGTTATAGGCTTCCCTGAACAAGAAGGTCTTTAGGGATCGTTTAAAGGAGGAGAGGTTGGGGGAAAGTCTGACAGCACGAGGAAGTGCGTTCCAGAGGGTTGGTGCCGCACGAGAGAAGTCCTGTAGTCTAGCATGAGAGGAGGTGATGGTAGAAGAGGCAAGGAGTAGATCGTTGTTGGATCTTAGGGGACGGGCTGGAGTATATTTGTTGATGAGTGAGGACAGGTATGGGGGGGCTGCATTGGTAAGGGCTTTGTAGGTCAAAGTGAGAATTTTGAATTTAATTCTGCTGTGAATGGGGAGCCAGTGAAGGGACTCACAGAGGGGTGCGGCAGATACAGAGCGTCGGGAGAGGTGGATTAGCCTAGCAGAGGCATTTAGGATGGATTGAAGGGGGGAGATGCGGGAGAGAGGAAGGCCAGTTAGTCGGTTGTTACAGTAGTCAAGCCGGGAAATTACTAGGGAATGGATTAGCTGTTTAGTAGTTTCAGCTCTCAGAAAAGGACGAATTTTGGAGATATTGCGTAGGTGGTTGCGACAGGATGAAGAGAGCGATTGGATGTGGGGTATGAAGGACAGATTGGAGTCGAGTGTAACTCCAAGGCAGCGGACTTGGGGTGATGGGGAGATAGTGGTGTCACCGACAGTGATAGTAAAGTTAGAAACTGGAGTAGAATTAGTTGGGGGGGATTAGAAGAAGCTCAGTCTTGGACATGTTGATTTTTAGGTGGTGATAGGCCATCCAGGAAGAAATGCCAGATAAGCAGCTGCTGATGTGGGAAAGGACAGAAGGAGAGAATGCAGGGGTGGATAGTTAGATCTGAGTATCATCAGCATAGAGGTGATAGTTGAAGCCATAACTACTAATAAGTTTACCCAGTGAGGAAGTATAAATAGAGAAGAGTAGAGTGCCTAGAACAGAGCCTTGAGGTACTCCAACAGACAGAGGCAGTGGAGAGGATGAGTCACCAGCAAATGAGACAGAAAAGCACCTATTAGATAGATAAGAGTGGATCCAGGAGAGGACCATGTCACAGAGCCCAAGGAAGCTGAGAGTCCTTAGGAGGAGGGGATGGTCAACAGTGTCAAAGGCAGCAGACAGGTCAAGTAAGATAAGTATAGAATAGTGGCCATTGTTATTAGCAGAAAGAAGATCGTTAGTAACCTTGGTGAGGGCAGTCTCAGTTGAGTGTTGGGGACGGAAGCCAGATTGCAGGGGGTCAAGCAATGAGTTAGAGGATAGGAAGTGTGTTAGGCGATCGAAAACTAGTTTTTCCAGGACTTTAGAAGCTAGCTGAAGTAGTGATATGGGGCGGTAGTTTGCAGGAGAATTGGGGTTGAGGGTTTTTTTGAGGATGGGGGTGACCTTTGCATGTTTGAAGGATGATGGAAATGAACCAGTAGTAAGGGATCGGTTGAATATCTGAGTAAGAGCTGGGGTGAGGGTAGAGGACAGAGAGGGTATTAGATGTGAAGGGATAGAGTCAAGGGGACATGTAGTGAGGTGTGAGGAAGATATTAGGGAACTCACTTCATTCTCAGTGGTTGGGGGGAAGGTACTGAGAGTGTTGGAGGGGGTGACCGGGGGCGGAGATGAAAGGTTGCAGTCTTGTGGTGGGATGTTGCTTCTGATGGTAAGTGTTTTGTTGAAAAAGTAATCTGCCAAGTCTTGAGCACTAAAGTCAGATGAGGGGGGTGGTGTAGGTGGATAGAGGAGAGTGTTGAAAATGGAGAAGAGACGTTTAGGGTTTGAGGAGTGAGAAGATATGAGAGAAGAGAAGTAGTTTTGCTTGGCTAAGTGAAGGGCAGAGGAGTAAGAATAAAGAATAAACTTATAGTGTAGGAAATCGTGTTCAGAGCGGGATTTCCTCCAGGCACGTTCAGCAGCACGGGAGGATTTTTGTAGATAGCGTGTTTGCTGAGAGTGCCAGGGCTGGAGCTGACGACGTGGGGTTTTGCGTATTTGTGGAGGAGCAAGGGTGTTGAGTGCAGAGGAGAGAGTATTGTTATAGTGGTTTGTATCAAGGTCAGGGCAGGATACCTTGGAAGTGTGGGGAAGGCGTTTTTGAATAAGGTTAGAAAGTTGGAGAGGATCCACAGTGTGCAGATTTCTACAGGTGCGGAGGCGGGGGGTAGAAATAGGTTTAGCCTGTACATTGAGATTATAGGTGAGCAGATGGTGGTCTAAGATGGGAAATGGGCGACAGGTGACATCAGAAGGGGAGCAGAGGTAGGAGAATACCAGATCAAGAGAGTGTCCGTCACGGTGAGTAGGGAATAGGGTGGATTGTGAAAGACTAAAGGAGTTTGTGAGTGAAAGAAGTTTAGAGGCAGCAGGGGTAGATGGGTTATCAATGGGGATGTTGAAGTCCCCTAAGATTAGAGCAGGTGTATTTTTAGAGAGAAAGTGAGAAAGCCAGGCAGCAAAGTTGTCGAGGAATTGGGAGGTTGGTCCAAGGGGGGGATAGATAACTGCCACCTTGAGGGAGAGGGGGGAGAAAATGCGGATGCAATGGACTTCAAAGGAGGAGAAGGAGAGAGATGGATGAGGATGGAGGTGCTGATAGGAGCAGGAAGGGGACAGCAAGATTCCAACACCGCCACCATGTCTCTCACCTGGCCTAGGTGTGTGGCTAAAGTGGAGACCGCCGTGCGTTAGAGCAGCAATGGAAGCAGTGTCAGAGGAAGAAAGCCAGGTTTCAGTAATTGCTAGAAGATGGAAAGCGTTAGAAACAAACAGGTCGTGAACAGTTGTAAGTTTGTTACAGACAGAGCGTGCATTCCAGAGGGCACAAGAAAAGAGAGGGGATAAGCGCTGTGGGTTAATGGAGATGAGATTGTTGGGATCGCGTGACCTTGAGTTTGTATTGTGGGGGACTGAGCGAGAGTGTATGAGTGTGGTGATTGCTGCAGGGCCAGGGTTAGGAGAGAGGTCACCAGAAGCAAGCAGTAGTAGCAGTGAGAGTGAGACTTGTAGGAGCGCGTATGACTAGACACAGGAGAGTAAGATGGGGAAGTGTTTCTAAGGAAACAGAGTAGTTCATGAGAGGACAGCATAGGGGATGAGAGGAGGGAGGGAGAGATAAGGATAGTGTGGGGATTATTGATGTTATAAGGGCATGCAGTGAGTTTTAGGAAGATGGCAGACAGAAAGATCAGAAATGACATAGAGAGCATTGTGCAGGTGTACAGTTTGTAAGGATTACCTGTTAGTGGGGTCTGCAGTTTCCCCTCCAGTTTCTAAACTCCATTTCTTAACTCGGCCACTTTGAATTTCAGAGCCAAGGCCTCAGAGCCAGCTCTCAGCTGTATATAGTAGTAAAATTAGGGTTGGAATGATTTGATTCAAGGCAGCTGTGTTACAAGTAGACTAGTTAGGAAGACTGGAGTTACACACTTGTAAATTAGATGGGGGTGGGGTGGGGTGAGCAAATGGCTGGGGAATGCACACAGAAATTATACAATGGAGCTGATAACAATTATACAGAAAAAGTCATAAATTCAGACATCAGAGGAAATGCATAACAACCAGGGCATGAAATGCAGAGAAAGAAATGCATACCAGTATATTGAAAAAACATTAAAGGGACGTGGGATAACAACCAGGGCATGAAATGCAGAGAAAGAAATGCATACCAGTATATTGAAAAAACATTAAAGGGACGTGGGATAACAACCAGGGCATGAAATGCAGAGAAAGAAATGCATACCAGTATATTGAAAAAAACATTAAAGGGACGTGGGATAACAACCAGGGCATGAAATGCAGAGAAAGAAATGCATACCAGTATATTGAAAAAACATTAAAGGGACGTGGGATAACAACCAGGGCATGAAATGCAGAGAAAGAAATGCATACCAGTATATTGAAAACACATTAAAGGGACATGGGATAACAACCAGGGCATGAAATGCAGAGAAAGAAATGCATACCAGTATATTGAAAAAACATTAAAGAGACGTGGGATAACAACCAGGGCATGAAATGCAGAGAAAGAAATGCATACCAGTATATTGAAAAAACATTAAAGGGACGTGGGATAACAACCAGGGCATGAAATGCAGAGAAAGAAATGCATACCAGTATATTGAAAAAACATTAAAGGGACGTGGGATAACAACCAGGGCATGAAATGCAAAGAAAGAAATGCATACCAGTATATTGAAAAAACATTAAAGAGACGTGGGATAACAACCAGGGCATGAAATGCAGAGAAAGAAATGCATACCAGTATATTGAAAAAACATTAAAGGGACGTGGGATAACAACCAGGGCATGAAATGCAGAGAAAGAAATGCATACCAGTATATTGAAAAAACATTAAAGAGACGTGGGATAACAACCAGGGCATGAAATGCAGAGAAAGAAATGCATACCAGTATATTGAAAAAACATTAAAGGGACGTGGGATAACAACCCGGGCATGAAATGCAGATAAAGAAATGCATACCAGTATATTGAAAAAACATTAAAGGGACGTGGGATAACAACCAGGGCATGAAATGCAGAGAAAGAAATGCATACCTGTGGAGAGATAAGATGATGAATAGTTAGAACAATGCTTCATGTTGTTAGTAGAGCATTCTACATGATAGCATTATGGATTTAACTCCATTTCTTAACTCGGCCACTTATAATTCAGAGCCACTTTGAATTTCAGAGCCAAGGCATCAGAGCCAGCTCTCAGCTGTATATAGTAGTAAAATTAGAGTTGAATGTAAGCTTAGGCTACAGTTAGACATCAATCAGAAAGCGCTACCCAGGTGCTGAACCAAAAACGGGCCTGATCCTATACTCACATTCCTGCTTTATCAAATAAATATAGCAAGAGAATGAAGAAAATTTGATAATAGGAGTACATTAGAAAGTTGCTTAAAATTGCATGCTCTATCTGATTCAGGAAAGTTTAATTTTGACTAGGCTATTTCTTTAAGAGAGAGTGGAGAAAAAATAAGAGAGTGAAGAGATATGAGAGAAGGGAAAGAAAGAGGGTAAAGAGTAGATAAGGACTGAGAGAGAAGGGAGAGTTTAAAAAAGAGAGGAGGGAGTAGAGAAAGAGGGTTAAAGGGATACTAAATTCAAATGTTTTCTTTCATTCAGATAGAGCATGCAATTTTAAGCAACTTTCTAATTTACTCCTATTATCAATTTTTCTTTGTTCTCTTGCTATCTTTATTTAAAAAGCAGGAATGTAAAGCTTAGGAGCCAACCCATTTTAGGTTTAGCACCCTGGATAGCGCTTGCTTATTGGTGGCTAGAGCACCACTTGTAATCTGGCCCTATGTCTCGCATGTATTTATGGATAACCCTTTAATTTAGAAATATCTGAGATTACATGAGTTACAGTTTACATAAAACTTTTTTTTCCCCTAGGTGATGACATTTAAATTAAACAATTGTTCTCTTTGGTTTACAAATTAACCCATACTATAATGAATTGGCTGTTTGCAAATGAAGATGCAGTGGCTTTCGAATGGAAAGAAGAACAGATTTTTTAAAGCTTTGGAATACACGGTACTTTCTAATATTAATATTTTAGTGAAATGCTTATCAATCGTATGTTAAAGACATTTTTATACCTTTTTTTTTTGTTTGTTTAGCTGACATGGATGATGATGACTCTGGTCTTCTTGACTTCATAGGGTAAGTTATTTGCTTGGAAGGTTCCAGTGTGTTTTGTATTCTTTTATATTGTTTAATTTTATTTATTGTTATTTCTTTGCAAACATGTTAATCTTATGTTAGAATTTTACTTAAAGGGGCATGAAACACAAAATTTTTCTTTCATGATTTAGATAGAGCATACAATTTCAAACAACTTTCCAATTTACTTCTATTATCTAATTTGCTTCATTCTCGTGATATCCTATGTGTGTGGCTGCACATAGATGACTCGTGTGATTTCTCCAACATTGGTGTGTCCGGTCCACGGCGTCATCCTTACTTGTGGGAATATCTCTTCCCCAACAGGAAATGGCAAAGAGTCCCAGCAAAGCTGGCCATATAGTCCCTCCTAGGCTCCGCCCACCCCAGTCATTCTCTTTGCCGTTGCACAGGCAACATCTCCACGGAGATGGTTAAGAGTATGTGGTGTTTAGTTGTAGTTTTTTATTTTTTTTATTCTACTATCAAGAGTTTGTTATTTTAAAATAGTGCTGGTATGTACTATTTACTCTGAAACAGAAAGAGATGAAGATTTCTGTTTGTGAGAGGAAGATGATTTTAGCAGACAGTAACTAAAATCCTTTGCTGTTTCCACATAGGACTGTTGAGATGAAGTAACTTCAGTTGGGGGAAACAGTTAGCAGACTTCTCTGCTTAAGGTATGACTAGCCATATTTCTAACAAGACTGTGTAATGCTGGAAGGCTGTCATTTCCCCTCATGGGGACCGGTAAGCCATTTTCTTAGTCTCAAGCAGAATAAAGGGCTTAATATGGGCTATAAAACTGGTAGACACTTTTATGGGCAGAATCGATTGCTTTATTTGGGCATTTTATACATGTTTTATGCTGGTATTTCACATTTATAAACTTGGGGAACGTTTTTTAACGTCAGGCACTATGTTAGACACCTTTTCCAGTCAGGAAGGGCCTTCCCAGTTGTAGGCTGAGCCTCATTTTCGCGCCATTACTGCGCAGTTGTTTTTGAGAGCAAGACATGCAGATGCATGTGTGAGGACCTGAAAATAGTTGGAAAAGTTCCTAGAAGGCGTCATTTGGTATTGTATTCCCCTCTGGGTTTGGTAGAGTCGCAGCAAAGGCTGTAGCTGGGACTGTAGAGGGGTTAAAACTGTAACCGGCTCCAGTTTCGTTATTTTAAGGGTTAAAGCTCTGAAAATTGGTGTGCAATACTTTTAATGCTTTAAGACACTGTGGTGAAATTTTGGTAAATTTTGAACAATTCCTTCATATTTTTTCACATATTCAGTAATAAAGTGTGCTCTGTTTAAAATTTAAAGAGACAGTAACGGTTTTGATTTAAAACGGTTTTTGTGTTTTACTGACAAGTTTAAGCCTGTTTAACATGTCTGTGCCTTCAGATAAGCTATGTTCTATATGTATGAAAGTCAATGTGTCTCCCCCTTCTAAATTATGTGATAATTGTGCTAAAGCGTCCAAACAAAGTAAGGACAGTACTGTCACAGATAATGAAGTTGCCCAAGATGATTCATCAGATGAAGGGAGTAGACATGGTTCTACATCATCTCCTTCTGTGTCTACACCAGTTTTGCCCACGCAGGAGGCACCTAGTACTTCTAGCGCGCCAATGCTTATTACCATGCAACAATTGACTGCTGTAATGGATAACTCCATAGCAAATATTTTATCCAAAATGCCTGCATATCAGAGAAAGCGCGATTGCTCTGTTTTAAACACTGAAGAGCAGGAGGGCGCTGATGATAATTGTTCTGTCATACCCTCACACCAATCTGAAGGGGCCATGAGGGAGGTTTTGTCAGATGGGGAAATTTCAGATTCAGGAAAAATTTCCCAACAGGCTGAACCTGATGTTGTGACATTTAAATTTAAATTAGAACATCTCCGCGCACTGCTTAAGGAGGTGTTATCTACTCTGGATGATTGTGACAACCTGGTCATTCCAGAAAAATTATGCAAGATGGACAAGTTCCTAGAGGTTCCGGTGCACCCCAACGCTTTTCCTATACCCAAGCGGGTGGCGGACATAGTGAATAAGGAATGGGAGAAGCCCGGCATACCTTTTGTTCCCCCTCCTATATTTAAGAAATTATTTCCTATGGTCGACCCCAGAAAGGACTTATGGCAGACAGTCCCTAAGGTCGAGGGGGCAGTTTCTACTCTAAACAAGCGCACTACTATTCCTGTCAAGGATAATTGTGCTTTCAAAGATCCTATGGATAAAAAATTGGAGGGTTTGCTTAAAAAGATTTTTGTACAGCAAGGTTACCTTCTTCAACCCATTTCGTGCATTGTTCCTGTCACTACAGCAGCGTGGTTCTGGTTCGAGGAACTAGAAAAGTCGCTCAGTAGAGAGACTCCATATGAGGAGGTTATGGACAGAGTTCACGCACTTAAGTTGGCTAACTCTTTTATTTTAGATGCCGCTTTGCAAATAGCTAGATTAGCGGCGAAAAATTCAGGGTTTGCAATTGTGGCGCGCAGAGCGCTTTGGCTAAAGTCTTGGTCAGCGGATGTATCATCCAAGACAAAATTGCTTAATATCCCCTTCAAGGGTAAAACTCTCTTCGGGCCAGAATTGAAAGAGATTATCTCAGACATCACTGGGGGAAAGGGCCACGCCCTCCCACAAGATAGGCCTTTCAAAGCCAAGAATAAGTCTAATTTTCGTTCCTTTCGTAATTTCAGGAATGGACCGTGCTCTAATTCTGCATCCTCTAAACAAGAGGGTAATACCTCACAGACCAAACCAGCCTGGAAACCGATGCAAGGCTGGAACAAGGGTAAGCAGGCCAAGAAGCCTGCCGCTGCTAACAAAACAGCATGAAGGAGTAGCCCCGGATCCGGGACCGGATCTAGTGGGGGGCAGACTCTCTCTCTTTGCTCAGGCTTGGGCAAGAGATGTTCAGGATCCCTGGACGCTAGAAATAGTTTCTCAGGGTTATCTTCTGGAATTCAAGGAACTACCCCCAAGGGGAAGGTTCCACATGTCTCACTTATCCTCAAACCAAATAAAGAGACAGGCATTCTTACATTGTGTAGAAGACCTGTTAAAGATGGGAGTGATACACCCTGTTCCAACGGCGGAACAAGGAATGGGATTTTACTCAAATCTGTTTGTGGTTCCCAAAAAAGAGGGAACTTTCAGACCAATCCTGGACCTAAAGATCCTAAACAAATTTCTCAGAGTACCATCGTTCAAGATGGAAACGATTCGAACGATTCTACCCACAATTCAGGAAGGTCAATTTATGACTTCTGTGGATCTAAAGGATGCATATCTACATATCCCTATCCACAAGGAACATCATCAGTTCCTAAGGTTCGCCTTTCTGGACAAACATTACCAGTTTGTGGCCCTCCCATTCGGGTTAGCCACTGCTCCAAGGATTTTCACAAAGGTACTCGGATCCCTTCTAGCGGTTCTAAGACCAAGGGGCATTGCAGTAGTACTGTACTTGGATGACATTCTAGTACAAGCGTCGTTTCTTTCAAAGGCAATGGCTCACTCAGACATCGTTCTGGCCTTTCTCAGATCTCACGGATGGAAGGTGAACATAGAAAAAAGTTCCCTGTCTCCGTCAACAAGAGTTCCCTTCTTGGGAACAATAATAGATTCCTTAGAAATGAGGATTTTCTTGACAGATGTCAGAAAGTCAAAACTTCTAAACGCTTGTCAAGTTCTTCATTCTATTCCTCGTCCTTCCGTAGCTCAATGCATGGAAGTAGTAGGATTGATGGTTGCAGCAATGGACATAGTTCCTTTTGCGCGAATTCATCTAAGACCATTACAACTGTGCATGCTGAAACAGTGGAATGGGGATTATACAGACTTGTCTCCAGTGATTCAAGTAGATCAGAAGACCAGAGACTCACTAGGTTGGTGGCTAACCCAGGATCACCTATCCCAGGGAATGAGCTTCCGCAGTCCAGAGTGGGTCATCGTCACGACCGACGCCAGTCTAGTGGGCTGGGGCGCGGTCTGGGAATCCCTGAAAGCTCAGGGACTGTGGTCTCGGGAAGAGTCTCTTCTCCCGATAAACATTCTGGAACTAAGAGCGATATTCAATGCTCTCAAGGCTTGGCCTCAGCTAGCAAAGGCCAGATTCATAAGATTCCAATCAGACAACATGACGACTGTTGCGTATCTAAATCATCAGGGGGGAACAAGGAGTTCCCTGGCGATGAAAGAAGTGACCAAAATAATACAATGGGCGGAGAATCACTCCTGCCACCTATCTGCGATCCACATTCCAGGTGTGGAAAACTGGGAAGCGGATTATTTGAGTCGTCAGACATTCCATCCGGGGGAGTGGGAACTCCACCCGGAGATCTTTGCCCAGTTGACACAACTATGGGGCATTCCAGATATGGATCTGATGGCGTCCCGTCAGAACTTCAAGGTTCCTTGCTACGGGTCCAGATCCAGGGATCCCAAGGCGACTCTAGTGGATGCACTAGTAGCGCCTTGGACCTTCAACCTAGCTTATGTGTTTCCACCGTTTCCTCTCATTCCCAGGCTGGTAGCCAGGATCAAACAGGAGAGGGCCTCGGTGATCTTGATAGCTCCTGCGTGGCCACGCAGGACTTGGTATGCAGACCTGGTGAATATGTCATCGGTTCCACCATGGAAGCTACCTTTGAGACAGGACCTTCTTGTTCAGGGTCCATTCGAACATCCAAATCTGGTCTCCCTCCAGCTGACGGCTTGGAGATTGAACGCTTGATTCTATCAAAGCGTGGGTTTTCACATTCCGTGATAGATACTCTGGTTCAAGCCAGAAAACCGGTAACTAGAAAGATTTACCATAAAATATGGAAAATATATATCTGCTGGTGTGAATCCAAGGGATTCCCATGGAATAAGATAAATATTCCTAGGATTCTTTCCTTTTCTACAAGAAGGTTTGGATAAAGGATTATCTGCAAGTTCTCTAAAGGGACAGATTTCTGCTTTATCTGTCCTACTGCACAAACGACTGGCAGTTGTGCCAGATGTTCAAGCATTTGTTCAGGCTTTGGTTTGGATCAAGCCTGTTTACAGACCTTTGACTCCTCCCTGGAGTTTAAATCTAGTTCTTTCAGTTCTTCAAGGGGTTCCGTTTGAACCTTTACATTCCGTAGATATTAAGTTGTTATCTTGGAAAGTTTTGTTTTTGGTTGCTATTTCTTCTGCTAGAAGAGTTTCTGAGTTATCTGCTCTACAATGTACACCACCCTATCTGGTGTTCCATTCAGATAAGGTTGTTTTGCGTACTAAGCCTGGTTTTCTACCAAAGGTTGTTTCCAACAAAAATATTAATCAGGAGATAGTTGTACCTTCTTTGTGCCCGAATCCAGTTTCAAAGAAGGAACGTTTGCTGCACAATTTAGATGTAGTCCGTGCTCTAAAATTCTACTTAGAAGCTACGAAAGACTTCAGACAAACTTCTTCTCTGTTTGTCGTCTATTCTGGTAAAAGGAGAGGTCAAAAAGCAACTTCTACCTCGACACCATATGGTTTCTCCTATTTTTTCCTCCTGTCCGTTGGTCGAATGACTGGGGTGGACGGAGCCTAGGAGGGACTATATGGCCAGCTTTGCTGGGACTCTTTGCCATTTCCTGTTGGGGAAGAGATATTCCCACAAGTAAGGATGACGCTGTGGACCGGACACACCGTTGGAGAAAGTAATTTATCAGGTAAGCATAAATTCTGTTTTTCTCACCCATGTTTATTGCTATTTCTTCAACAAAGATATCTAAAAAATAAAGCAAATCAGATAAAATATGTAAATTGGAATATTATTTAAAATTGAATTCTCTATCTGAATTATGAAAAACATTTTTTAGGTTTCATGTCCCTTTAAGTTTATCTCCAGCACAAGCAAATTGCTTGACTTTACAGCCCTTTATTAGTGGGAGCAGTGATTTATGATGCAATTGAGTGAATAAATTATAATAAGATCATTTGAACAGTGGTGGCTGGTGATTTTCAAGGTTGGTAGGGCAAAAAACCTCACCCCCTGATAACTTCCCAAACTCCACCATGTAGGCTCTCACCCAGACAATAAAATGGATGAAAGAGCATATAAGAAGCAAGATAACTTATAGTGTTGTATTTATGTATTTACTCACAAGGGAGTAGCTATCAATGTGTGTGTGTGTGTGTATGTATATATATATATATATATATATATATATATATATATATATATATATATATATACATATACATATACACCCCTCACATTTTTGTAAATATTCTATTATATCTTTTCACGTGACAACACTGAAAAAATGACACTTTGCTACAATGTAAAGTAGTGAGTGTACAGCCTGTATAACAGTGTACATTTTCTGTCCCCTCAAAATAACTCAACACACAGCCATTAATGTCTAAACCGTGTGGCAACAAAAGTGAGTACACCCCTAAGTGGAGATGTCCAAATTGGGCCCAAAGAGTCAATATTTTGTGTGGCCACATTATTTTCCAGCACTGCCTTAACCCTCTTGGGCATGGAGTTCACCAGAGCTTCACAGGTTGCCACTGGAGTCCTCTTCCACTCCTCCATGATGATATCATGGAGTTGGTGGATGTTAGAGACCTTGCGCTCCCCCACCTTCCGTTTGAGGATGCCCCACAGATGCTCAATAGGGGTTAGTTCTGGAGACATGTTTGGCCAGGCCATCACCTTTACCCTCAGCTTCTTTAGCAAGGGAATGGTCATCTTGGAGTTTGTGGTCGTTATCATGTTGGAATACTGCCCTGCGGCACAGTCTTCGAAAGGAGGGGATCATGCTCTGCTTCACTATGTCACAGTACATGTTGGCATTCATGGTTCCCTCAATGAAATGTAGCTCCATTGGTGTCTGTCGGGCGACTCTCAACGGTCCCGACTTGCAGTGTAAGGCACGCTGAAAGTGCCGCCACATTTGTGAGTATTTACTCTTAGGGGGGACTTCTATCTGTACATATTCCCCCTTACCAAAACGATACTGTTTTATGGGTCTGGCGCCTCTCTCCATCTATCTTTTTACTCCCCATTGCCGGCAGCACTCATGCAGGCCCAGACCATGACACTCTCACCACCATGCCTGACTGTAGGCAAGACACACTTGTCTATGTACTCCTTACCTGGTTGCCGCCACACACAGTTGACACCATTTTAACAAAATAAGCTTATCTTGGTCTCATCGGACCACAGTACATGGTTCCAGTAATCGATGTCCTAAGTCTGCTTGTCTTCAGCAAACTGTTTGCGGGCTTTCTTCTGCATCATCTTTAGAAGAGGCTTCCTTCTGGGACGACAGCCATGCAGACCAATTTGATGCAGTGTTCAGCATATAGTCTGAGCACTGAGAGGCTGACCCCCCACCCCTTCAACCTCTGCAGCAATGCTCATATGTCTATTTTCACAAAACAACCTCTGGATATGACGCTGAGCACGTGCACATAACTTCTTTGGTCAACCATTGCGAGTCCTGTTCTGAGTGGAACCTGTCCTGTGAAACCGCTGTATGGTCTTGCCCACCATGCTGCAGCTTAGTTTCAGGGTCTTGGCAATCTTCTTATAGCTTAGGCCATCTTTTTGTAGAGCAACAATTCTTTTTTTCAGATCCTCAGAGAGTTGTTTGCCATGAGGTGCCATGTTGAACTTCCAGTGACCCGTATGAGAGAGTGTGAGAGGGATAACACCAAATTTAACACACCTGTTCCCCATTCACACCTGAGACCTTGTAACACTACCGAGTCACATGACACGGGTGAGGGAAAATGGCTAATTGTGCCAAATGTGGACATTTCCACTTAGGGGTGTAGTCACTTTTGTTGCCAACGGTTTAGACATTAATGGCTGTGTGTTGAGTTATTTTGAGGGGACAGCAAATTTACACTGCTATACAGGCTGTACACACACTACTTTACATTAAAGCAAAGTGTAATTTCTTCAGTGTTGTCACATGAAAAGATATAATAAAATATTTACAAAAATGTGAGGGGTGTACTCATTTTAGTGAGACACTGTGTATATGTATATATATATATATATATATATATATATATATATATATATATATATATATATATATATATATATATATATATATATATATATACACACACACACCCAAACACATATACAAATATATAGCTCAACATTATATTTTACAGCTGGGCATTTCCACTAGTCACAGACAAGTAAGAAATTGCAGCTGTACAAGTAAAACATTAGTATTTTCCCCTATCTTTAACATGCCAAATTATGATTTTTTTATTATTTTTTAAAAGAAATACATTCTGCCTCTCTCACCATCTTTATCTACTTTTTACTATTTCCTTTTCTGTCTTTCTCTGTTCCTTTCTTTATACTTCCTAACATTTTCCTATTATATTTCTATCTATCCTATCGTTTCTATCTTGTCCTTCAAGGGAAAGTTCCTGTTCGATCCGGGGCTGGACTCTATTATAGCCACAGTCACAGGTGGAAAGGCAGACTTCCTACTGCAGGACAATAAATCTAAACTTATGGGTCATTCAGCTGGACGTTTTTGTTCCTTTCGTCCGAACAGGAGTCAGAGGTGTGCAGAAGCGCCTAAGACAGAGTCCCCCAGGACTACTTGGAAGCCCACCAAGGGGTAGAACAAGAACAAACAGCACAAGAAAGCTTTCCAGGAAAACAAGTCAGCATTATGCGTTTACCCCTGACCTGGGATCAGGTCATGTGGGGCGCAGACTTTCTCTGTTTCAGAGGGAATGGATTCAGTCTGTCCAGGACCCTTGAGTGCTGGACATTGTTTGCCAGGGATATTTAATAAGCTTTCTGTCCCATCCTCCAAGGGACCACTTCTTGATGTAAAGACCTCATTGCTATAAGATCCATCCCTCCCCTTATGCAAGAGGGTCAGTTCATGTCTACTAAAGACCTCAAGGACCGTACCTTCACATTCCGATTCACATAGATCACTACTGTTTACTACGGTTCGCCTTCCTAGACAAGCACTACTAGTTTGTTGCACTTCATTTTGGTCTTGCTACGGCACCCCAAGTGGCTGGCCGCTGGTCGTCTGCAGGGGATCACAGTAGCTCCATACCTGGATGACATTCTGGTCCAGGCTCCATCTTTACCAGTGGCTCAGGACCACACGCAGAAGTTGATGTTGTATCTTTGGGTGTAGGGTTGAAAGGTTAATTTGGAATAGAGTTCCCTTGTCCCAACAATGAGGGTAAACTTTTTGGGAACAATAATAGATTCTGTAGCTATGCCCATTTACCTCACAGATCAGTACAGAGAGAAGTTCCAGAAAGCTTGTCGACTGCTTCAGGCCACTGCTCATCCTTCTGTGGCACTATGCATGGAGGTGGTAGGTCTAATGGTGGCGGCATCTGATGCTATACCGTTTGCTCGCTTTCATCTGAGACCAGATGCTCAGAAAATGGAATGGAGGTCATTTAGATCTGTTGCAGATCATTTGCCTGGACGCCCAGACGCCCCTTTTGGACAATAATCACCACAGATGCGAGTCTGTCAGACTGGGGAGCAGTGTGGGGTTCCCTAAGAGCCGAGGAACCGTGTGCCAGGAGGAAATGTCCCTCTCGATCAGCATTCTAGAGGGCTATATAAAATGCTCTTCTAGTGTGGCCTCAGCAGGGTTCTGCCTGTAAAATACGATTCCATACGGACAACATCATGACCGTGGCCTACCTCATCCATCAGGGAGGCACATGGAGCTCTCTGGCGATGCAGGAGGTGTCTTGAATCTTGCAGTGGGTGGAGAGACATCAATGTCAGCTCACAACTATCCACATTCCAGGTGTGGAGAATTGGAAAGTGGATTTCCTGAGCAGGCAGACTCTCCACTCAGGAGAATGGTCCCTGAATCAGAAGGTATTTCTGGAGATAACTCGCAGATGGGGTGTTCCAGACATAGATCTGATGGCTTCCCGCTTTAAAGCCAAGCTCACAAGATACGGATCGTGATCCAGGGATCCTCAAACGGAGGTGGTGGACACTCTAGCTGTCCAGTGGAACTTCAACCTAATTGACCTTTTTCCACCGTTTGTTCTCCTGCCCCGAGGGGTTGCTTTGATCAAGCAGGAGGGAATACTAACTAATCTAATAACCCCTGCGTGGTCACGCAGGACTTGGTACGCAGACTTGGTGAACTTATTGTCTGCTCATCTTTGGCTTTTGCCTTTTCGTCAAGACCTTCTGACTCAGGGTCTGTTCTGTTATCAAAACCTAGATACTCTGAGGCTGACTGCCTGGAGATTGAACGCTTGTTCTTATTTCAGAGAGGCTTCTCTGAAAATGTGATTGATACTCTTGTCCAGGCTTGCAAGCCTATCACCAAACGCATCTACCACAAGGTCTGGAGGACTTATCTTCACTGGTGTGACCAGCGAGGTTTCTCTTGGTGTAGAGTAAAAGCTCAGCATATTTTACACTTTCAGCCAGTTCTATAAAGGGACAGATCTCTGCTCTTTCTGTTCTGTTTCAAGAATTTGACTAGTTTGCCAGATGTTCAGGAGTTTGTTCAGGCGTTGGTCAGAATCCGTCCTGTTTATAAACCTAAATTTAGAATTAAAAGTTCTTCAGAGGCCTCTGTTTGAGCCTCTACATGCTGTTGAGATTAAGTTACTCTCTTGGAAAGTGGTGTTCTTGTTGGCTATTTCCTCTGCTGTGTCAGAGCTTTCGACTTTCATGTGCGATCCTCCGTACCTGGTGATCCATCAGGATAAGGCTGTGTTGAGGACTCAGCTAGGGTTTCTTACCAAGGTAGTTGTTTAATATTTCTAATATCAACCAGGAGATTGTGGTTCCTTCACTTTGTCCCAATTGATCATCCTCCAAGGAGAGATTGTTGCACAATTTGGATGTGGTCAGAGCTTTGAAGTTCTACCTTCACGCTACTAAGGAGTTTCATCAATCTTCTTCCTTATTCATCCTGTATGCTGGTAAGAACAAGGGGCAGAAGGCCTCAGCTGTCACCATTTCCTTTTGGTTGAGAAGTCTGACTCACATGGCCTACAAGGAGGCGGGTCAGGAACCCCCTTCAAGAATCACAGCGCATTCCACTTGTGCAGTGTCTATTGCTTGGGCCTTCAAGAATGAGGCCTCAGTTGAGCAAACCTGTAAGGCTGCAACCTTGTCTTCGTTGCACACTTTCACGAAGTTCTATAAATTTTATGTTTTTGCTTCTGCAGTGGTATCTTTTGGGAGAAGGGTTCTACATGCGGGGGAGCCTAGTAATTAGGACTGCCTTTCCCTACTTTTCCCTCCTGAACATTTGTGAACTCCACAGCTTGTGTATTGGTTTCCCATAGGTTAAGAATGTTCTCGTGGACTCTCACTGCCAATAGAAGGAAAATTAAATTTATGCTTACCTGATAAATTAATTTCCTTCTTGGCAGTGAGAGTCCACGACCCCGCCCAGTTAATTAACATGTAGTGGCGGCAGTTTTTTTTTTTCACCTCTACCCCTTGTATCTCTCTTCACTTTTCTTTATCCTTGGCTTTAACTACTGAGAGAGTAGGGGAAGTGAATTTGGATATTTGTGACTTTGTTTGGGGTGTCTTTGCCTCCTCCTGGTGGCCAAGTAGAGTAATTCCCTAGGTTAAGAACATTCTCGTGGACTCTCACTGCCAAGAAGGAAATTATAATAATTATCTGTCTATTTATTTATCTATCTATCTATCTATCTATCTATCTATCTATCTATCTATCTATCTATCTATCTATCTATCTATCTATGAACCCCTTTTGTCTCCCACTGTTCCCCTTTTTATCTTGCAATCTTTACACTACTCACCTCCATTCTGTTTTTCTCCAACATTGGTGTGTCCGGTCCACGGCGTCATCCATAACTTGTGGGAATATTCTCCTCCCCAACAGGAAATGGCAAAGAGCACAGCAAAAGCTGTCCATATAGTCCCTCCCAGGCTCCGCCCCCCCAGTCATTCTCTTTGCCGCTCTGAACAAGTAGCATCTCCACGGAGATGGTGAAGAGTATATGGTGTTTAGTTGTAGTTTTTATTCTACTATCAAGAGTTTGTTATTTTAAAATAGTGCTGGTATGTACTATTTGCTCTGAAACAGAAAAAGATGAAGAGTTCTGTTTGTGAGAGGAGTATGATTTTAGCAGCAGTAACTAAAATCGTTTGCTGTTCCCACACAGGACTGTTGAGATGAGATAACTTCAGTTGGGGGGAGCAGTTGGCAGACTTTTCTGCTTAAGGTATGACTAGCCATATTTCTAACAAGACTGTGTAATGCTGGAAGGCTGTCATTTTTCCCCTCATGGGGATCGGTAAGCCATTTTCTTAGTCTCAAACAGAATAAAGGGCTTAATATGGGCTATAA
Source organism: Bombina bombina (assembly GCF_027579735.1). NCBI lineage: Eukaryota > Metazoa > Chordata > Amphibia > Anura > Bombinatoridae > Bombina > Bombina bombina. Next base: position 1,105,789,153 of record NC_069502.1, on the reverse strand, counting down.
AACTGGTAGACACTTTTATGGGCTAGATCGATTGCTTTATTTAGGCATTTTATACAGTTTTATGTTGAAATTCACACTTTATAACTTTGGGGAACGTTTTTTTACGTCAGGCACTGGTTTAGACACCTTCTCAGTCAGGAAGGGCCTTCTCTGTAGTAGGCAGAGCCTCATTTTCGCGCCATTACTGCGCAGTTACTTTTGAGAGCAATACATGCAGCTGCATGTGTGTGGGTCTGGAATTAGTTGAAAAGGTTCCTAGAAGGCTTCATTTGGTATTGTATACTCCCCTGGGTTTGGTGAAGTCGCAGCAAAGGCTGGGGCTAGGACTGTAAAGGGGTTAAAACTGTAAAAGGCTCCGGTTTCTACATTTTAAGGGTTAACAGCCTGAAATTTGGGGTGCAATGCTTTGAATGCTTTAAGACACTGTGTGCCCTGTTTAAAATTTAAAGAGACAGTAACGGTTTTGTTTTAAAACGGTTTTTGTATTTTATTGACAAGTTTAAGCCTGTTTAACATGTCTGTGCCTTCAGATAGACTATGTTCTGTGTGTATGGAAGCCAAAGTGTCTCCCCCTTCAAATATGTGTGATAATTGTACCATAGCGTCCAAACAAAGTAAGGACAGTACTGCCACAGATAGTAAAGTTGCCCAAGATGATTCATCAGATGAAGGGAGTAGACATAGTTCTACATCATCTCCTTCTGTGTCTACACCAGTTTTGCCCACGCAGGAGACCCCTAGTATTTCTAGCGCGCCAATGCTTGTTACTATGCAACAATTGACAGCAGTAATGGATAACTCCATAGCAAATATTTTATCCAAAATGCCTGCATTTCAGAGAAAGCGCGATTGCTCCTGTAGAGCAGGAGGGCGCTGATGATAATTGCTCTGTCATACCCTCACACCAATCTGAAGTGGCTATGAGGGAGGTTTTGTCAGATGGGGAAATTTCTGATTCAGGAAGAATTTCTCAGCAGGCAGAACCTGATGTTGTGACATTTAAATTTAAATTAGAGCATCTCCGCGCACTGCTTAAGGAGGTGCTATCTACTCTGGATGATTGTGACAACTTGGTCATCCCAGAAAAATTGTGCAAGATGGACAAGTTCCTAGAGGTCCCGGTGCACCCTGACGCTTTTCCAATACCCAAGCGGGTGGCGGACATAGTGATTAAGGAGTGGGAGAAGCCTGGCATACCTTTTGTCCCTCCTCCTATATTTAAGAAATTATTTCCTATAGTCGACCCCAGAAAGGACTTATGGCAAACAGTCCCTAAGGTCGAGGGGGCAGTTTCTACACTAGCCAAATGCACAACCATTCCTATTGAGGATAATTGTGCTTTCAAAGATCCTATGGATAAAAAATTGGAGGGTTTGCTTAAAAAGATTTTTGTACAGCAAGGTTACCTCCTTCAACCTATTTCGTGTATTATTCCTGTCACTACAGCAGCGTGGTTCTGGTTCGAAGAACTAGAAAAGTCGCTCAGTAGAGAGACTCCGTATGAGGAGGTTATGGACAGAATTCACGCACTTAAGTTAGCTAATTCCTTTATTTTAGATGCCGCTTTGCAGTTAGCTAGATTAGCGGCGAAAAATTCAGGGTTTGCAATTGTGGCGCGCAGAGCGCTCTGGCTAAAATCTTGGTCAGCGGATGTATCTTCCAAGACAAAATTGCTTAATATCCCTTTCAAGGGTAAGACCCTCTTTGGGCCAGAATTGAAAGAGATTATTTCTGATATCACTGGGGGTAAGGGCCATGCCCTCCCACAAGATAGGCCTTTCAAGGCTAAGAATAAGTCCAATTTTCGTTCCTTTCGCAATTTCAGGAACGGATCGGCCTCCAACTCTGCAGCCTCTAGACAAGAGGGTAATGCTTTCCAGACCAAACCAGCTTGGAAACCAATGCAAGGCTGGAACATGGGTAAACAGGCCAAGAAACCTGCTGCTGCTACCAAGACAGCATGAAGGGGTAGCCCCCGATCCGGGACCGGATCTAGTAGGGGGCAGACTCTCTCTCTTTGCCCAGGCCTGGGCAAGAGATGTTCAGGATCCCTGGGCACTAGAAATAGTCTCTCAGGGTTATCTTCTAGAATTCAAGGAACTACCCCCAAGGGGAAGGTTCCACATGTCTCGCTTATCTTCAAACCAAATAAAGAGACAGGCATTCTTACATTGTGTAGAAGACCTGTTAAAGATGGGAGTGATACACCCAGTTCCAACGGTGGAACAAGGTCAAGGGTTTTACTCAAATCTGTTTGTAGTTCCCAAGAAAGAGGGAACTTTCAGACCAATTCTGGATTTAAAAATTCTAAACAAATTTCTCAGAGTTCCATCGTTCAAAATGGAAACTATTCGAACGATTCTACCTACAATCCAGGAGGGTCAATTTATGACTACCGTGGATCTAAAGGATGCGTATCTACATATTCCTATCCACAAAGATCATCATCAGTTCCTAAGGTTCGCCTTTCTGGACAATCATTACCAGTTTGTAGCTCTCCCATTCGGGCTAGCCACTGCTCCAAGGATTTTCACAAAGGTACTCGGGTCCCTTCTAGCGGTTCTAAGACCAAGGTGCATTGCAGTGGCACCTTACTTGGACGACATTCTTATACAAGCGTCGTCTCTTTCAAAGGCAAAGGCTCACACAGACATCGTTCTGGCCTTTCTCAGATCTCACGGGTGGAAGGTGAACATAGAAAAAAGTTCCCTGTCTCCGTCAACAAGAGTTCCCTTCTTGGGGACAATAATAGATTCTTTAGAAATGAAGATTTTCCTGACAGATGTCAGAAAGTCAAAGCTTCTAAACGCTTGTCAAGTTCTTCACTCTGTTCTACGGCCTTCCATAGCTCAGTGCATGGAAGTAGTAGGGTTGATGGTTGCACCAATGGACATAGTTCCTTTTGCGCGAATTCATCTAAGACCATTACAACTGTGCATGCTCAAACAGTGGAATGGGGACTATACAGACTTGTCTCTAGTGATTCAAGTAGATCAGAAGACCAGAGACTCACTCCGTTGGGTCATCGTCACGACCGACGCCAGTCTATTAGGCTGGGGCGTGGTCTGGGATTCCCTGAAAGCTCAGGGTCTATGGTCCAGGGAAGAGTCTCTTCTCCCGATAAACATTCTGGAACTGAGAGCGATATTCAATGCTCTCAGGGCTTGGCCTCAACTAGCAAAGGCCAGATTCATAAGATTCCAATCAGACAACATGACGACTGTTGCTTACATCAATCATCAGGGGGGGAACAAGGAGTTCCCTGACGATGAGAGAGGTTACCAAAATCATCAAATGGGCGGAGGATCACTCCTGCCACCTATCTGCGATCCACATCCTAGGAGTGGAAAACTGGGAGGCGGATTATCTGAGTCGTCAGACCTTCCATCCGGGGGAGTGGGAACTCCACCCGGAGGTATTTGCCCAATTGACCCAATTATGGGGCATTCCAGACATGGATCTGATGGCGTCTCGTCAGAACTTCAAGGTTCCTTGCTACGGGTCCAGATCCAGGGATCCCAAGGCGACTTTAGTGGATGCATTAGTGGCGCCTTGGACCTTCAACCTAGCTTATGCGTTTCCACCGTTCCCTCTCATTCCCAGGCTGGTAGCCAGGATCAAACAGGAGAAGGCCTCAGTGATTTTGATAGCTCCTGCGTGGCCACGCAGGACTTGGTATGCAGACCTGGTGAATATGTCATCGGCTCCACCATGGAAGCTACCTTTGAGACAAGATCTTCTAGTACAAGGTCCATTCGAACATCCAAATATAGTTTCTCTCCAGCTGACGGCTTGGAAATTGAACGCTTGATGTTATCTAAGCGTGGGTTTTCGGATTCTGTGATAGATACTCTGGTACAAGCCAGAAAACCTGTGACTAGAAAGATTTACCATAAAATATGGAAAACATATATCTGTTGGTGTGAATCCAAGGGATTCTCATGGAGTAAGCTTAAAATTCCTAGGATCCTTTCCTTTCTCCAAGAAGGTTTGGATAAGGGATTATCAGCGAGTTCTCTAAATGGACAGATTTCTGATTTATCTGTCTTGTTACACAAACGACTGGCAGCTGTGCCAGATGTTCAAGCTTTTGTTCAGGCTTTGGTCAGGATCAAGCCTGTTTACAGACCTTTGACTCCTCCCTGGAGTCTAAATTTAGTTCTTTCAGTTCTTCAAGGGGTTCCTTTTGAACCCTTACATTCCATAGATATCAAGTTGTTATCTTGGAAAGTTCTGTTTTTGGTTGCTATTTCTTCTGCAAGAAGAGTTTCTGAATTATCTGCTCTGCAGTGTAATCCGCCCTATCTGGTGTTTCATTCAGATAAGGTTGTTTTACGTACTAAACCTGGTTTCCTTCCTAAAGTTGTTTCCAACAAGAATATTAACCAGGAAATAGTTGTGCCTTCTTTGTGCCCGAATCCAGTTTCAAAGAAGGAACGTTTGTTACACAATTTAGATGTAGTCCGTGCTTTAAAGTTCTATCTAGAAGCAACAAAGGATTTCAGACAAACGTCTTCTCTGTTTGTCGTTTATTCTGGCAAGAGGAGAGGTCAAAAAGCTACTGCTACCTCTCTTTCCTTTTGGCTGAAAAGCATCATCCGATTGGCTTACGAGACTGCCGGACGGCAGCCTCCTGAACGAATCACAGCTCACTCTACTAGGGCTGTGGCTTCCTCATGGGCCTTCAAGAACGAGGCTTCTGTTGATCAGATACGTAAGGCAGCGACTTGGTCTTCTCTGCACACTTTTGCCAAATTCTACAAATTTGATACTTTTGCTTCTTCGGAGGCTATTTTTGGGAGAAAGGTTTTGCAAGCCGTGGTGCCTTCTGTTTAGGTAACCTGATTGGCTCCCTCCCTTCATCCGTGTCCTAAAGCTTTGGTATTGGTTCCCACAAGTTATGGATGACGCAGTGGACCGGACACACCAATGTTGGAGAAAACAGAATTTATGCTTACCTGATAAATTACTTTCTCCAACGGATAAATTACTTTCTCCAACGGCCCGCCCTGGTTTTTTAATCAGGTTTGATAAATTTCTTTCTTTAACTACAGTCACCACGGCACCCTATAGTTTCTCCTTTTTTTCTCCTGTCCGTCGGTCGAATGACTGGGGGGGCGGAGCCTGGGAGGGACTATATGGACAGCTTTTGCTGTGCTCTTTACCATTTCCTGTTGGGGAGGAGAATATTCCCACAAGTTATGGATGACGCCGTGGACCGGACACACCGTTGGAGAAAGTAATTTATCAGGTAAGCATAAATTCTGTTTTTCTCTTGTTATCCTATGCTATAATCAAAGATGACTGAAGCTGATATTTTCCTTGGGACAAATAATGTTATAAAGAAAAACAAACATTTTTTTTCTAATACTGTAAGAGGTTTTAGCTATTAGCAATAGTTTCCTCATGAAATGAAAACAATATTAATGCAGTAGATTGAAACATCATGCTAAACGACCAGAAAACTCAACTGTTTATGTAGAGTAAACTAGAGGCAAAAAGGTAGCCTCTCAATACCCAAGCAAGCCGTTTTTAAAGTAATTTATGAAATATAAAGATCAGACAATAGGGCAATTAGCACATTATAACGTGGTCTATAAAGATGCAAATCTAGCAGCTTGTGGAGCACATATTCAGCATATCACAGATCACTCTACTAGAAACTGAAATGGTCTTTTTTCCTGTAGCTGATTTTCCCACCCTAGCGGAAACAGGAATTGACATAAACAAGCTTCAGGATAGTGAACACTGCAGAATGCCTACAGTTAGAGCAGCCACACCAAACCATCTTGTTTACAATTATATGTATAGGACACTGGTGGGGATAAATGCCCTCTAGCCCTGCAATGAACCATTAAAGCCACTAGATGGAGATGCTCTTAATACTAATTATAATAGAAAAAAAGGAAGAAGAGAAAAGGAAGTCAGAATTGCATAAACATGTCTATTAATTTTCGGCTAGATTACGAGTTGTGCGTTAAGGTAATAAAGCAGCTTTAAGAGGTCCTAATGCTGCTTTTTTACGCCCGCTGCTATTACGAGTCTTGCAGGTATAGGTGTACCGCACACTTCTTTGGCCTTACCACAAAACGAATTACGTACACTTCGTAAAGTCTTTTTTCTATGGGACTTCCATAGCGCTGATATTACGAGTCTGTCCTGGGAGGCCAAAAAGTGAGCGGTACACCCTACCCTGTCAAGAGTCCTAACGCATTTAAAAGTCAGTAGTTAAGAGTTTTATGGTACAACGCCGTAACATAAAACTCATAACTAAAGTGCTAAAAAGTACACTAACACCCATAAACTACTTATTAACCCCTAAACCGAGGCCCTCCCGCATCGCAAACACTAAAATAACATTTTTAACCCCTAATCTGCCGCTTCGGACACCCCGCCTACATTATATTTATGAACCCCTAATCTGCTGCCCCGGACATCGCCGACACCTACATTATATTTATTAACCCCTAATCTGCTGCTCCCAATGTCACCACAACCTACCTACACTTATTAACCCCTAATCTGCCGCTCCGGACATCGCCACAACTAGAATAAACATATTAACCCCTAAACCGCCACACTCCCGCCTCGCAAACATTAGTTAAATATTATTAACCCCTAATCTGCCGTCCCTCTACATCGCCCCACCTACCTACATTTATTACCCCCTAATCTGCCGCCCCAACGTTGCCGCCACTATACTAAATGTATTAACCCCTAAACCTAAGTCTAACCCTAACCCTAACACCCCCTAACTTAAATATAATTTAAATAAATCTAAATAAAATTACTATAATTAACTAAATTATTCCTATTTAAAACTAAATACTTACCTATAAAATAAACCCTAAGCTAGCTACAATATAACTAATAGTTATATTGTAGCTAGCTTAGGCTTTATTTTTATTTTACAGGCAAGTTTGTATTTATTTTAACTAGGTAGAATAGTTATTAGATAGTTAACTATTAACTATTTAATAACTACCTAGTTAAAATAAATACAAAAGTACCTGTAAAATAAAACCTAACCTAAGTTACAATAACACCTAACACTACACTATAATTAAATAAATTAACTAAATTAAATACAATTACCTAAATTAAATTAGCTAAAGTACAAAAAACAAACACTAAATTACAGAAAATAATAAACAAATTACAGATATTTAAACTAATTACACCTAATCTAATAGCCCTATCAAAATAAAAAAGCCCCCCCCCCAATAAAGAAAACCCTAGCCTAAACTAAACTACCAATAGCCCTTAAAAGGGCCTTTTGCGGGGCATTGCCCCAAAGTAATCAGCTCTTTTACCTGTAAAAAAAAAAATACAAACAACCCCCCCAACAGTAAAACCCACCACCCACACAACCAACCCCCCAAATAAAATACTATCTAAAAAAACCTAAGCTCCCCATTGCCCTGAAAAGGGCATTTGGATGGGCATTGCCCTTAAAAGGGCAGTTAGCTCTTTTGCGGCCCAAACCCTAATCTAAAAAATAAAACCCACCCAATACACCCTTAAATAAACCTAACACTAACCCCCTGAAGATCGACTTACAGTTCTGAAGACCGGACATCCTTCCTCAAGGAAGCGGCAGAAGTCTTCATCCAACCGGGCCGAAGTCCTCAACGAAGCCGGCAGAATTCTTCATCCAAGCCGGGCGAAGTGGTCCTCCAGACGGACAGAAGTCTTCATCCAGACGACATCTTCTATCTTCATCCATCCGACGCGGAGCGGCTCCATCTTCAAGACCTCCAGCGCGGAGCATTTTCTTCAAACGACGGCTTCTTCCTGAATGACGGTTCCTTTAAGTGACGTCATCCAAGATGGCGTCCCTTAGTTTCCGATTGGCTGATAGAATTCAGCCAATCGGAATTAAGGTAGAAAAATCCTATTGGCTGATGCAATCAGCCAATATGATTAAAGTTCAATCCTATTGGCTGATCCAATCAGCCAATAGAATGCGAGCTCAATCCTATTGGCTGATTGGATCAGCCAATAGGATTGAACTTTAATCCTATTCTATCAACCAATCGTAATCTAAGGGATGCCATCTTGGATGACGTCACTTAAAGGAACCGTCATTCAGTAAGAAGCCATCGTTTGAAGAGGATGCTCCACGCCGGATGTCTTGAAGATGGAGCCGCTCCACGTCGTATGGATGAAGATAGAAGATGCCGTCTGGATGAAGACTTCTGCCCGTCTGGAGGACCACTTTGCCCGGCTTGGATGAAGAGGACTTCGGCCCGTTTGGATGAAGACTTCTGCCGCTTCCTTGAGGATGGATGTCCGGTCTTCAGAACTGTAAGTCGATCTTCAGGGGGTTAGTGTTGTTTTTTTTTAAGGGTGTATTGGGTGGGTTTTATTTTTTAGATTAGGGTTTGGGCCGCAAAAGAGCTAACTGCCCTTTTAAGGGCAATGCCCATCCAAATGCCCTTTTCAGGGCAATAGGGAGCTTAGGTTTTTTTAGATAGTATTTTATTTGGGGGTTTGGTTGTGTGGGTGGTGGGTTTTACTGTTGGGGGGTTGTTTGTATTTTTTTTTTACAGGTAAAAGAGCTGATTACTTTGGGCTGATTACAATGCCCCACAAAAGGCATTTTAAGGGCTATTGGTAGTTTAGTTTAGGCTAGGGTTTTCTTTATTTGGGGGGGGGGGTTATTTTGATAGGGCTATTAGATTAGGTGTAATTAGATTAAATATCTGTAATTTGTTTATTATTTTCTGTAATTTAGTGTTTGTTTTTTTGTACTTTAGCTAATTTAATTTAATTTAGGTAATTGTATTTAATTTAGTTAATTTATTTAATTATAGTGTAGTGTTAGGTGTTATTGTAACTTAGGTTTGGTTTTATTTTACAGGTACTTTTGTATTTATTTTAGCTAGGTAGTTATTAAATATTTAATAACTATTTAATAACTATTCTACCTAGTTAAAATAAATACAAACTTGCCTGTAAAATAAAAATAAATCCTAAGCTAGCTACAATGTAACTATTAGTTATATTGTAGCTAGCTTAGGGTTTATTTTATAGGTATTTAGTTTTAAATAGGAATAATTTAGTTAATTATAGTAATTTTATTTAGATTTATTGTAGTTATATTTAAGTTAGGGGGTGTTAGGGTTAGACTTAGGTTTAGGGGTTAATACATTTAGTATAGTGGCGGCAGATTAGGGGTTAATAAATGTAGATAGGTGGCAGCGATGTAGAGGGACGGCAGATTAGGGGTTAATAATATTTAACTAATGTTTGCGAGGCAGGAGTGCGGCGGTTTAGGGGTTAATATGTTTATTATAGTGGCGGCGACATTGGGGGCGGCAGATTAGGGGTTAATAAGTGTAGGTAGGTGGCGGCGACATTGGGGGCGGCAGATTAGGGGTTAATAAATATAATGTAGGTGTCGGCGATGTCGGGGGCGGCAGATTAGGGGTTAATAAGTGTAAGACTCGGGTTCATGTTAGGGTGTTAGGTGTAGACATAAATTTTATTTACCTATAGGAATCAAATGGGGCTGCGTTACTGAGATTTACGCTGCTTTTTTGCAGGTGAGACTTTTTCTCAGCTGGCTATCCCCGTTGATTCCTATGGGGAAATCGTGCACGAGCACGTACGACCATCTTAACGCTGACTTAAGCAGCGCTGGTATTAAAGTGTGGTAAGGAGCAAAATTTTGCTCAACGCTCACTTCTTGCCTTTTTACGCCGGGTTTGTAAGAACCCATAATACCAGCGCTGCAGGTAAGTGAGCGGTGAGAGAAAACTGCTCGTTAGTCCGCATAGCTTCTAACGCAAAACTCGTTATCTAGCCGTTAATTTGCCTAAAATATTAACATTCATATGGGAATGAAAAAGCATAAAGATTATGATAAAAAGAGAGTTGCAATTTTTTTTTTTAGTTTAGGGAGCATTCGCCCATACTGCTCATAAAGCAGAGCCTCCACTGCATTTGTGTAAACTATATCACGTGTTTGACAATTGCACTTTTCTGTTGCTGCATGTATGCTTTTGATTTCTACAAAGATAGAAAAATGATGGCACTACTCTTATGGATAGTTAGATAAGGGATAAAGCCACTAGTAGTATTTCACTGGCCTTATGTATTGTATCAGTGTGGCCCTTAAGTGCTGTGTATCAATTACAACATTTACAAATACAGCTAAGAGAAGAGGAAAAAGGGATACACATTAGCACTCAAATTGAGTGCTAATGTGTATCCCTTTTTCAGCTTCTCTTAGCTGTATTTGTAAATGCTTTTGATTTCTGTCAAGAGGCTTGAAGTAGAAGTTTGTATTTATTTGAAAAAAGTTATATTTCTAAAGTGACATTATAGTTAGATATACTGTATTGTTCAGAGTATAGGCCGCTCTTGATTATAAGCTGCACCCTTAAAGTTTGGTGCCATTTTACATAAATTTTATTTTTCAGCCCCCCCATCTCCCTCACACAGACCCCTCCTTAATCCCTCCCTGAGAGATAAGTCTCCTTACCCTCCCCACTCACACACATCATAACCTTAACAGGCTGCCTTCTCTTAACCCACTCAGCCTCCTTCTCTCACACAGTGCCCACTACTCACCCTATTAACTATCTACCTTATACAAGCCTCCCATCATCCCTCCTCACCCTCTTAGCCCCCTTCTTCCTCACACAACTCCCTCCTCACCACTTATCATACATACCCAATACTGACTTACCCTTCATACCCTCAGCACACACACATAAGGCGGCTGCCACTCTGGGTCCATCCCACTCCCATCCTGTGTGCTATAGAGATTTATATAGAGATTTTTGGTATTCTCAAAGGGGGTTATTGAACAGTACTGAAGTTAGATGACTTTATTGAGATACATTTTTAGTGTACCTCAATCCTGACTCACCTTCCTGTCATGCTGCCTCCTGTGTCACAGCCGATATCAGTAACTGACAGCAGTTCCTTCTCTCATCTTAAGCCCATCGATGTGGGACGCATTGTTGCAGGGGGATATGCCGTGTCGGACATCTGCTTCTGTGACACAATGCGGTGGATCTCTGTTGGGATGGTCGGGTGGTGCTCTCCAGGTTGGGCTCATTGCGGGTGGGTCGGGGGGAGGGTTGCTTTTTCTTGCTCCTGAGTCGCCAATTACAATAAATACAACTGAGTAGGGGATTGTCCCTGGTGCCCATCCTGTCTGTGAGTGTTATGTGCGGGAGCTTCGTTTGTCGGCAGCAGCTGACAGTATCTCCAGGAAGCTTAGTGTGTGTGTGCCCGAACCCCTCCCTTCCCAGCACTTTCACCCGACCCCAACCCAGACCATTCACGGTAACATCCCGAGTATAGGCTGCGACCCTGATTTTAAGACTTACATTAGGGGAAAAAAGTGCGGCCTATACTGGAAACAATACGGTAAGTCCATACTGCAGTTTATCTGATATATTGCCAATTAAACATTGTATTACTGCTATAAAAACAAAAATTATACTTACCTGATAATTTATTTAATGGTGGTGATAGTCCACAATCCATTTCTCTTAGGATTCATCTCCTGGCCACTGGGAGGAGGCAAAGATTCCCAAAACTTCATCCCTCCCACTTTTCTGGTATGCTAGTCTTATGTATAGCCAAGCAAATAGAAAGGTAGGAAAGGATAAAACAGTGAAAATGAGATGTAAGCTAGAACTTCCAAATTAAATAAAATTGGGGTTGGTTCGTGGACTCTCCCACCATGAAAAAAATGAATTTATCAGGTAAGCATAAATATTGTTTTCTTTCATAAGATGCTGAGAGTCCATGATCCATTACTCCTGGGAACTAATACCCAAGCTGTAAAGTCCACAAGTATATTTGAGCGGGGCAACATTTTTTTTTTTTTTTGAAAGACTGTTACCTAATTTCCAGACCTGTTGCCTGGAGAACTTTAATACCAATAACTGATTCAAAAGAAACAAAAACATCAAAGTGGTATAATTTAGTAAAGGTATGAAATGATGACCATATTGCTGCCTTGCAAACACACAAGCCTCATTTTAAAATGTTCAGGAAGTGGAAAATTATCCACTAGAATGTACTGTGATGCGTTTATGGGGAGGCTTTCCCATCTCCAAGTAAAACTTGAAACAAAAATTTTAATCAAGAAGGTAAAATAACTGGTGTGGTCTTCTGACCCTTTTTGTAGATACGAGAAACAAATGAGAGGATTGTCCAAAATGATTTGTAGCTTTGAATACATCTAAATTATGTAGAAGCCTCAATTTTAAATTCTGAAAATTAGGACAAAGAGAAGGACTACAATAATCTGATGATATCAGAAGAAAACATCTTAGGAAAAAAACAATTTTAGTCCACAAAACTACTTTATTCTGGTAAAAAAAAACAAGATAAGGAGGCTCAAACAAAATTGCAGATAATTTAGAAAACTCCTCTAGCAAAAAATATTGCCGAAAGAAACAATTCCTTCCAGGACAAAATTGAAAATCTAAACTGTGTATAATGCTGAAAAGGAGTGCCTGCAAAAAAACTCCTAGAACCAATTCAAAGTTACAAGGAGAAAAAGGTTTAATCATTGGTCCTATCCTGAGTAACGTGTGAGAAAAACTTTGAATCAGGAAGATTAGCAATTTTATTGTGTTATAACAAGAATAAAGCAGACATTTGATCCTTTTAAAGAGCTAGATGATAAACCCTTATCCAAGCCATCTTTAGAAGAATTCTAGGATCATTATTTTAGGATCATAAAAGAATGATAGCTAAAATCCCTGATATTTATACCAAGAAACAAATACTTTTCAAATCTCGTTATAGATTTTTCTAGTAACATGCTTTCTGGTCTGAGAAAGGTTTCAACTATATCATCAATCTCCTTGTTTAAAAAGAGATCTTGAAGATAAAAGGTACCTTGAGACATTAGGTTGTTTCTTAGCGGAAGAGACCACAATAGACTACTAGACATATGAACTAGTTCTGCGAACCAAGTTCTTCGTTGTCAAGCTTAAGCGATCAGAATTACTGATGATAGCTTTAGTTTTAGCACAGTTATCAATATTGGCAGCAGAAATGACTTGAAGAAATATGTAGGAAGTTGAAATAATCAGGTAGCTGCTAAAGTATCTATATCTCCTGAGGGTCCCTGGATTTTATAAAATATCTGGGGAATTTGTTGATCAAACAAGAAATCATGAATTCTATCTCTTGTAGACACTATTGATATACAAACTGATAGAAGACATCCAGAAGAAAGACCAGTCCTCAGGATGAAGAGATTTCGGAGACTGAGCTGATCACCCTTGGGGAGGAATTGCTGAAAATGGACAGAGATTAATCTCTGCCTAAAACAAAAACACGGGACTCTACCTTCATCGCTAGGGAACTGAGGGCTCTCCCTTTATGGTTAAAAAAGGTCACTGCTGTGACATAGATTGTTTGAAGTCACAGACAAGACTCTTCATTCAGGAGGAGTCAGCTTTGGAAGGCCCTGAAGAAAACACAGAGTTCTTAAATATTTATTGGTAATCTTGCATCCAATATTGGAATGAAGGCAGGCAGCGATGAAGGAACAGCAGCAACTATGAAACTAGCAAGTAAAATGCATTGCTGCTGAACGTTCCTTTCATCGCTGCTACCTGTAACATCGAATTGATACACCTGGGTGCTCTGAACCTGCAGCACCCACCTTAGCATGGCTCTGACCTTTGCAAAAGTGGTGGCTGAAATTAATGTCCACAGCAAAAACAAAAGTAAAACAATTTATGAAAATATTGTACAAACCACTTTGGAGATGCTTTTGGTGTTACAGCAGTCAAGATGCTATAATGTTTCAACTATATTCGCAGCCTCCACAGGGCTACATTCATAGCTAATTAAAAATGTACTAGTCCACAAAACAGTTATATTGAGTAGCTGGTATGTTAACTGTAATACATATACTGTAAGTATAGCTTATACTGTGTACATTGGAAATATGGCGAGTAGTTTATATTAAACGCTGATTTAATAGTAAACATATTATGCTACATAAAATTATGGTAATGCTCTAGTGGCACATCACAAATCTATTAAAAGGATACTATACCCACATTTTTTCTTTCATGATTTCGATAGAGCATGCAATTTTAAACAACTTTCTAATTTACTCCTATTATAATTTTTTCTTCAGTATCTTGGTATCTTTATTTGAAAAGCAGGGATGTAAGCTTAGGAGCCAGCCCATTTTTGGTTCAGAACCTGGGTAGCGCTTGCTGATTGGTGGCTAAATGGCGTCCCCATTCAGCAAGCGCTACCCAGGGTGACACTTAAATTTATTTCTATTTTCAAATTTGCTTTGTTCTATGGGTATTCATTGTTAAAAAAATAATAATAATTATATATATATATATATATGTACATATCCTACACTAGTGGGAGCTAGCTGGTAATTGGTGTCTGCACATATTTGTCTCTTGTGATTGGCTAACTAGATGTATTCTGCTAGCTCTCAGTAGTGCATTGCTGCTCATTCAGCAAAGGACATTAAGACAATTTGATAATAGAATTAAATTGCAAAGTTGTTTAAAAGTGTATGAATCCTGAATGAATTTTTTTTTGTTTCATGTCCCTTTAACAATCCAGCTGTAGCCTGTGGGAGTTGTCTCTACCTGCCAATGGGCAAAAATATAGCATGCAATGGTATATACAATACAGATTTCATGCTAGTGTAATAAAAAAAAAAAAAAAAGCATTTAACATTTCTTTTAAAGCTATTCCAAAATTCCGTTAATTATTATTATGCTATATGCCTTTAAGGTGGAGGTGGAGATGACTCCATTTGTGTACTTCAGAATTTTGATTTTTTTAATGAAGTGGCTTTTGAAAGCTTGTCAATTTTATTTAAATTTATACCAGCCATAATGAATATAAACACTGTGACGTAATCAAAATCACTTAGAGCTTATAAAATATGAGTAATGTCTTTGTTGATTATAAGAATGTGTCTAGCTCCCCGTAAGAAGAAATTTATCAGGAACTCATTACAATAATGCAGCACAATAAAAGTTTGCAGAATTGGGGTTAGAGAGCCAAAAATATGTTAGCATGTAAATAAATACTCTCTAAGTCAGCAATTTTGCAGGATAATATAAATTCTGTAACTATAAGTTGTGGGAAAACGTAATAAAAGGCTGCAGTACAAAGTAAAACGTTAGACTCAGTCTCATAGCCTGCATAAGATCTTCCACAAAGTGATGAAATTATATTTGGTGTAGAGAGCTGTACCACTTGCCTTACATATACTGGGGCCTATTTAATATGGTGCGAGCAGACATGATCTGATATTGCGGATCATGTCCGCTGCACATCGATAAATGCGGACAGCATACGCTGTCGGTATTTATCATTGCACCAGCAGATCAGGTGAACTGCTGGTGCAATGCCACCCCCTGCAGATTTGCGGCCAATTGGCCGCTAGCTGGGGGTGTTAATCAATTCGATCCGGCTGATTTCTGTGCGCCGCCTCAGAGCAGACGGACAGGTTATGGAGCAGCGGTCTCTAGACCGCTGCTTCATAACTTCTGTTTCCATACGGAGCTTGATAAATATGCCCCACTGTGTGGAAGTCTATTAGGGCAATGTGTACAGGTATACCTCACTTTACAGCACTTCACTTTACAGCGCTTCGATAATACAGCGCTTTGTGGAGCTGAAGTTCAACCTCCAAGGAATTTGAAACAGTGCTGTAATCATCGTGAGATTGCGAGAAAAGTGACTGGCACCATTTTGTTATGTGCAGTTCATTTTGTTTACAGCATTACAGTGCAATCTGTGTCTCAGTGCTATAGTCTGGCAAATTTTACTACAGTAATTGTCACTATTTTACAGGTACAGTTTTTATTGAATACTAATTGAATACTGTGCTGTGCTGGTGTTAAACTAAACTTAGCACTATTGCACCCCTAATATATGTTAGTTCAAACATGTTTTCAAGCTTTTCAACACACTTGCAAGTGAAAAGAAAGCTAAAACTGACTTGTTTCACTTTAAGGCGGTTTTTACTTTACAGCGGGGCTCCGGTCCCTAACCCGCTGTATGAGCGGGGTATACCTGTATGACTTTATTTATGATCCATGTAGCTCACCACTGATGTTACTCCATATGCAGGATGTTGTGGCCGCATGGTATCGTGTTGTAAAGAGCCGGCCTGTGTGACGCCATACATTTTAAGTTACCATGTGCACACCGCTAGATTCTGGAGGCCGCAGTGTTAATCGTGCATATCGCTCGATAACACAGCTGTTTAATTACAAAATACACGCCCGGGTGCTCCAAATGTCGTGCCATTCACCCAACAGCGGTCATTAACAGCAATTAGCCAACCGGAGCACACTGATTATGTGGCCATCTTAGGCGTGACCGGCTCCGCTCCCTCCAATTAGCTATGATTTAGCAGTCAGAATATTTTTCCCTCGGAAGATGCAATTCGTCTCTATGGTATAATAGACAAATTTGTATTTTGTAAATATTTACTTAAAAACAAGTCAGTGGGGCCTAGTTATCAAGCCGTCAACCTCAAATACGCTGGAATTCCGCAGCGTATTTGTGGCGAGGCTGATTCGCCTTAGTTATCAAAGGCTCCAGACCGGCAAAAGTAGAATTTAGTGACGTAAACTTCGATCCGCCGGACTCAGTCCGACACAGATCGATTCTTACGTCACTCCAGATGTTCCGCACACAAGTGCTGCACATTCTCACTACTTTTGCTAGTTATCAAAAAACTAGCAGGTACGCTCGGCACTTTTACCGCCCAGCGTATCTGGTTTTCAAACCGCCACCCCTGGAGGCGGCGGATCCCATAGGAATCAATGGGAGTCTGACCATAGCTAAAGTACAAGTTCGCTGCTGACAGACATCCCATTGATTCCTATGGGAGATGTCTACACCTAACACCCTAACATGTACCCCGAGTCTAAACATCCCTAATCTGCCCCCCCTACACCGCCGCAACTAAATAAATTTATTACCCCCTAAACCGCCGCTCCCGGAGCCCACCGCAAGCTACTCTATACATATTAACCCCTAAACCGCCGCTCCCGGAGCCCACCGCAAGCTACTCTATACATATTAACCCCTAAACCGCCGCTCCCGGAGCCCACCACAAGCTACTCTATACATATTAACCCCTAAACCGCCGCTCCCGGAGCCCACCACAACTATAATAAATGTATTAACCCCTAAACCGCCGCTCCCTGAACCCGCCGCAACCTATATTAAATTTATTAACCCCTATCCTGCCCCCCCTACACCGTCGTCACCTATAATAAATTTATTAACCCCTATCCTGCCCCCCCTACACTGCCGCCACTGTAATAAAATTATTAACCCCTAAACCTAAGTCTAACACTAACCCTAACACCCCCCTAACTTAAATATTAATTAAATAAATCTAAATCATATTTCTATTATTAACTAAATTAATCCTATTTAAAACTAAATACTTACCTTTAAAATAAACCCTAATATAGCTACAATATAAATAATAATTATATTGTAGCTATCTTAGGTTTTTTTTTTATTTTACAGGCAACTTTCAATTTATTTTAACTAGGTACAATAGCTATTAAATAGTTATTAACTATTTAATAGCTACCTAGCTAAAATAAAGAGAAATGTACCTGTAAAATAAAAACTAACCTAAGTTACAATTACACCTAACACTACACTATACTTTAATAAATTATTCCTATTTAAAACTAAATACTTACCTGTAAAATAAACCCTAAGATAGCTACAATGTAATTAAGAATTACATTGTAGCTATTGTAGGATTAATATTTATTTTACAGGTAACTTTGTATTTATTTTAGCTAGTTAGAATAGTTATTAAATAGTTATTAACTATTTAATAACTACCTAGCTAAAAGAAATACAAAATTACCTGTAAAATAAATCCTAACCTAAGTTACAATTAAACCTAATACTACACTATCATTAAAGTAATTAAATAAACTACCTACAAATAACTACAATTAAATACAATTACATAAACTAACTAAAGTACAAAAAATAAAAAAAGCTAAGTTACAAAAAATAAAAAAATAAGTTACAAACATTTTAAAAATATTACAACAATTTTAAGCTACTTACACCTAATCTAAGCCAGTGATTTTTAACCTTTTTTTTGCCGTGGCACACTTTTTTACATAAAAAAATCATGTGGCACACCACCATCCCAAAATTTAAAAAAAATCACACATTGTAGCCTAATACAGCATATATATATACACATACACACAAACACACACATACTGTATGTATTGTGCTGTTATGCCATGCCTCCTACAAACTACCCCTGCACTGGGAGTAAAAAACAAGCAAAGTTTAAAAAATATGTAACACTGTTGTCAGTCTGCCGTGGCACACCTGAGGATCTCTCACGGCACACTAGTGTGCCACGGCACACTGGTTGAAAAACACTGATCTAAGCCCCCTAATAAAATAACAAACCCCCCCAAAATAAAAAAATGCCCTACCCTATTCTAAATTAAATAAAGTTCAAAGCTCTTTTACCTTACCAGCCCTTAAAAGGGCCTTTTGTGGGGGCATGCCCCAAAGTTCAGCTCTTTTGCCTGTAAAAGAAAAATACAACCCCCCCAACATTAAAACCCACCACCCACATACCCCTAATCTAACCCAAACCCCCTTAAAATAACCTAACACTAATCCCCTGAAGATCATCCTACCTTTAGTTGTCTTCACTCAGCCGAGCCACCGATGGAACTGAAGAGGACATCCGGACCGGCAGAAGTTATCCTCCAAGGGGCGCTGAAGAAATCTTCCATCCGATGAAGTGATCCTCCAAGCGGCGCTGAAGAAATCTTCCATCCGGGCGAGGTCATCTTCCAAGAGGCGCTGAAGAAGTCTTCTCTCCGGGCGAGGTCATCGTCGAAGCCAGGTCTTGAATCTTCATCCCGCCGATGCGGAACATCCTCCTTTCCCGACGAACTACCGACGAATGAAGGCTCCTTTAAGGGACGTCATCCAAGATGGCGTCCCTTCAATTCCGATTGGCTGATAGGATTCTATCAGCCAATCGGAATTAAGGTAGGAAAAATCTGATTGGCTGATGGAATCAGCCAATCAGATTCAAGTTCAATCCGATTGGCTGATCCAATCAGCCAATCAGATTGAGCTCGCATTCTGTTGGCTGTTCCGATCAGCCAATAGAATGCGAGCTCAATCTGATTGGCTGATTGGATCAGCCAATCGGATTGAACTTGAATCTGATTGGCTGATTCCATCAGCCAATCAGATTTTTCCTACCTTAATTCCGATTGGCTGATAGAATCCTATCAGCCAATCGGAATTGAAGGGACGCCATCTTGGATGACATCCCTTAAAGGAGCCTTCATTCGTCGGTAGTTCGTCGGGAAAGGAGGATGTTCCGCGTCGGCGGGATGAAGATTCAAGACCCGGCTTCGACGATGACCTCGCCCGGATAGAAGACTTATTCAGCGCCTCTTGGAAGATGACCTCGCCCGGATGGAAGATTTCTTCAGCGCCGCTTGGAGGATAACTTCTGCCGGTCCGGATGTCCTCTTCAGTTCCATCGGTGGCTCGGCTGAGTGAAGACAACTAAAGGTAGGATGATCTTCAGGGGATTAGTGTTAGGTTATTTTAAGGGGGGTTTGGGTTAGATTAGGGGTATGTGGGTGGTGGGTTTTAATGTTGGGGGGGGGGTTGTATTTTTCTTTTACAGGCAAAAGAGCTGAACTTTGGGGCATGCCCCCAAAAAAGGCCCTTTTAAGGGCTGGTAAGGTAAAAGAGCTTTGAACTTTATTTAATTTAGAATAGGGTAGGGCATTTTTTTATTTTGGGTGGGTTTGTTATTTTATTAGGGGGCTTAGATTAGGTGTTAGTAGCTTAAAATTGTTGTAATATTTTTAAAATGTTTGTAACTTATTTTTTTATTTTTTGTAACTTAGCTTTTTTTATTTTTTGTACTTTAGTTAGTTTATGTAATTGTATTTAATTGTAGTTATTTGTAGGTAGTTTATTTAATTAATTTAATGATAGTGTAGTATTAGGTTTAATTGTAACTTAGGTTAGGATTTATTTTACAGGTAATTTTGTATTTCTTTTAGCTAGGTAGTTATTAAATAGTTAATAACTATTTAAAAACTATTCTAACTAGCTAAAATAAATACAAAGTTACCTGTAAAATAAATATTAATCCTACAATAGCTACAATGTAATTCTTAATTACATTGTAGCTATCTTAGGGTTTATTTTACAGGTAAGTATTTAGTTTTAAATAGGAATAATTTATTAAAGTATAGTGTAGTGTTAGGTGTAATTATAACTTAGGTTAGGATTTATTTTACAGGTACATTTCTCTTTATTTCTTCTGTTATGTGTGATCAGTCCACGGGTCATCATTACTTCTGGGATATAACTCCTCCCCAACAGGAAATGCAAGAGGATTCACCCAGCAGAGCTGCATATAGCTCCTCCCCTCTACGTCAGTCCCAGTCATTCTCTTGCACCCAACGACTAGATAGGATGTGTGAGAGGACTATGGTGATTATACTTAGTTTTTATGACTTCAATCAAAAGTTTGTTATTTTATAATAGCACCGGAGCGTGTTATTACTTCTCTGGCAGACTTTGAGGAAGAATCTACCAGAGTTTTTACTATGATTTTAACCGGAGTAGTTAAGATCATATTGCTGTTCTCGGCCATCTGAGGGAGGTAAAAGCTTCAGATCAGGGGACAGGGGCAGATGAATCTGCATTGAGGTATGTAGCAGTTTTTTATTTTCTGAATGGAATTGATGAGAAAATCCTGCTATACCGTTATAATGACATGTATGTATACACTTCAGTATTCTGGGAATGGTACTTCACCGGAACTACTCTGTTAAAGGTCACTAATCTTTTTAATAAGTATTATATCATGTTAAACGTTTTTGCTGGAATGTAGAACCGTTTACATTGCTGAGGTACTGAGTAAATAAATGTTTGGGCTTTATTTTCCACTTGGCAGTAGTTTGTTTTGAATTGTGACAGTTTCGTTTCTCTTCACTGCTGTGTGTGAGAGGGAGGGGCCGTTTTTGGCGCTCTTTGCTACGCATCAACAATTTCCAGTCAGCTATTATTATTTTTCCTGCATGATCCGGTTCATCTCTGACAGATCTCAGGGGTCTTCAAACTTCTTGAAGGGAGGTACATTCTCTCAGCAGAGCTGTGAGAATTTTTTATATTGACTGTGGATAAAGACGTTACTTAATAATTTTTATGTCAAATTAGTTATGTTATCTTACTAATGGGAACAAAACCTTTGCTAAAAGTTGTGTTGTTTTAAAGTTGATGCTATAACTGTTTCTCAGTTCATTATCTCAACTGTCATTTAATCGTTTAAGTACCTCTTTGAGGCACAGTACGTTTTTTGCTAAAAAAGATTATAAACAGGTTGCAAGTTATTGCTAGTGTGTTAAACATGTCTGACTCAGAAGATATCTGTGTCATTTGTTCCAATGCCAAGGTGGAGCCCAATAGAAATTTATGTACTAACTGTATTGATGCTACTTTAAATAAAAGTCAATCTGTACAATGTGAACAAATTTCACCAATCTGCGAGGGGAGAGTTATGCCGACTAACTCGCCTCACGCGGCAGTACCTGCATCTCCCGCCCGGGAGGTGCGTGATATTATGGCGCCTAGTACATCTGGGCGGCCATTACAGATAACATTACAAGATATGGCTACTGTTATGACTGAAGTTTTGTCTAAATTACCAGAACTAAGAGGCAAGCGTGATCACTCTGGGGTGAGAACAGAGTGCGCTGACAATACTAGGGCCATGTCTGATACTGCGTCACAGCTTGCAGAGCATGAGGACGGAGAGCTTCATTCTGTGGGTGACGGTTCTGATCCAAACAGATTGGATTCAGATATTTCAAATTTTAAATTTAAATTGGAGAACCTCCGTGTATTACTAGGGGAGGTCTTAGCAGCTCTCAATGATTGTAACACCGTTGCAATACCAGAGAAACTATGTAGGTTGGATAAATACTTTGCGGTACCGGCGAGTACTGACGTTTTTCCTATACCTAAGAGATTAACTGAAATTGTTACTAAGGAGTGGGATAGACCCGGTGTGCCGTTCTCACCCCCTCCAATATTTAGAAAGATGTTTCCAATAGACGCCACCACTCGGGACTTATGGCAAACGGTCCCTAAGGTGGAGGGAGCAGTTTCTACTCTAGCTAAGCGTACCACTATCCCGGTGGAGGATAGCTGTGCCTTTTCAGATCCAATGGATAAAAAATTAGAGGGTTACCTTAAGAAAATGTTTGTTCAACAAGGTTTTATTTTGCAACCCCTTGCATGTATCGCGCCGATTACGGCTGCGGCAGCATTTTGGATTGAGTCTCTGGAAGAGAACCTTAGTTCATCTACGCTAGACGACATTATGGACAGGCTTAGAGTCCTTAAACTAGCTAATTCATTCATTTCGGAGGCCGTAGTACATTTAACCAAACTTACGGCTAAGAACTCAGGATTCGCCATACAGGCACGTAGGGCACTGTGGCTAAAATCCTGGTCAGCTGATGTTACTTCTAAGTCCAAATTACTTAATATACCTTTCAAGGGGCAGTCCTTATTTGGGCCCGGTTTGAAAGAAATTATCGCTGACATTACAGGAGGTAAGGGCCACGCCCTACCTCAAGACAAAGCCAAAGCTAAGGCTAGACAGTCTAATTTTCGTCCCTTTCGGAATTTCAAAACAGGAGCAGCATCAACCTCCACTGCACCAAAACAGGAAGGAGCTGTTGCTCGTTACAGGCAAGGCTGGAAGCCCAACCAGTCCTGGAACAAGGGCAAACAGGCCAGGAAACCTGCTGCTGCCCCAAAGACAGCATGAACCGAGAGCCCCCGATCCGGGACCGGATCTAGTGGGGGGCAGACTTTCTCTCTTCGCCCAGGCCTGGGCAAGAGATGTTCAGGATCCCTGGGCGCTAGAGATCATATCTCAGGGATACCTTCTAGACTTCAAATTATCTCCCCCAAGAGGGAGATTTCATCTGTCAAGATTGTCAACAAACCAGATAAAGAAAGAAGCGTTTCTACGCTGTGTACAAGATCTGTTATTAATGGGAGTGATCCATCCGGTTCCGCGGTCGGAACAAGGACAAGGGTTCTACTCAAACCTGTTTGTGGTTCCCAAAAAAGAGGGAATTTTCAGACCAATCTTAGATTTAAAGATTCTAAACAAATTCCTAAGAGTTCCATCGTTCAAAATGGAAACTATTCGGACAATCTTGCCCATGATCCAAAAGGGTCAGTACATGACCACAGTGGATTTAAAAGATGCTTACCTTCACATACCGATCCACAAAGATCATCACCGGTATCTACGGTTTGCCTTCCTAGACAGGCACTACCAGTTTGTAGCTCTTCCATTCGGATTGGCTACGGCCCCAAGAATTTTCACAAAGATTCTAGGTGCCCTCCTGGCGGTACTAAGACCGCGAGGGATTTCGGTAGCTCCGTACCTAGACGACATTCTAATACAAGCTTCAAGCTTTCAAACTGCCAAGTCTCATACAGAGTTAGTTCTGGCATTTCTAAGGTCGCATGGATGGAAAGTGAACGAAAAGAAGAGTTCTCTTTTTCCTCTCACAAGAGTTCCATTCTTGGGGACTCTTATAGATTCTGTAGAAATGAAGATTTACCTGACAGAGGACAGGTTAACAAAGCTTCAAGATGCATGCCGTGTCCTTCATTCCATTCAACACCCGTCAGTAGCTCAATGCATGGAGGTGATAGGCTTAATGGTAGCGGCAATGGACATAGTACCTTTTGCACGCCTACACCTCAGACCGCTGCAATTATGCATGCTAAGTCAGTGGAATGGGGATTACTCAGATTTGTCCCCTACTCTGAATCTGAATCAAGAGACCAGAAATTCTCTTCTATGGTGGCTTCATCGGCCACACCTGTCCAGGGGGATGCCATTCAGCAGGCCAGACTGGACAATTGTAACAACAGACGCCAGCCTACTAGGTTGGGGCGCTGTCTGGAATTCTCTGAAGGCTCAGGGATTATGGAATCAGGAGGAGAGTCTCCTTCCAATAAACATTCTGGAATTGAGAGCAGTTCTCAATGCCCTTCTGGCTTGGCCCCAATTAACAACTCGGGGGTTCATCAGGTTTCAGTCGGACAATATCACGACTGTAGCTTACATCAACCATCAGGGAGGGACAAAAAGCTCCCTAGCAATGATGGAAGTATCAAAGATAATTCGATGGGCAGAGTCTCACTCTTGCCACCTGTCAGCAATCCACATCCCGGGAGTGGAGAACTGGGAGGCGGATTTCTTGAGTCGCCAGACTTTTCATCCGGGGGAGTGGGAACTTCATCCGGAGGTCTTTGCCCAAATACTTCGACGTGGGGGCAAACCACAGATAGATCTCATGGCGTCTCGCCAGAACGCCAAGCTTCCTCACTACGGGTCCAGATCCAGGGATCCGGGAGCGGTTCTGATAGATGCTTTGACAGCACCTTGGAACTTCGGGATGGCTTATGTGTTTCCACCCTTCCCGCTGCTTCCTCGATTGATTGCCAAAATCAAACAGGAGAGAGCATCAGTGATTCTAATAGCACCTGCATGGCCACGCAGGACTTGGTATGCAGATCTAGTGGACATGTCATCCTGTCCGCCTTGGTCTCTACCTCTAAGACAGGACCTTCTGATACAGGGTCCGTTCAAACATCAAAATCTAACTTCTCTGAAGCTGACTGCTTGGAAATTGAACGCTTGATTTTATCAAAACGTGGTTTTTCTGAGTCGGTTATTGATACCCTGATACAGGCTAGGAAGCCTGTTACCAGAAAGATTTACCATAAAATATGGCGTAAATACCTATACTGGTGTGAATCCAAACGTTACTCCTGGAGTAAGGTTAGGATCTCTAGGATCTTGTCCTTTCTACAAGAAGGCTTAGAAAAGGGTTTATCGGCTAGTTCATTAAAGGGACAGATTTCAGCTCTGTCCATCTTGTTACACAGGCGTCTGTCAGAAAATCCAGACGTCCAGGCCTTTTGTCAGGCTTTAGCTAGGATCAAGCCTGTGTTTAAAGCGGTTGCTCCACCATGGAGTTTAAACTTAGTTCTTAACGTTTTACAGGGTGTTCCGTTTGAACCCCTTCATTCCATTGATATGAAATTGTTATCTTGGAAAGTTCTGTTTTTAATGGCTATTTCCTCGGCTCGAAGAGTCTCTGAGTTATCAGCATTACATTGTGATTCTCCTTATCTGATTTTTCACTCAGACAAGGTAGTTCTGCGTACTAAACCTGGGTTCTTACCTAAGGTAGTTACTAACAGGAATATCAATCAAGAGATTGTTGTTCCATCCTTGTGTCCAAATCCTTCTTCAAAGAAGGAACGTCTTCTACACAATCTGGATGTAGTTCGTGCCCTCAAGTTCTACTTGCAGGCAACTAAAGATTTTCGTCAAACTTCTTCCCTGTTTGTCGTTTATTCTGGACAGAGGAGAGGTCAAAAAGCTTCTGCTACTTCTCTCTCTTTTTGGCTTCGTAGCATAATACGGTTAGCCTATGAGACTGCTGGACAGCAGCCTCCTGAAAGAATTACAGCCCACTCCACTAGAGCTGTGGCTTCCACTTGGGCCTTTAAGAATGAGGCCTCTGTTGAACAGATTTGCAAGGCTGCAACTTGGTCTTCGCTTCATACTTTTTCCAAATTTTACAAATTTGATACTTTTGCTTCTTCGGAGGCTATTTTTGGGAGAAAGGTCCTTCAGGCAGTGGTTCCTTCTGTATAATGAGCCTGCCTATCCCTCCCGTCATCCGTGTACTTTTGCTTTGGTATTGGTATCCCAGAAGTAATGATGACCCGTGGACTGATCACACATAACAGAAGAAAACATAATTTATGCTTACCTGATAAATTCCTTTCTTCTGTTGTGTGATCAGTCCACGGCCCGCCCTGTTTTTAAGGCAGGTAAATATTTTTTTTTTAAAATTATACTCCAGTCACCACTTCACCCTTGGTTACTCCTTTCTCGTTGATTCTTGGTCGAATGACTGGGACTGACGTAGAGGGGAGGAGCTATATGCAGCTCTGCTGGGTGAATCCTCTTGCATTTCCTGTTGGGGAGGAGTTATATCCCAGAAGTAATGATGACCCGTGGACTGATCACACAACAGAAGAAAGGAATTTATCAGGTAAGCATAAATTATGTTTTTAGCTAGGTAAGCTATTAAATAGTTAATAACTATTTAATATCTATTGTACCTAGTTAAAATAAATTGAAAGTTGCCTGTAAAATAAAAAAAAAACCTAAGATAGCTACAATATAATTATTATTTATATTGTAGCTATATTAGGGTTTATTTTAAAGGTAAGTATTTAGTTTTAAATAGGATTAATTTAGTTAATAATAGAAATATGATTTAGATTTATTTAATTAATATTTAAGTTAGGGGGGTGTTAGGGTTAGTGTTAGACTTAGGTTTAGGGGTTAATAAATTTATTACAGTGGCGGCGGTGTAGTGGGGGGCAGGATAGGGGTTAATAAATTTATTATAGGTGGCGACGGTGTAGGGGGGGCAGGATAGGGGTTAATAAATTTAATATAGGTTGCGGCGGGTTCAGGGAGCGGCGGTTTAGGGGTTAAACTGTTTATTTGCGGCGAGGTGCGGGATCAGCAGGATAGGGGTTAATAAATTTAATATAGGTTGCGGCGGGTTCAGGGAGCGGCGGTTTAGGGGTTAAACTATTTATTTGCGGCGAGGTGCGGGATCAGCAGGATAGGGGTTAATAATTTTATTACAGATGGCGACGGTATAGGGGGGGCAGGATAGGGGTTACTAGGTATAATGTAGGTGGCAGCGGTGTCCGGGAGCGGCGGTTTAGGGGTTAATACATTTATAAGACTTGCGGCGGGGTCTAGGAGCGGCGGTTTAGGGGTTAATACATTTATAAGACTTGCGGCGGGGTCTAGGAGCGGCGGTTTAGGGGTTAATACATTTATAAGACTTGCGGCGGGGTCTAGGAGCGGCGGTTTAGGGATTAGTAACTTTATTTAGTTGCGGGGGGCTCCGGGGGCGCCGGTATAGGGGGTAGAACAGTGTAGTTTATTGTGAGTGCTTAGTGACAGGCTAGCAAGAAAGCTGTCAAACAGCCGAAGAGCAGCGAGATCGGATGTGTGATAACTCTCACAGTCCTCTGCTCATCGCCCCGCGGCTTTTTGACAGCTTTTTTTGATAACTTAGGCGTATTTTTTCAGGTCCGCGGCGGCGAAGGTAGGCGAGCTTAGGCGGGCGTATTGGGCCGGCGAAGTCAGAAAAGTTGACGGCTTGATAACTACCCCCCATAATCTCTATTCCACCGTCAACCAAGATTGAAACCCACTAATGTTTATAGACTAAGAGACACTGGAACCATATATGAATAACATGATGATATTTGTGGATATTTATACCATTTAGTTAATTATAGGAATCATGCTGTTATATTGGGGACCTTGAATATCATAATAACTAGGTATGAATTATTTTGTTAAAGTACAAAAACCTCATCATAAGCAATTATATTTTGACAAGCGACACTAGTCAATAGCTACATATTAATACTGATTATTAATATATACAGTATACAACAGAAGTGAGTACACCCCTGGGCAATATCACTTAAATATTAAATTATTCAAAATTGTAAAACAAGGAAAAGGGGACAGCACTCTCATACCGGACCGGGTACACATCCCATGACCCTTAAACAGGCTCAGCTTTTGGTGCTATAGCACTCTCTTAAAGCTACACTATTTCAACAGGCAGTTAACCCCGGGCCTGCCTGGGTGAAGGTCCATAGGGAAAACTACAAAACAGACAATACAACACACAGGAAAAGTCCAGCATTCGCTCACAAGCTCTATTAAAGATTAAAAGCACAACTGGAAGAGTCAGTTACCGGATTGGGCATTCAAAATTGTATCACCTCTCAATAATTGTTTTATTTCTAAGTTGACAAGTAGAGTATTTCCTATTATAAACAATCAAAAACAAATACTTTATAAAGATTATATTGAAAATACAGGCCCCAATGTAGAAACTTAATGCAACAAAAATGAATACACCTGTGGTCACGGACAAACAAGTTAGATCACTGAAACAAAATTGGGTACACCTATGATTTCCAATTAGCCTAATTGCATAAGCATAGTTACCAGAACAGTCTATTTTTTGACCAATGGGCTGTGTCTATCTGCAAGTTTGCAACATATCTCCACATGGAAAAGATTTGCCAGAGGAATTGAAAAATCTGATTGTGAGACTTCACAAAGATGGAAAAGGATACAGGAAGATTGGTGACCAACTAAATATCAGTCAAAACGCAGTTGCAGCAGTAATCAGGAGGTATAGATCGATACAAAATGCTAAAAATCAGAGCCGCAGTGGGTGTCCTCCTAAAATGACGCCACGGACACTTGCAAAATCTAGCTCTGAAAAACAGGCAACAGGCAAGTGCTTCAGATTTGCATCAAGGCAAATGCTTTAGAGTTGGCTCAGGGATTATCGATAGAAATTGGAGCTTCTGTGACAGCTCAGACAGTGGTAAGGACATTGCATAATGTCAACTTATATGGACAGCATCCAAGAAAAAACCCTTGCTTGCTCTTTGGCACAAAATTGCAAGATTAAACTTTACTAAACAACATGAAAAGCCTGATGAATACTGGGAGCACAATATTTTGTAAGATGGCCAAGACCAAGATACAATTTTTAGCTCAGATGGGGTGCATGTTTGGTGTGAACCTGGTCAGGATTATTACAGTAAATGCATAGTCCCAACAGTGAACCATGGAGGTGGGAGTGTGGCGATATGGGGCTGTATGACTGCAAAAGGTATTGGGGAGATGACATTTATAGATGGCACTATGAATGCCTGCAATATATTAAAATACTAGCTGACAAGATGACTCCCAGTCTCCAGAAGTTTTGCAGAGGATGAATATTCCAGCATGATAACGATCCAAAGCACACTGCCAAAATCACAAAGGAGTTTCTAAAGGAGAAACAAGTGAAAACTATGACCTGGCCAAGTATGTCACCTGATGTAAATCCAGTAGAACACTTTTGGAGTATTTTAAAGAGAATGGTAGAGCAACACAACCCCTCCAGCAAAGAGCAGCTGAAAAAAATATCTCTGAAGAAGGGCAGAACATCTCTACAGAAATTTGTACGACACTGGTTTCCTAGATTCCAAGGAGGATTGAGTCTGTCATCAAAGATAAAGGTGGTCATGCAAAGTATTGAAAAAAATAAAATATTTGAATCTCAGTAATGAAAGGTGCACTGACTTTTATTGTATTGATTTCCTGCTTTGGGGCCGGTATTTTTAATATAGTTAATCTAAACTATTAGTTTTTCATTTTACATAAGAGCAAATACCCGACTGTAAAATTTAGACGTAATGCAGTTACGCTTGTTTTATACAATTTTGAATAATTTGACATTTAAGTGACATTGCACTTCTGTTGCATACTGTATGTGTATGTGTACCTGATTATAGTTACATATGATCAATTTTACGTCTACAAAATATAGCATAGACACGTGATTAATATGCAATATCAAAATGGGGCATTTTCCCTGATATTTGTCATGAAATAATTTTAAGAAAGCAAAGTTCAATGATTTAAGGAAATTGTAAAATAGCATAAATTATTGCAAAGTATTCTCAAATAAAAACAGAGAGGATAGATGTATAACATTTAACATTTTGTTAAACAAATATACACATCAACACATACTACTTGGTTATAAAAGTAAAAATAAATAAATCCAAACCAATGTGGCTAAATAAAAATGTTATGAGAAATTAGGAAAAAACGTAGAACAATTAAATTATATATAAAAAAAAAGTACAGACTCATACTTTTTTAAGTATATAAATGGCAAAAAATCCTAGAAGGAATATAAAGGTACATTAAAATGTGAGTAGCATGATTAACAGTTGCAGGGTGAAGGCAGAGGTACTAAACCAGTTCTTTTCTTCAGTATACACAAGAGAGGAACGAATGGGAGGTACGTTGAATCAAACTAGAACATACAAGCCCATACATATAACAGGGTTATCTCTAGAGGATATCATGAAAAAACTGGATAACATTAAGGTACATAAAACTCCAGGTCCAGATGGAATACACCCTTTTAAGGGAACTTGACACTGTTATAGCCAAACCTCTAATTTTTCGAGACTCATTATCCTAAGGCATAATACCCCAGAGCTATGCCTAAGATTACGTGGTGCCACTTTTTAATAAGAGAAGCAGGGCTGATCCAGGAAGCTATAGGCCAGTTAGCCTGACATCAATAGTGGGCAAGATACTTGAAGGGATTATAAAGTATTATATTAATGTGTATATTTAGGTAAACAAGATTATAAATTTAAACCAGCATGGTTTTATGAGAAATAAATAATGTAAAACTATTCTAATTAGATTCTATGAGGAAGTAAGTAAAAATATATATAAAGGGGAATCAGTTGATGTGATATACTTGTATTTTGCAAAGGCTTTTGATACAGTGCCACATGAGAGATTATTGTAAAAAATTAAAAGACTGTGACTAGCTGAAAATGTTACTCAGATTGGACAAAGGTCTATTTATCTATTGGGTACTTATAGAACGCAAACCTATCATCGGTGAGGGTCTCAAGGCGCTAAGGGAGCAGATAGGAGGAGGGGATGGGCGTTCAGTCGCAGAGCCAGGTTTTGAGGTCCTTTCTGAACTTTGTAAGGGAGGTGGATTGTCTGAGGTGCAGCGGGAGGGTGTTCCATGTCTTTGCTGCCATGTGGGAGAAGGATCTTCCGCCCGCTGTGGATTTGCTGATGCAGGGGATGACTGCGAGTGCTTGGTCGGCCGATCTGAGTTGTCTGGCGGGGGTGTAGAAATTTACGCGGTGGTTGATTTATTCGGGTCGATGTTGTGAAGGGCCTTGAGCGCGTGGGTAAGGAGCTTGAAGGGGATTCTCTTGTTGATGGGGAGCCAGTGAAGGTTCCTTAGGTGTTCGGTGATGTGGCATTGGCGAGGGATGTCGAGGATGAGTCTTGCTGAGGCATTCTGGATACGTTGGAGTTTCTTTTGGAGTTTGATGGTGGAGCCGGCGTAGAGTGCGTTGCAGTTGTCCAACCGGCTGATGACTGGGGCGTAGGTGACTGTTTTCTTAGTTTCGGTAGGGATCCACTTGAAGATTTTTTTGTAGCAGGTGGTGAATGTGGAAGCATGTTGAGGTGATGGCATTGATTTGTCAGTCCATGAAGAGGGAAGATTCCAGTATGAAGACTATATTTCGTGCGTGGTTGGAGGGTGACCAATGACTGCGGGCCACCAGGAATCGTTCCATGCAGATTTATTGGGTCAGAGGAGGAGGACTTCGGTTTTGTCTATGTTCAGTTTGAGCCGGTTGTCATTCATCCAGTTGATGACTGCTGTCAGGCCTTCGTGGACATTCTTTTTGGCGGTGGTGGGATCTCGGGTGAGTGAGATGATTAACTGGGTGTCGTCGGCGTAGGAGTCGATGTTGATGTCATGGCGTCGGACGATAGCGGCAAGAGGGGCTATGTAGATGTTGAAGAGGATGGGGCTCAGCGAAGACAGTTGACTGGTGTGGGTTTGGAGGAGAAGAGCGGGAGTTTTACTTTCTGGGTCCTGCCCGTGAGGAAGAAGGTGATCCATTCCATGGTTTTGCTGCGGATGCCAGCGTCGTGTAGGCGGGTGTGGAGGGTGTTGTGGTCGACAGTGTCGAATGCTGCTGAGAGGTCTAGGAGGATGAGGGCGGAAGTTTCTCCTTGGTCGAGCATGGCGGGGATGTCGTCTGTGGCGGCGAGGAGGGCGGTCTTGGTGCTGTGGTTGCTTCTGAAACTGGATTGGGAGTGGTCCAGGTTGTGGTTGGCCTCAATGTGGTCAATAAGTTGCAAGTTGATGAACTTCTCTATGACTTTGGCCGGGATGGGGAGTAGAGAGATGGGGTGGTAGTTATTCGGGTCCATGGGGTCTGCCGTGGGTTTCTTCAGCTCGGGTTTCAGTTCCACGTGCTTCCAGACATCCGGGAAGGTGCCGGTTTTGAAGGAGCAGTTGATGGTGCGGCGGAGTTCAGGGTCTATGGTGTCGCTTGCTTTGTTGAATATGTGATGGGGGCATGGGTCCGAGGGTGGGCCGGAGTGGATTGATTTCTTCTACTAGATACGACGAGTCCACGGATTCATCCTTACTTGTGGGATATTATCCTCCTGCTAACAGGAAGTGGCAAAGAGCACCACAGCAGAGCTGTATATATAGCTCCTCCCTTCTCTCCACTCCCAGTCATTCTCTTTGCCTATACTAGTAATAGGAAGAGGTAAAGTGAAAGAGGTGTTAAAATGATAGTTTTTATTTTCTTCAATTAAGACTTTTTTATTTTAAATGGTACCGGTGAGTACTATTTTTCCT
This sequence comes from Bombina bombina, assembly GCF_027579735.1. NCBI lineage: Eukaryota > Metazoa > Chordata > Amphibia > Anura > Bombinatoridae > Bombina > Bombina bombina. Next base: position 1,105,756,685 of record NC_069502.1, on the reverse strand, counting down.
CAGGCAGCATATGGAAGAAGATTTCTGCCTGGAGGTTGATGATCTTAGCAGATGTCACTAAGATCCATATGAGTTCCCACAGAATGGCTGAGGAGTATTAGAGAAGCTTCAGTGTGGGGAACGTTTTCATGCTACAAGCATTAAGGTATGTTCTGTCATTTATTTCTGAAGAGACTGTGATATTTCAGAACAGGCTGACATAGTTCCCAAGAGGGAAGGGGTAAGCAGTAAACCTATAGACATAAGAAGGGGTATTACTGGAGACCTGTGTATGAATTATTATGGGCTAAATGCAGCAAGAAAATGATGGCAGCATGGTTAGACACTGGGGCAGCATAACGTTTTTATTTGCTCAAACGGTTAATAATCACTGGTGTTGGGCATTGTGTTGGGGGTTCACATGGCTTTATTGTACATTTTGGATGCTTAAATCCACATGGCTAGTTTCTATACCGCTTCCTTGCGGGTTTTTAGGCTGAGAGTACATCACATATGATGGGCGGGGCCTAATTTTCACGCCTCAGATGCACAGTTGATTTTCACATGAAGGCAGCAAACTTCAGCTTCAGTTGGGCCCAAACTGAAAGATAGGTTACCGGAGTCATAGTGAGACCTTGTCAGACCCCTGAGGGCAGCTAGGCGCCACAGCATAGCTGTGGCGAGGTGCAGGGGGTTCTTTAGGTTGTTTATGTAACGTTTTAGGTATAACGTTTTTTCTTATAGAGGGTTAATTTGTCCCTTACATTTGGTGCAATATTAGGCTACATTATAAGAAGGATATATGCTAAATTTGTAAGCTTATTTGCATTCTGAAGCAGATTTGGAAAAATTCTGCGCTTTTTTACTTCTTAAAGGCGCAGTACCGTTTTTCAAAATTGTTTTTTTTTTCAATAAATAAAGTGTTTTCACGACTTTTTGTGGTTATTACATTGAGGAAAGTCAATGCTCTATGTGTTTAGAAGCCATTGTGGAACCCCCACTTACATTGTGTCCCTCTTGTACTGAAAGGGCCTTACACAGCAAAGAACATATTTTAGGTGATAAAAGTATGTCTAAGGATGATTCTCAGTCTGAAGAAAATCAGGTTATGCCATCCAATTCTCCCCAAGTGTCACAATCTTTAATGCCCACTCAAGCGACGCCAAGTACTTCTAGTGCGTCTAATTCTTTTACTCTGCAAGATATGGCTGCAGTTATGTCTACTACCCTTACAGAGGTATTATCTAAACTGCCAGGTTTACAGGGTAAGCGCAGTAGGTCAGGTATTAAGGTAAATACTGAGCCATCTGATAATTTATTGGCCATTTCCGATGTACCCTCACAGTGTTCTGATTTGGGGGTCGGGGAATTGCTGTCTGAGGGAGACCTTTCAGATTCAGGAAATGTGTTACCTCAGACAGATTCGGACGTGATGTCCTTTAAATTTAAGCTTGAACACCTCCGCCTGTTAGCGACTCTGGATGATTGTGACCCTATTGTGATACCACCAGAAAAATTGTGTAAGATGGATAAATATTTAGAGGTACCTACTTACACTGATGTTTTTCCAGTCCCTAAAAGAATTTCGGACATTGTTACAAAGGAATGGGATAGACCAGGCATTCCGTTTTCTACCCCTCCTAATTTTAAGAAAATGTTTCCCATATGTGACACCATTCGGGATTCTTGGCAAACTGTCCCTAAGGTGGAGGGAGCTATTTCTACCCTAGCTAAGCGTACAACTATACCTATTGAGGACAGTTGTGCTTTCAAAGATCCTATGGATAAAAAATTAGAGGGTCTTTTAAAGAAATTGTTTATTCATCAGGGTTTTCTTCTACAACCTATAGCTTGCATTGTTCCAGTTACTACTGCAGCAGCTTTTTGGTTCAAGGCTTGAGAGAAGTCTCTTAAGGTTGAGACTCCATTAGATGATATTTTGGATAGAATTAAGGCTCTCAAGCTGGCTAATTCTTTTATTACCTATGCCGCTTTTCAAATGGCTAAATTAGCGGCGAAAAATGCAGGTTTTGCCATTTTAGCGCGTAGAGCGTTATGGCTGAAATCTTGGTCTGCTGATGTGTCATCAAAATCTAAGCTTTTAGCTATTCCTTTTAAAGGTAAGACCCTATTCGGGCCTGAATTGAAGGAAATCATTTCTGACATTACTGGAGGTAAAGGTCATGCCCTGCCTCAGGATAAGACTGTTAAGATGAGGGCTAAATAAAATAATTTTCTTTCCTTTCGAAACTTTAAAGGAGGACCCTCTACTTCCTCTTCCGCCACAAAGCAGGAGGGGAATTTTGCTCAATCCAAGTCAGTCTGGATACCTAACCAGGCCTGGAATAAAGGTAAACAAGCCAAGAAGCCCGCTGCTGCTACCAAGACAGCATGAAGGGGCAGCCCCCGATCCGGGACCGGATTTAGTAGGGGGCAGACTTTCTCTCTTCGCTCAGACTTGGGCAAGAGATGTTCAGGATCCCTGGGCATTTGAAATTGTGTCCCAGGGGTATCAGATGGAATTCAAGGATTTTCTCCCAAGAGGGAGATTTAATCTTTCACGTTTGTCTGTAGACCAGACAAAAAGAGAGGCTTTCTTACGCTGTGTAAAAGACCTCTATACCATGGGAGTAATTTGCCCAGTTCCAAAACTAGAACAGGGACAGGGGTTTTACTCAAATCTGTTCGTGGTTCCCAAAAAGGAGGGAACATTCAGACGGATTTTAGATCTCAAATGTCTAAACAAATTTCTCAGAGTCCCATCGTTCAAGATGGAGACTATACGAACGATTTTGCCAATGATCCAGGAGGGTCAATATATGACCACCGTGGACCTGAAGGATGCGTATCTTCACATTCCTATCCACAAAGATCATCATCAGTTTCTAAGGTTCGCCTTTCTGGACGAACATTATCAGCTTGTGGCCCTTCCTTTCGGGTTGGCTACAGCGCCCAGAATCTTCACAAAGGTGCCTTCTGGCGGTTCTCAGGCCGCGGGGCATATCAGTAGCACCCTATCTGGACGATATTCTGATCCAGGCGTCAACTTATCATCTGACCAGATCTCACACAGACATCATGTTGGCATTTCTAAGAACTCACGGTTGGAAAGTGAATGTAGAAAAGAGTTCACTAGTTCCACTAACAAGAGTTCCATTTTTGGGAACTCTGATAGACTCGGTAAATATGAAAATATTTCTGACGGAGGTCAGAAAGTCAAAGATTCTAAATACCTGCCGAGCACTTGAGTCCATTCCTTGGCCATCAGTGGCTCAGTGTATGTAGGTCATTGGATTAATGGTAGCGGCAATGGACATCGTTCCGTTTGCTCACTTTCATCTCAGACCACTGCAGCTGTGCATGCTCAGACAGTGGAATGGGGATTATGCGAATTTATCTCCTCAGATAAATCTGGATCAAGAGACCAGAGACTCTCTTCTTTGGTGGTTGTCACAGGATCATCTGTCCCAGGGAATGTGCTTCCGCAGGCCCGCATGGGTAATCATGACAATGGACGCCAGCCTCTTGGGCTGGGGTGCAGTCTTTTATTCTCTGAAGGCTCAGGGTATTTGTACTCAGGAGGAGTCTCTACTACCAATCAATATTCTGGAACTGAGAGCAATATTAAACGCGCTTCAGGCGTGGCCTCAGTTGGCTTTGGCCAAATTCATAAGATTCCAGTCGGACAATATCACGACTGTAGCATATATCAATCATCAGGGGGGAACAAAGAGTTCTCTAGCGCTGATAGAGGTTTCAAAGATAATCCGATGGGCGGAGGCTCACTCTTGCCATCTATCAGCAATCTATATCCCAGGAGTAGAGAACTGGGAAGCGGATTTCTTCTGTTAAGTGTGATCAGTCCACGGGTCATCATTACTTCTGGGATATTAACTGCTCCCCTACAGGAAGTGCAAGAGGATTCACCCAGCAGAGCTGCATATAGCTCCTCCCCTCTACGTCACTCCCAGTCATTCTCTTGCACCCAGCAACTAGATAGGTCGTGTGAGAGGACTATGGTGATTATACTTAGTTTTATATCTTCAATCAAAAGTTTGTTATTTTAAAATAGCACCGGAGTGTGTTATTACCTCTCTGGCAGAGTTTGAGGAAGAATCTACCAGAGTTTTGCTATGATTTTAGCCGGAGTAGTTAAGATCATATTGCTGTTCTCGGCCATCTGAGGAGTGAGGTAAACTTCAGATCAGGGGACAGCGGGCAGATGAATCTGCATAGAGGTATGTAGCAGTTTTTATTTTCTGACAATGGAATTGATGAGAAAATCCTGCCATACCGATATAATGTCATGTATGTATACTTTACACTTCAGTATTCTGGGAGAATGGTACTTCACTAGAATTACACTGTAAGAAAGACATAAAGCTGTTTAATAACTAGAGATTATGTTTAACGTTTTTGCTGGAATGTAAAATCGTTTTCATTTGCTGAGGTACTGAGTGAATAAATGTTTGGGCACCATTTTTCCACTTGGCAGTTGCTTAAATCTGTTTTTTCTGTCAGTTTCTGTTCTCCCTCACTGCTGTGTGTGTGGGGGAGGGGCGCTTTTACTATGCATCAAATATTTCAGTCAGCAACTCATTGTATTCCCTGCATGATCTGGTTCATCTCTACAGAGCTCAGGGGTCTTCAAAACTTATTTTGAGGGAGGTAATTTCTCTCAGCAGAGCTGTGAGAATTATAGTTTGACTGAAATAAAAACTTTTATTCTGTAATTTGTTTCCTGCTTTCAGAAATTGTTATCTTTGCTAATGGGATTAAACCTTTGCTAAAGTTGTGTTGTTTACAAGGATTGAGGCTATAACTGTTTCAATTTATTAATTTTTAACTGTCATAGATCTTCTGTGCTTCTTAAAGGCACAGTACGTTTTAATATTATTCTATTTGAATTGTATTTCCAAGTTGCAAGTTTATTTGCTAGTGTGTTAAACATGTCTGATTCAGAAGATGATACCTGTGTCATTTGTTGCAATGCCAAAGTGGAGCCCAATAGAAATTTATGTACTAACTGTATTGATGCTACTTTAAATAAAAATCAATCTGTACAAATTGAACAAATTTCACCAAACAACGAGGGGAGAGTTATGCCGACTAACTCGCCTCACGTGTCAGTACCTACATCTCCCGCTCAGAGGGAGGTGCGTGATATTGTAGCGCCGAGTACAGCTGGGCGGCCATTACAAATCACATTACAGGATATGGCTACTGTTATGACTGAAGTTTTGGCTAAATTACCAGAACTAAAAGGTAAGCGTGATCACTCTGGGGTGAGAACAGAGTGCGCTGATAATATTAGGGCCATGTCAGACACTGCGTCACAGGTGGCAGAACATGAGGACGGAGAACTTCATTCTGTGGGTGACGGTTCTGATCCAAACAGACTGGATTCAGATATTTCAAATTTTAAATTTAAACTGGAAAACCTCAGTGTATTACTAGGGGAGGTGTTAGCGGCTCTGAATGATTGTAACACAGTTGCAATACCAGAGAAAATGTGTAGGTTGGATAAATATTTTGCGGTACCGACGAGTACTGAGGTTTTTCCTATACCTAAGAGACTTACTGAAATTGTTACTAAGGAGTGGGATAGACCCGGTGTGCCGTTCTCACCCCCTCCGATATTTAGAAAAATGTTTCCAATAGACGCCACCACAAGGGACTTATGGCAAACGGTCCCTAAGGTGGAGGGAGCAGTTTCTACTTTAGCTAAGCGTACCACTATCCCGGTGGAGGATAGCTGTGCTTTTTCAGATCCAATGGATAAAAAGTTAGAGGGTTACCTTAAGAAAATGTTTGTTCAACAAGGTTTTATATTGCAACCCCTTGCATGCATTGCGCCGATCACGGCTGCAGCGGCATTCTGGATTGAGTCTCTGGAAGAGAACATTGGTTCAGCTACTCTGGACGACATTACGGACAGGCTTAGAGTCCTTAAACTAGCTAATTCATTCATTTCGGAGGCCGTAGTACATCTTACTAAACTTACGGCGAAGAATTCAGGATTCGCCATTCAGGCACGCAGGGCGCTGTGGCTAAAATCCTGGTCAGCTGATGTTACTTCTAAGTCTAAATTGCTTAATATACCTTTCAAAGGGCAGACCTTATTCGGGCCCGGGTTGAAAGAGATTATCGCTGACATTACAGGAGGTAAAGGCCATGCCCTGCCTCAGGACAAAGCCAAAGCCAAGACTAGACAGTCTAGTTTTCGTTCCTTTCGTAATTTCAAAGCAGGAGCAGCATCAACTTCCTCTGCACCAAAACAGGAAGGAGCTGTTGCTCGCTACAGACAAGGCTGGAAACCTAACCAGTCCAGGAACAAGGGCAAGCAGACTAGGAAACCTGCTGCTGCCCCCAAAACAGCATGAATTGAGGGCCCCCGATCCGGGATCGGATCTAGTGGGGGGCAGACTTTCTCTCTTCGCCCAGGCTTGGGCAAGAGATGTTCAGGATCCCTGGGCGCTAGAGATAATATCTCAGGGATACCTTCTGGACTTCAAATACTCTCCTCCAAGAGAGAGATTTCATCTGTCAAGATTGTCAACAATCCAGACAAAGAAAGAGGCTTTTCTACGCTGCGTACAAGAGCTCTTGTTAATGGGAGTAATCCATCCAGTTCCACGATCGGAACAGGAACAGGGGTTTTACTCAAATCTGTTTGTGGTTCCCAAAAAAGTGGGAACTTTCAGACCAATCCTGGACTTAAAGATCCTAAACAAATTCCTAAGAGTTCCATCGTTCAAGATGGAGACTATTCGGACAATTTTACCTATGATCCAAGAGGGTCAGTACATGACCACTGTAGATTTAAAAGATGCTTACCTGCACACACCGATTCACAAAGATCATTACCGGTACCTAAGGTTTGCCTTCCTAGACAGGCATTACCAGTTTGTGGCTCTTCCATTCGGATTGGCTACAGCGCCAAGAATCTTCACAAAGGTTCTGGGTGCTCTTCTGGCGGTACTAAGACCGCGGGGAATCTCGGTAGCTCCATACCTAGACGACATTCTGATACAAGCTTCAAGCTTTCAAACTGCCAAATCTCATACAGAGTTAGTGCTGGCATTTCTAAGGTCACATGGATGGAAGGTGAACGAAAAGAAAAGTTCACTCGTTCCACTCACAAGAGTTCCCTTCCTGGGGACTCTTATAGATTCTGTAGAAATGAAGATTTACCTGACAGAGGACAGGCTATCAAGACTTCAAAGTGCTTGCCGCACTCTTCATTCCATTCAACACCCGTCAGTGGCTCAATGTATGGAGGTAATCGGCTTAATGGTAGCGGCAATGGACATAGTACCCTTTGCACGCTTACACCTCAGACCACTGCAACTGTGCATGCTAGGTCAGTGGAATGGGGATTACTCAGACTTATCCCCTTCTCTGAATCTGGATCAAGAGACCAGAAATTCTCTTCTATGGTGGCTTTCTCGGCCACACCTGTCCAGGGGGATGCCATTCAGCAGACCAGACTGGACAATTGTAACAACAGACGCCAGCCTTCTAGGTTGGGGTGCCGTCTGGAATTCCCTGAAGGCTCAGGGACTATGGAGTCAGGAGGAGAGTCTCCTGCCAATAAACATTCTGGAATTGAGAGCAGTTCTCAATGCCCTCCTGGCTTGGCCCCAGTTGACAACTCGGGGGTTCATCAGGTTTCAGTCGGACAACATCACGACTGTAGCTTACATCAACCATCAGGGAGGGACAAGAAGCTCCCTAGCTATGATGGAAGTATCAAAGATAATTCACTGGGCAGAGTCTCACTCTTGCCACCTGTCAGCAATCCACATCCCGGGAGTGGAGAACTGGGAGGCGGATTTCTTAAGTCGTCAGACTTTTCATCCGGGGGAGTGGGAACTTCATCCGGAGGTCTTTGCCCAAATACTTCGACGTTGGGGCAAACCAGAGATAGATCTCATGGCGTCTCGACAGAACGCCAAGCTTCCTCGTTACGGGTCCAGATCCAGGGATCCAGGAGCAGTCCTGATAGATGCTCTGACAGCACCTTGGGACTTCAGGATGGCTTACGTGTTTCCACCCTTCCCGTTGCTTCCTCGATTGATAGCCAGAATCAAACAAGAGAGAGCATCAGTGATTCTAATAGCACCTGCGTGGCCACGCAGGACTTGGTATGCAGACCTGGTGGACATGTCATCCTGTCCGCCTTGGTCTCTACCTCTGAAACAGGACCTTCTGATACAGGGTCCCTTCAAACATCAAAATCTAACTTCTCTGAAGCTGACTGCTTGGAAATTGAACGTTTAATTTTATCAAGACGTGGGTTTTCTGAGTCAGTTATTAGTACCTTAATACAGACTAGGAAACCTGTTACCAGAAAGATTTACCATAAGATATGGCGTAAATACCTACATTGGTGTGAATCCAAAGGTTACTCTTGGAGTAAGGTTAGGATTCCTAGGATATTGTCTTTTCTACAAGAAGGTTTAGAAAAGGGTTTATCTGCTAGTTCATTAAAGGGACAGATCTCAGCTCTGTCCATTCTGTTACACAAACGTCTGTCAGAAGTTCCTGACGTCCAGGCTTTTTGTCAGGCTTTGGCCAGGATTAAGCCTGTGTTTAAAACTGTTGCTCCACCATGGAGTTTAAACCTTGTTCTTAATGTTTTACAGGGCGTTCCGTTTGAACCCCTTCATTCCATTGATATAAAGTTGTTATCTTGGAAAGTTCTATTTTTAATGGCTATTTCCTCGGCTCGAAGAGTCTCTGAATTATCAGCCTTACATTGTGATTCTCCTTATTTGATTTTTCATTCGGATAAGGTAGTCCTGCGTACTAAACCTGGGTTCTTACCTAAGGTAGTTACTAACAGGAATATCAATCAAGAGATTGTTGTTCCTTCTTTATGCCCAAATCCTTCTTCAAAGAAGGAACGTCTACTGCACAACCTGGATGTAGTCCGGGCTCTAAAATTTTACTTGCAGGCAACTAAGGAATTCCGACAAACGTCTTCTCTGTTTGTCATTTACTCTGGGCAGAGGAGAGGTCAAAAAGCTTCCGCTACCTCTCTTTCTTTTTGGCTTCGTAGCATAATTCGTTTAGCTTATGAGACTGCTGGACAGCAGCCCCCTGAAAGAATTACAGCTCATTCTACTAGAGCTGTGGCTTCCACTTGGGCCTTCAAGAATGAGGCCTCTGTTGAACAGATTTGCAAGGCTGCAACTTGGTCTTCGCTTCATACTTTTTCCAAATTTTACAAATTTGACACCTTTGCTTCATCGGAGGCTATTTTTGGGAGAAAGGTTCTTCAGGCAGTGGTTCCTTCTGTATAAAGAGTCTGCCTATCCCTCCCGTCATCCGTGTACTTTTGCTTTGGTATTGGTATCCCAGAAGTAATGATGACCCGTGGACTGATCACACTTAACAGAAGAAAACATAATTTATGCTTACCTGATAAATTCCTTTCTTCTGTAGTGTGATCAGTCCACGGCCCGCCCTGTTTTTAAGGCAGGTAAATATTTTTTAATTTATACTCCAGTCACCACTTCACCCTTGGCTTTTCCTTTCTCGTTGGTCCTTGGTCGAATGACTGGGAGTGACGTAGAGGGGAGGAGCTATATGCAGCTCTGCTGGGTGAATCCTCTTGCACTTCCTGTAGGGGAGCAGTTAATATCCCAGAAGTAATGATGACCCGTGGACTGATCACACTACAGAAGAAAGGAATTTATCAGGTAAGCATAAATTATGTTTTTCTAAGTCGTCAGACTTTTCATCCGGGGAAGTGGGAACTCCATCCGGAGGTGTTTGCATCATTGATTCGTCAATGGGGCACACCGGAATTGGATCTGATGGCATCTCATCAGAATGCCAAACTTCCTCGTTACGGGTCCAGGTCAAGGGATCCCCAAGCTGTACTGATAGATGCTCTTGCAGTACCTTGGTCGTTCAACCTGGCTTATGTGTTTCCACCATTTCCTCTCCTGCCTCGTGTGATTGCAAGAATCAAGCAGGAGAGAGCTTCGGTAATCCTAATAGCGCCTGCATGGCTATGCAGGACTTGGTATGCGGATCTAGTGGACATGTCCTTTCTGCTACCGTGGAAACTTCCGTTGAGACAGGACCTTCTCATTCAAGGTCCATTCCAACATCCAAATTCTCTGCAGCTGACTGCCTGGAGATTGAACGCTTGATCTTTTCTAAGCGGGGATTCTCTGAGTTGGTCATTGATACTTTGATTCAGGCTCGCAAGATTTACCATAAGATATGGCGTAAATATCTTTATTGGTGCGAATCCAAGGGCTACTCATGGAGTAGGGTTAGGATTCCTAGGATTTTGTCCTTTCTCCAAGAAGGGATTATCAGCCTGTTCCTTGAAGGGAAAAATTTCTGGTTTGTCAATTCTACTCCACAAGCGTCTGGCGCATGTCCCAGACATTCAGTCTTTTTGTGAGGCTTTAATGAGAATCAAGCCTGTATTTAAACCTTTTGCTCCGCCATGGAGTTTGAATTTAGTGCTCAATGTTCGTCAAGGAGTTCTGTTTGAACCCATGCATTCCATAGATATTAAGCTTTTATCTTGGAAAGTTTTGTTTTTAGTTGCTATCTCTTCTGCTCGAAGAGTTTCTGAGCTTTCTGCGTTACAATGTGATTCGCCTTATCTTATATTCCATTCTGATAAGGTGGTTTTGCGTACTGAACCTGGATTCCTTCCTAAGGTTGTTTCAAATAAGAATATTAATCAGGAAATTGTTGTTCCTTCTTTGTGTCCTAATCCTTCTTCTAAGAAGGAGCGTCTGTTACATAACTTTGACATGGTTCGGGCCTTGAAGTTTTACTTACAAGCGACCAAGGATTTCCGTCAAACATCTTTTTTATTTGTTGTTTATTCTGGAAGACGTAGGGGTAAAAAAGCTACGGCTACCTCTCTTTCTTTTTGGCTGAAAAGCATCATCCGCCTGGCATACGAGACTGCTGGACAGCAGCCTCCTGAAAAGGTTACGGCTCATTCTATTAGAGCTGTGGCTTCCAGATGGGCTTTTAAAAACGATGCTTCTGTTGAACAGATTTGTAAGGCTGCGACTTGGTCCTCCCTTCATACTTTTTCCAAATTTTCCAAATTTGATACTTTTGCTTCTTCTGAGGCTATTTTTAGGAGAAAAGTTCTTCAAGCAGTGGTGCCTTCCGTTTAGGTATCTGTCTTGTCCCTCCCGTTCATCCGTGTCCTGTTGCTTTGGTATTGTATCCCACAAGTAAGGATGAATTTGTGGACTCGTCGTATCTAGTAGAAGAAAAGGAAATTTATGCTTACCTGATAAATTGATTTCTTCTACGATACGACGAGTCCACGGCCCTCCCTGTCATTTTAGACAGATTCTATTTTTGTTTTTCAAAACTTCAGTCACCTCTGCACCTTTTAGCTTTTATTTTCTCTTCCTATACCTTTGTTCGAATGACTGGGGGTGGAGAGAAGGGAAGAGCTATATATACAACTCTGCTGTGGTGCTCTTTGCCACTTCCTGTTAGCAGGAGGATAATATCCCACAAGTAAGGATGAATCCGTGGACTCGTCGTATCGTATAAGAAATCAATTTATCAGGTAAGCATAAATTTCCTTTTCATGATTCTGAGGGTGTCCTCTGTGGTGAGGGGGCTCCAGATAGATAGTGTGGGGTGTGGGGGGTGTGAATTTCGGTGGGGTGTTGGTGGGTGTAGGGAGGTGGGTGGTGGAGGTTGAGTTATGAGGCGTGAAACTGTCATAGATGTCGAGGATCTTGCTGTGAAAGTGTGCAGCGAGGGTATCGCAGAGGTCCTGGGAGGGTGGGATGTCAGTGGTGTCGCTGTTGGGTTTAGAGAATTCCTTGATGACTGAGAACAACCCCCTTGCTGTTGTGTGCGTTAGAGTTGATTCTGTCTTGGATGGCTGTTTTTTGGCGGTTTTTATGAGGTGTTGGTGGGTGGTGATTGCTTCCTTAAAGGCAGCGTTTTCCAGAAGGGTCTTGCTGGATCTCCTGGTTCTTTCCAATCTTCTGCAGTGGCGTTTGGAGTCCTGGAGGGCCGGGTTGAAGAAGCTGGCCTTGTTGATGGTTTGGCAGCTTGACGGTTTCTTGAGGGGGGCGATTGTGTTGGAGCAGTCTGTGATCCAGCGGTGGAGGTTGCGGGCGGAGGAGTTGGCATCTGTTAAGATAGGTGGGGAGGATTTGTTTAGGGTGCGGTGCAGTTGGTCTTGGATGATGTTGTTCCAGTTTCTGTGGGGCGGGTGGTACTGCCGGAGGTGGGTGGTGGGTTTGTTGAAGTAGAAGTGTATGCAGTAGTGATCAGTCCAGAGGAGTTCGGTGATGTTATTGACTGAGATGTGGTTGCCTGCAGAGAAGATGAGTTGGGTAGTTTACGAGTTTCTTCAGTCCGATGGTTATGAGGTTTTCCAGGAGGGTTGAGGTGTTGTGATCGTTGGGGTTGTCAAGATGGAAGTTGAGGTCACCGAGGAGGATGTAGTCCCTTGAGGCGAGGGCATGGGGTGCGATGTGGTCAATGATGGGGTCGCAGAAGGCAGGACGAGGTCCGGGAGGTCTGTAGATGAGGGTGCTGTGGAGGGTGGTTTTGGGGTTGACCTGGATCTTGAAGTGTATGTTTTCCAGGCCTGATGAGTCGTTGTCGGAGCTGGTTGTGACTTGGATGGTGTGTTTGTGGATGAATGTGATTCCTTCTCCAGGTTGGTTGCTGCGGTCTTTGTGTCATATCTTGTAGCCGTCGGGTATTGCAGTGGCGATGTCCGGCACTTATGCAGGGTTGAGCCAGGTCTCGGTGAGGAAGGCGACGTCTGGGAAGGTGGAGTCTTGCAGTTTCCAGATTTCGAGGGCATGCTTGTGGATGGAGTGGGTGTTGAGAAGGATGAAGTTGAGGTAGTTGCGGCTGTTTTTGGGTGGGTTGTGGTCCGGAGGGAGGGGAAGGAGCAGTTGCGGCAGGTGAAGGGTCCGAAGGTGTTGGTCAGGGATGCGTGGTGGCAGGAGGATGAACTACCGGTGTTGAGTTCGTGGAGGGTGCTGGCGTCATAATTGCAGCGGTTTCTGGAGCCAAGGTTCATGGCGTTGGGTGCGGTTGGGGCGCGGATGGACGCTGATGGACTTGCCTTAGGCACGCCAGCGGCGCGCCCGCTGCGAGCACCATTAATTACAGCAGGAAGGTGGGCGGGCTTGTTAGTTGGGAAGCTGGAGCGGGGGTAGGTGCTAAAAAAAACAGCAGCAAAAATACAGCAAAATACAGAGGGTGAAGGGAGAGAGGACATACTTCAGTAGTGCTGGGAGCACCATTAAATACAGCAGGAAGGTGGGCGGACTGGTTAGTTGGGAAGCTGGAGCGGGGGTAGGTGCTAAAAAAACAACTACAGAGAGCAGCAAAAATACAGAGGGAGAAGGGAGAGAGGACTTACTTCAGTAGTGCTGGGAGCACCATTAAATACAGCAGGAAGGTGGGCGGACTGGTTAGTTGAGAAGCTGGAGCGGGGGTAGGTGCTAAAAACCCCCCCAGAGAGCAGCTATAATACAGTAAAAATACAGAGGGAGAAGGGAGAGAGGACTTACTTCAGTAGTGCTGGGAGGTAATCATTCTAGTCTCCCAGGGAACAGTAGTGGGCCCTGTTCTTTTTCATATTTTTATTAAAGTGAAAGTCTACTCCAGAATTTTTATTGTTTAAAAAGATATATAATCCGTTTTTCTTTCCTATGACATGGAGAGTCTACGACGTCATTCCAATTACTAGTGGCATATTCCACTCCTGGCCAGCAGCAGGCGGCAAAGAGCACCTCAGCAAAGCTGTTAAGTGTAACTTCCCTTACCCATAATCCCCAGTCATTCTCTTTGCCTCTGTCAATGAAGGTTGTGCGAAGTTGGTGTCTGAAGATATTTATCCTTTTATAGGTAGTTTTTTTCCTATATTTTATGCCATCTGGTGACAACTAAACACTGATTCATGTTCCTATGGAAATATGAGCTGCATGATTTGTTGTATATATTTGCATAATAATTTTATGTAACTTCAGTTTTCAGTTTTTTCAGGATGTAGTCGGATAAATTCTTAGTTTTTATTGTTCTTGTCGCCATCGGGTGGCAGCTAAATGTTAATCATGCTCCTAAGGAAAAAGGAGCAGAGTTACGTGTTTATAGTAAAAAACATTTTTTAAATATATGTACTTACAGTTTTCTTTTCAGGATGTTTTCTCCTATAGGAGCAGAGTTTTGTGAGTCTATCTAAAGCCCTCTGGTGGCGCTAGATTAGAGAAACAGGGGATACCCAGGTTCTATCCGGGCGCTGCTGTGACACAATCTTCGGGCTCTATTTCAAGGAGCCTGGATAGCTTACTCGGTTGAGCATCAGACTTTTAATCTCAAGGGTTCAAGTCCTTGTTTAGGCGATCCCTTTATCAATTTTCTTAGGGTTCCGTTATTCAAGATGAAAACTATTCGTTCCATCCTTCTATTGGTTCAGGAAGGACAGTTTGTGACGACCATAGACCTTCAGGATGAGTATTTACTAGTTTTTAAGGTTTGCCTTTCTGGACAAGCATTTCCTGTTTGCTGTTCTTCTGTTTCGTCTTGCCTCGGCTCCCAAAAGGTTGTGGGGGCTCTATTGATAGTGATCAGATCCCTGGGAATTGCTGTGGTGCCTTATCTAGACACATCTTGGTTCAGGCGTCATCTTTTCTACGTTTCCACTGGTGGAAAATGAATTTGGAAAATAATTCCCTAGTAAGAGTGTTCCTAGAGACAATCTTAGATCCCTGTCCATGAAGATTTTTCTGACGGACGTCAGAAAATCCACTCTTCTTGCTTCTTACCTTTCTTTCCAGTCTTCTATTTGTCCATCAGTGGCTCAATTCATGGAGGTGATTGGTCTGATGGTGGCCTCCATGGACATCATTCCTTTTGTTTGGTTCCATCTGCGATGCTTCAGCTTTGCATGCTCAGTCAATGGAATGGAGACCATTCAGATATGTTGCAGAGGATAAATCTGAATTCCCTAACTAGAGACTCTTCCTCGGGGTGGATTTCTCAGGAACATCTGTCTCGGGGCATTTGCTTTCTTAGACCTTCCTGGGTGACTGTGACTGCGGTCGCCAGCCTGTTAGGCTGGGGAGCTATTTGGGGTTCTCTAAAAGCTCAGGGCCTGTGGTCTCGGGAAGAGTTTTCTCTTCCCATAATCGTCTTGAAGTCGAGGGCAGTCTTCAATGCCTTAACAGCTTGTCCTCAATTATCTTTAGTCTGGTTTATCAGATTCCAGTCTGACATCTTTCTCCTCCGTGGCTTACATCAACCATCAGGGTGGAACTCGGAGTTCCTCGGCTATGGAGGAGATTACTTGCATTCTACAGTGGGCAGAAGCTCACGATTGTTTCCTATATGCCATCTATTATCCAGGAGTGGACATTTGAAAGGCGGAATTTCTAAGCAGGCAGACTTTCCCGGG
The DNA here is from genome assembly GCF_027579735.1 of Bombina bombina. Lineage (NCBI taxonomy): Eukaryota > Metazoa > Chordata > Amphibia > Anura > Bombinatoridae > Bombina > Bombina bombina. The sequence continues at coordinate 1,105,741,270 of NC_069502.1, read as the reverse complement.
GAGGTGGGCTCTCCATTTGGAAGTGTTCTCAATGATGACCTTCAGGTGGGGGGTTCCGGAGTTGGATTTGAAGGCGTCTCATCAAAACGGGTCAGGGTCAAGATATCCTCAGGCCGGTCTGATAGATGCTCGGGCAGTTTCTTGGACTTTTGGTCTAACATTCTTTTTCCCCCCGTTTGCTCTCTTTCCTTGAGTCATTGCTCTTATCAAATAGGAGAGAGCCTCAGTGATTCTTATAGCTCCTGCCTGGACTCACAGAATCTGGTTTGCGGATCATCTCTTCCACCTTGGAAGTTACCTCTGATGAAGGACTTTCTAACTCAGGGTCCTTTTCTACATCCAGATCTAGATTATCTGAAGCTGACTGCTTGGAGATTGCACGCCTAGTCCTGTCTAGACATGGTTTTTCTGAGGCAGTCTTTGATACTATGCTTCAGGTTAGCAATCCTGTTACTCGCAGGGTTTACCATAGGGTATGGCGTTAATACCTTATTGGTGTGAATCTAAGGGTTTCTCCTGGAGCTGAATGAGGATTCCCTGACTTTTTTATCTTTTCCCCAGGATGTCTTGGTGAAAGGTTTGTCAGTCAGTACTCTGAAGGGTCAGATTTCTGCTCTGTCTATTCTTTTGCACAAACGTCTGGCGGCTTTACCAGAGGTTCCAGTTTTTGTTCAGGCTCTGGTCAGACTAAGGCCTGTGTTTAATCCTGTTTCTCCTCCTTGGAACTTTCACCTGGTTCTTAAAGTTTTGCAGTAGGCTCCGCTTGAGTCGATGCATGTTGTTGATATGAGTGTTATCTTGGAAGGTTTTTGTTTTTTTCCGCTCGCAGAGTTCTGAGCTTTCAGCTCTGCAGTGGGATTCCCTTATCTTCCATGCAGATAAGGCGGTCCTTTGTGCTAATTTGGGGTTTCTCCCTAAGGTAGTGTTGGATCGAAACATTAATCAGGAAATTGTTGTTCCTTCTTTTTGTCCTAATCCTTTTTCTCATAAGGAAAGTCTTTTGCATGGATGTTGTGTGCGCTCTAAAGTTTACTTTCAAGCTACTAAAGATTTCTTCTGCTCTGTTTGTTGTTTTCTCTGGAAAGCGTAAGGGTCAGAATGCCACTTCTACTTCTCTGTCTCTCTGGTTGAGAAGTTTAATTTGTTTGGCTTGTGAGACTGCTGGACAGCAGCCTCCTGAGAGAATTACGGCTCATTCCACTAGGGCTATCTCCTCATTTCGAGTTTTCAAGAATGAAGCTTCTGTGGAACAGATTTGCAAGGTGGCGACATGGTCCTCTTGCTTACTTTTTCAAGTTCTTTAAATTTGATACGTTTGCCTCGACTGAGGCCTCTTTTGGGATAAAGGTTCTTCAGGCGGTGGTGCCTTCTGTTTAGGTCCTCTTGCCTTGTTCTCCCTCCCTGTTTATTATTCTGTGTCCTCTAGCTTGGGTATTGGTTCCCACTAGTAATTGGAATGATGTTGTGAACTCTCCATGTCATAGGAAAGAAAACAAAATGTATTCTTATCTGATAAATTTCTTTCCAAACATGGAGAGTCCATGACCTCGCACTATTTTTAATTATAATTCGTCAGTTTTTTGAAGTAAACCACAGGCACCTCTATACCCTTGTGTTTCTTCTTTTTCCATTTTCCTTCGGCTGAATGACTGGGGATTATGGGTAAGGCAGTTACACTTAACAGCTTTGCTGGGGTGCTCTTTGTCGCCTCCTGCTGGCCAGGAGTTGAATATCTCACTAGTAATTGGAATGACGTTGTGGACTCTCCATGTCCGGAAACAAAGAAATTTATCAGGTAAGCATACATTTTGTTATTACCCATTCCCCAGTTTTGCATAACCAACACGGTTATATTTATATACTTTTTACCTTTTTGATTACCTTGTATCAAATTCTCTGCAGACTGTCCCCTTATTTCAGTTCTTTTGACAGACTTGCATTTTAGCCAATCAGTGCTGGCTCGTAGGTAACTCCACGGGAGTGAGAGCATTGTTATCTATATGGCACACATGAACTAGCGCTGTCTAGCTGTACAAAAAAGTCAAAATGCTAAGAGATAAGAGGTGGCCTTCAAGGGCTTAGAAATTAGCATATGAGCCTACCTAGGTTTAGCTTTCAACAAAAAATACCAAGAAAACAAGGCAAATTTGATTATAAAAGTAAATTGGAAAGTTGATTAAAATTGCATGCCCTATCTGAAACATGAAAGTTTAATTTTGACTAGACTGTCCCTTTAATGGCTTGGCGCAAGGATTGACTAATAACATCTCTATTTCTTCTATAAGGTACGACGAGTCCACGGATTCCTCCTTTACTTGTGGGATATTATCCTCCTGCTAACAGGAAGTGGCAAAGAGCACCACAGCAGAGCTGTCTATATAGCTCCTCCCTTAGCTCCACCCCCAATTCATTCTCTTTGCCTACTCTAAGTACTAGGAAGGGTAAAGTGAAAGAGGTGATAAAATGTTAGTTTTTATTTTCTTCAAGCAAGAATTTTTTATTTTAAATGGTACCGGTGTGTACTATTTACTCTCAGGCAGCAGATGGATGAAGACTTCTGCCTGAAGGCTGATGATCTTAGCGTTTGTCACTAAGATCCAGAGCAGTTCCCACAGAATGGCTGAGGAGTACAAGAAGCTTCAGTGTGAGGAACATTTTCATGCAATATAGCAGTGAGGTATGTTCAGTCATTTTTTCTGGAGAGACTGTGGTATTTCAGAAAGGCTGACAGTGTCCCCATGAGGGTAAGGGTAAGCAATAATCCTAAAGAGAAGAGGGGTATTACTAAGCTTGCATATAGGGGCTAATAAAAAATTGTTGACACTGAGTTTGAATGTTTGTGGGCAAACGTTTTTTGAACTGGGAGTGCTGATAATGTTTTTGGCTATAACTTTTTTTGAAACTTTATTGAGGGTACACTTGGCTTCTTTCTTGGGTTTCAGAACCCACATGGCTAGTTTGGAACCGCTTTGGTGCGGTTCATTTAGGCTGAAAAAACATTGAGTGAGATGGGCAGGGCCTATTTTCGCGCCTCAGTTCCGCAGTTGTATTTGCAAAGCAAGCAGCAAGCTCCAACTCCGGTGGGCCCTTGTGGAAGTGTTGGGCCAAATCGAAGCTTTAACCCCATTTTTTCAATCCCTGAGGGCAGGTAGGCGCCACAGCAGGGCTGTGGCGAGGTGCAGGGGGTGTTTTTTTCTGGATTTAGGCCTTATTAACTATCCGGTTTTTCACAGTAAAGGGTTAAGTGTTCCTTTCTTTGTGGGGCAAACTTAGCTGCATAAATTGAATCTTATATCAAAAAATTGAAACGATTGATGTATTTTAAAGCAGTTTGCAAAGAACATATTTTAGCTAATAAAAGTATGTCGCAGGATGATTCTCAGTCAGAAGGGAATCAAGTTATGCCATCTAATTCTCCCCAAGTGTCACAACCATTAACGCCTGCACAAGCGACGCCGAGTACTTCTAGTGCGTCTAATTCTTTCACCCTGCAAGATATGGCCGCAGTTATGAATACTACCCTCACAGAGGTTTTATCTAAGCTGCCTGGGTTGCAGGGGAAGCGCAGTAGGTCTGGTGTGAGAGTTAATGCTGAGCCCTCTGACACTTTATTAGCCATATCCGATGTACCCTCACAATGTTCTGAGTTGGGGGTGAGGGATTTGCTGTCTAAGGGAGAGATTTCTGATTCAGGAAAGATGTTCCCTCAGACAGACTCAGATATGACGGCTTTTAAATTTAAACTAGAACACCTCCGCTTGTTGCTCAGGGAGGTTTTAGCAACTCTGGATGATTGTGACCCTATTGTAGCTCCAGAGGAATTGTGTAAAATGGACAGATATCTATAGGTTCCTGCCTACACTAATGTTTTTCTGGTCCCTAAGAGGATTTCGTACATTGTTGCTAAGGAGTGGGATAGACCAGGTATTCCCTTTTCTCCCCCTCCTACTTTTAAGAAAATGTTTCCCATATCAGACACCATGCGGGGTTCGTGGCAGAAGGTCCCTAAGGTGGAGGGAGCTATTTCTACCCTGGCTAAGCGTACAACTATACCTATTGAGGACAGTTGTGCTTTCAAAGATCCTATGGATAAAAAAATTAGAGGGTCTCCTAAAGAAAATATTTATTCATCAGGGTTTTCTTCTGCAACCTATAGCGTGCATTGTTCCTGTAACTACTGCAGCTGCTTTTTGGTTCGAGGTTCTAGAGGAGGCATAGAATTAGGGCTTTCAAGCTAGCTAATTCTTTCATTACAGATGCCGCTTTTCAACTGGCTAAATTAGCGGCAAAGAATTCAGGTTTTGCCATTTTAGCGTGTAGAGCGTTATGGCCTAAGTCCTGGTCTGCTGATGTGTCATCAAAATCTAAGCTTTTAGCTATTCCTTTTAAAGGTAAGACCCTATTCGAGCCTGAATTGAAGGAAATAATTTCTGACATTACTGGAGGTAAAGGTCATGCCCTGCCTCAGGATAAGACTGTTAAGATGATGGCTAAACAAAATAATTTTCTTTCCTTTCGAAACTTTAAAGGAGGACCCTCTACTTCCTCTTCCGCCACAAAGCAGGAGGGGAATTTTGCTCAATCCAAGTCAGTCTGGATACCTAACCAGGCCAATTAGCGGCAAAGAATTCAGGTTTTGCCATTTTAGCGCGTAGAGCGTTATGGCTTAAGTCCTGGTCTGCTGACGTGTCATCAAAATCTAAGCTTTTAGACATCCCTTTCAAGGGTAAGACCCTATTCGGGCCTGAGGTGAAAGAGATCATTTCAGACATCACTGGAGGAAAAGGCCATGCCCTTCCTCAGGATAAGACAAGTAAGATGAGGACCAAACAAAATAATTTTTGTTCCTTTCAAAACTTCAAAGGTGGTCCCTCTTCCTCCTCCCCTGCTGCGAAGCAGGAGGGGAATTTTTCTCGCTCCAAGTCAGTCTGGAGACCTAACCAGACTTGGAGCAAAGGTAAACAGGCTAAGAAGCCCGCTGCTGCCACCAAGACAGCATGAAGGGGCAGCCCCCGATCCGGGACCGGATCTAGTAGGGGGCCGACTTTCTCTCTTTGCTCAGGCTTGGGCAAGAGACGTTCAGGACTCCTGGGCTTTAGAAATTGTGACCCAGGGGTGTCTTCTAGATTTCAAAGATTCCCCTCCAAGGGGGAGATTCCATCTTTCTCGATTGTCTGTAAACCAGACAAAAAGAGAGGCGTTCTTATGCTGTGTAGAAGACCTATATACCATGGGAGTAATTTGCCCAGTTCCAAAAACAGAACAGGGGCAATTTTAGATCTCAAAATCCTAAACAAATTCCTCAGAGTCCCATCCTTCAAGATGGAGACCATTCGGACTATTTTACCAATGATCCAGGAGGGTCAATATATGACCACTGTGGATTTAAAGGATGCGTATCTGCAAATCCCTATCCACAAAGATCATCATCAGTTTCTCAGGTTCGCCTTTCTGGACAAGCATTACCAGTTTGTGGCTCTTCCCTTCGGGTTGGCCACAGCTCCCAGAATTTTCACAAAGGTGCTAGGGTCCCAAATCTCACACAGACATTATGTTTACTTTTCTAAGATCTCACGGGTGGAAGGTGAACGTAAAAAAGAGTTCACTTACCCCTCTCACAAGAGTTCCTTTCCTGGGAACTCTGATAGTTTCGGTAGACATGAAAATCTTTCTGATGGAGGTCAGGAAATCAAAGATTTTAACCACCTGCCGAGCTCTTCATTCCATTCCTCGGCCGTCACTGGCTCAGTGTATGGAGGTTATCGGACTAATGGTAGCGGCAATGGACATAGTTCCGTTTGCTCGCTTGCATCTCAGGCCACTGCAACTATGCATGCTCAAACAGTGGAATGGGGATTATGCAAATTTATCTCCTCAGATAAATCTGGATCAAGAGATCAGAGACTCTCTTCTTTGGTGGTTGTCACAGGATCATCTGTCCCAGGGAATGTGTTTCCGCAGGCCAGCATGGGTCATAGTGACGACGGACGCCAGCCTATTGGGCTGGGGTGCAGTCTGGAATTCCCTGAAAGCACAGGGAGTGTGGACTCAGGAGGAGGCTCTCCTCCCGATAAATATTCTGGTATTGAGATCGATATTCAACGTGCTTCAGACGTGGCCTCAGCTGGCTTCGGCCAGATTCATAAGATTCCAGTCGGACAATATCACGACTGTGGCATATATCAATCATCAGGGGGGAACAAAGAGTTCTCTAGCGTTGATAGAGGTTACCAAAATAATTCGATGGGCAGAGACTCACTCTTGCCATCTATCAGCAATCTATATCCCAGGAGTGGAGAACAGGGAAGCAAATTTTCTAAGTCATCAGACTTTTAATCCGGGGGAGTGGGAACTCCATCCGGAGGTGTTTGCACAATTGATTCATCGATGGGGCACACCAGAATTGGATCTGATGGTGTCTCGTCAGAACGTCAAACTTCCTTGTTATGGGTACAGATCAAGGGATCCTCAAGCAGTACTGATAGATGCTCTAGCGGTACCTTGGTCGTGCAACCTGGCTTATGTGTTTCCACCATTTCCTCTTCTCCCTCGTCTGATTGCCAGAATCAAACAGGAAAGAGCTTCAGTGATTTTGATAGCACCTTCGTGGCCACGCAGGACTTGGTATGCAGACCTGGTGGACATGTCATCTCTACCACCATGGACACTGCCACTGAGACGGGACCTTCTCATTCAAGGTCCGTTCCAGCACCTGGAGTTTGAACGCTTGATGTTATCCAAGCGGGGATTCTCTGAGTCGGTCATAGATACCTTGATTCAGGCTCGAAAGCCTGTCACTAGGAAGATTTATCATAAGATATGGCGTAAATATCTTTATTGGTGTGAATCCAAAGGCTACTCATGAAGTAAGATCAGGATTCCTAGGATTTTGTCCTTTCTCCAAGAAGGATTGGAGAAGGGGTTATCAGCTAGTTCCCTAAAGGGACAGATATCTGCTTTGTCAATTGTACTGCACAAGCGTCTGGCAGATCTTCCAGACGTTCAGTCGTTTTGTCAGGCTTTAGTTAGAATCAAGCCTGTATTTAAACCTGTTGCTCCGCCATGGAGTTTGAATTTAGTTCTTAAAGTTCTTCAAGGGGTTCCGTTTGAACCTATGCATTCCATAGATATTAAGCTTCTATCTTGGAAAGTTCTGTTTTTAGTTGCCATCTCTTCGGCTCGAAGAGTTTCTGAACTATCTGCATTGCAATGCGACTCGCCTTATCTTGTTTTTCATTCTGATAAGGTGGTTTTGCGTACCAAACCTGGATTTCTTCCTAAGGTTGTTACTAATAAGAATATTAAAGAAATTGTTGTTCCTTCCCTGTGTCCTAATCCTTCCTCTAAGAAGGAGCGTCTGTTGCACAACTTGGACGTGGTTCGTGCTTTGAAGTTTTACTTGCAAGCGGCCAAAGATTTCCGTCAAACATCTTCTCTGTTTGTTGTCTATTCTGGAAAGCGTAGAGGTCAAAAAGCTATGGCTACCTCTCTTTCTTTTTGGCTGAAAAGCATCATCCGTTTGGCATACGAGACTGCTGGACAGCAGCCTCCTGAAAGAATTACAGCTCACTCTACTAGAGTGGTGGCTTCCACATGGGCTTTTAAAAATGATGCTTCTGTTGAACAGATTTGTAAGGCTGCAACTTGGTCTTCACTTCATACCTTTTCCAAATTTTCCAAATTTGATACTTTTGCTTCTTCGGAGGCTATTTTTGGGAGAAAAGTTCTTCAAGCAGTGGTGCCTTCTGTTTAGGCATCTGTCTTGTCCCTCCCGTTCATCCTTGTCCTATAGCTTTGGTATTGTATCCCACAAGTAAAGGATGAATCCGTGGACTCGTCGTACCTTATAGAAGAAAAGTAAATTTATGCTTACCTGATAAATTGATTTCTTCTATGGTACGACGAGTCGACGACCCGCCCTGTCATTTTAAGACAGATTATATTTTTTTTATTTAAACGTCAGTCACCTCTGCACCTTTTAGTTTCTCCTTTTTCTTCCTGTACCTTCGGTCGAATGACTGGGGGGTGGAGCTAAGGGAGGATCTATATTGACAGCTCTGCTGTGGTGCTCTTTGCCACTTCCTGTTAGCAGGAGTATAATAGCCCACAAGTAAAGGATGAATCCGTGGACTCGTCGTACCATAGAAGAAATCAATTTATCAGGTAAGCATAAATTTACTTTTTTGCAGATGACACAAAGTTGTGTTAGGTCATTAGGTCAGTGCAGGATGTTGGAAGAATAGAAATTTGAAGAATGGGCTGGTTAATGGAAAATTAGATTTTATACTGTAGAATGCAAGGTTCTAAATTTTGGAAGTAATAATACGCAGGCAGCCTATTATTTAAATGGAGCTAGACTTGGCAAAACTGAGGAGGAAAATGATTTGGGCATACTTATAGATAATAAGCTAAACATTGGTGCACAATACAGGGCAGTTGCTTCTAAGGCTAATAAGATAATAGCATGTATTAGAGGAGGCATTGATGCAAAGGGAGGAAAGCATAATTCTGTCATTACATAAATCCCTGGTAAGACCTAACCTTGAGTATGTAGTGCAGTTATGGGGACCAATATTAAAAAAGACATTGCAGTTAGAAAATGTTTAGTGAAGGGCCACAAACTAATAACAAACTATGAGGAGAGGTTAGCAAAACTGGGTCTATTTTCTCTAGAAAAAAGGCACTTGAGAGGTGATATGTTAATTTACATAAATATATTCAAGGCCCATATACAGAGTTGGCAGAAGCTCTGTTTATTCCAAGGAAATTGTTTGTGAGAAGAGATCACAATTTAAGGCTAGAGGAAAGGAGCTTTAATCTCCAGCAATTTAAACATTTTTTCACTGTAAGAGCAATCAAATTGTGGAACACATTGCCTAAGGAGGTAGTGAATGCCAATACTTTAGATACATTTTAAAATGGTTTAGATACATTTGTGTATAATGGGTCACATTTTTAATGGGATTAAATTATGCTCAATTGGAGCTTTTATTGTTAATCAGGTAGGATCTTTATAGGTTGAACTTGATGGACTTCTGTCTTCTTTCAACCTCTACTATGTTACTATGTTATGACTATGCTTGTTCTTCTCCTCCTCCATTCTCGTACAGTAGCCCACCACCACACTCCACTGCTACTGTCTTAACAACACAAGACACTCTTCTAATCTTAGCTTACCCCCATCACCACTTGTACAAGCTCACACAGTCACTTCTAACCTCAGTGCTGGCAGGAAAATTATTGCATTTTATTAGTTGGGACTAGCACATATCTTACTGCCCCTGGGCTGTCTGGGTATCTGCCCCTGGGCTGTCTGGGTATTGTAGTCCCAGCCAACCTGGCCATCCTGAAAGCCTGTGGTGTCGCTTGCAGCCAACCTGAGTGCGTTACACCTCTCGCACCTACGTGGAGCTGGCCTTGGACACAGCACTTGCTGAAAGAGCCTAAGGTGCTTGTGTCATCTGGTCTAATTTCTGGGACTGATAGTGTAAATAAACAGATAGGACATTATGTAGATTCATTATGGAGATTTTTTTTTTTAACTTTACAATCTTATGTAAAGGATACACCTGGGACTTAGTATACTACAATCATTTTTGGAAACTAGTGAACATTAATTTAAACTTTTTACAAAGTTTATGCTCCCTTTACTTTTTAATGAATTCTGGATAATAACATATAGACAAATAAGTGGGTCGGCAATGGCAGTCTGTGCCCCAAGATATGCATATCTACACTTGGGAGCATGGTAGATGTTTTTGAGCAATATGCTTCATTAATGGATTACCATCAATTACTTTGGATCAGATATGTGGACTACATCCTGGTACTATAGTATGATCCACTGGAGAGATTTAAACAATTTGTAAAGAATATAAATAAGAATTACCATAAAATTTTCTAAATCTAGAGACCAGTGAAACTGAATTACCATTTATTGATATTCTAATTAAAAAAGAGGGTAGCTTAATGGTCACTAAGAATTTTAGGAAAAAGACAGCAACTAATACTATTTTAGAGGCTCCAATTAGCCATCCTGAACCCTGAAGAAGAAATTTTGGTGGGTCGGTGGGTTCGTTTAGCTGATTAAGAAGAAATTGCTCATTGCGAATTAAGTCACATGCACAGCTAATGAGTAATAGGTTTTTGAAGAAATGTTACTCTAAGAAAAACATTAAAAAGCTTTGCTAAAAGCAAGAAATACTGAAAGAGATACTCTTTTATATTTTCCTAAGCTTAATAAATCAGAAATTAAAATGAGATATATCTCTTAACTGTCAATGAGAAAATGTTCTAATGAAAGATTGGCACCTCTTAACCCTTGATGAAAAGTTGAAAGATGTTGTTGGGGAAAAACCATTAATGATGGCACAGAAATCTCCTAGCCTAAAAGATAAGCTGGTAAAAAGCAGATCTGTAAAGAGTACAACCACTACTGATTGGTTAACAACAAATAGAGGAATAAAATTGAATTTTACTAGTGGACACTGTACCAACCTAGTTTTGCTAATACTTATGCTTAGGAACATCCCCTTGCTTGGAACTCAATCAGACAAAGCATGTAGAGGTAGCTCAAATGCATCTAACTTATGAAATATTTGTAAGAAACAGAAAATAACAGCAAGTGATGTGTAATAAATCTTCATAGATAAAGAAATAGTGGCTAGATGCCTTTTCCTCTACTATAAGAACTTATCAAGTATAGAAAGAGCAGAATCTTTGGGGCTTCCCTATGGACAGTTACTTCTTTATAGGCATTACCATCATATGTATGAAATATGTAAAGTGTCAGTTTGGAGTTCAAAACACAAATATATGTATAACCATACTTTTAATAATGATCAAAATAATGTGCATAATAACTTTTATTGGTGTCGGAAATGTCTTAATTAGTTAATCACTGTTGTGGTTAATAAAGCGACAGTAAAGTCAAAATTAAAAGTTCATGATTCAGATAGAGCATGTGATTTAAATATCCTTTGTTGAAGAGTAAAGCTAGTTATGCTGATAGGAGCTCAAGAGTGAGAACAGGTCTATAGCATAGTGTTTATAACTATGTATCACACCGTTATAAACAATGTTGCAAACTGCTGCCAGATGGCTAGACACATGTGCACTACCCTGAGGTCACCTTAGATTACTCTTTAACAAAGGATACTAAGAGAACTAAGAAAAATTCATAACAGAAGTAATTTGGAAAGTTGTTTTCATGCTCTATCCAATCCATTGAAGTTTAATTTGGACTTTACTGTCCTTTTAAAAAGAAACTATTATATTAATATAGTCTAATATATTTTAATATAATAATATTTGCTTACATAAATGCCTTTGCTTTTTTATTTTTTTATTAATATTGCATGTGTTTCTTTGTATTTTGGCAAGAGTAAACCTTTCAAATTTGGTGAATACTCTTAGGTATATATTGACAGAGAAAAGTTATTTACCAAAGATTGGTAATTAGTTTTTTTTTTCTATTAAGTGATCCACAGGCATTGAATTACTTCCTGCATGGAACCAGCAATACATCTGTAAGTATTTTGAGTAATTAGTATAAGGAATTTTTATTGCTTTTGTAATTTTTTTTATTATTATATACTTCATTCTTAAAAAGATAATTTTATACTTTATAGGCTGGTGAGGAATTAGCAAATGCAGATTATTCTTCTAATTCAAATTCCATATTTGCCAATTCAAATGTGAGTATAAAACAAAAATATATTTAAATGTTAATGAATTTTGAAATATGAAAAGCTGTTTTCTATTTTTAGAATTTGGTTTGTTGAAGTTATAAAATATATTTGCATCTCTATAGTTTAGTTGTACTATATTATATTATAATATTTTAAGAACATAAATGAAAACATAAAAAAAGTAAAATTCTGAGGATAGACTTACGCATATCCCAAACATAGTTTATTTCTCTTATAGTCCTTGTCCTTTTTACCTGGAAGTTTAAGTAAAACCGCCCCTTCTGTAAAAAAGTGCTTCTACAAATTACACTTGAACCTAGTATCTTTCTATCTAAGTTAAAATTCATATTTAGTTTGGTGCTTTTCAGTTTTGAGCAGAAGCAGTTTTACAATTTACATTTTTCAGCACTAAATGCTTTTATAAAAAGCTATCACTGTGCACTTGCATGTAGAGACAGTGGGGGGTAGTTATCAACGTGTCTACTTTTCCTGCCTTCGCCGGCCCAATACGCCCGCCTAAGCTCGCCTCACATCGCCGCCGCGGACCTGCAAAAATTTGCCTAAGTTATCAAAAAAGCTGTCAAAAAGCCGCGCACCAAGTACGGGCGATGAGCAGCGGACTGTGAGAGTTATCACTCATCCGATCTCGCTGCTCTTCGGCTTTTTTACAGCTTTCTTGCTAGCCTGTCACTAAGCACCCACACTAAACTACACTGTTCTACCCCCTATACCGGCGCCTCCGAAGCCTCCCGCAACTAAATAAAGTTACTAACCCCTAAACCGCCGCTCCTAGACCCCGCCGCAACTCTTATAAATGTATTAACCCCTAAACCGCCGCTCCCGGACACCGCTGCCACCTACATTATACCTAGTAACCCCTATCCTGCCCCCCCTATACCGTCGCCCTCTATAATAAAGTTATTAACCCCTATCCTGCTGATCCCGCACCTGGCCGCAACTAAATAAATAGTTTAACCCCTAAACCGCCGCTCCCTGACCCCGCCGCAATTATTAAATGTATTAACCACTATCCTGCCCCCCCTACACCGTCGCCACCTATAATAAATGTATTAACCCCTATCCTGCCCCCCACTACACCGCCGCCACTGTAATAAAATTATTAACCCCTAAACCTAAGTCTAACACTAACCCTAACACCCCCCTAACTTAAATATTAATTAAATAAATGTAAATAATATTTCTATTATGAACTAAATTAATCCTATTTAAAACTAAATACTTACCTTTAAAATAAACCCTAATATAGCTACAATATAAATAATAATTATATTGTAGCTATCTTAGGATTTATTTTTATTTTACAGGCAAATTTCAATTTATTTTAACTAGGTACAATAGCTATTAAATAGTTATTAACTATTTAATAGCTTACCTAGCTAAAATAAAGAGAAATTAACCTGTAAAATAAAAACTAACCTAAGTTACAATTACACCTAACACTACACTATACTTAAATAATTTATTCCTATTTAAAACTAAATACTTACCTGTAAAATAAACCCTAAGATAGCTACAATGTAATTAATAATTACATTGTAGCTATTTTAGGATTTATATTTATTTTACAGGTAAATTTGTATTTATTTTAGCTAGTTAGAATAGTTATTAAATAGTTATTAACTATTTAATAACTACCTAACTAAAAGAAATACAAAATTACCTGTAAAATAAATCCTAACCTAAGTTACAATTAAACCTAACACTACACTATCATTAAATTAATTAAATAAATTAACTACAAATAACTACAATTAAATACAATTACATAAACTAACTAAAGTACAAAAAATAAAAAAGCTAAGTTACAAAAAAGTTACAAACATTTAAAAAATATTACAACAATTTTAAGCTAATTACACCGAATCTAAGCCCCCTAATAAAATAACAAACCCCCCCAAAATAAAAAAATGCCCTACCCTATTCTAAATTAAAAAAGTTCAAAGCTCTTATACCTTACCAGCCCTTAAAAGGGCCTTTTGTGGGGCATGCCCCAAAGAATTCAGCTCTTTTGCCTGTAAAAGAAAAATACAACCCCCCCCAACATTAAAACCCACCACCCACATACCCCTAATCTAACCCAAACCCCCCTTAAAATAACCTAACACTAATCCCCTGAAGATCATCCTACCTTGAGTCGTCTTCACTCAGCCGAGCAGCGATGGAACCGAAGATGAGATCCGGAGCGGCAGAAGTGAATATCCAAGGGGCGCTGAAGAAATCTTCCATCCGATGAAGTGATCCTCCAGTCGGCGCTGAAGAAGTCTTCCATCCGGGCGATGTCATCTTCCAAGAGGAGCTGAAGACGTCTTCTATCCGGGCAATGTCATCTTCCAAGCGGGGTCTTCAATCTTCAATCTTCATCCCGCCGACGCGGAACATCCTTCTTTACCGACGGACTACCAACGAATGAAGGCTCCTTTAAGGGACGTCATCCAAGATGGCGTCCCTTCAATTCCGATTGGCTGATAGGATTCTATCAGCCAATCGGAATTAAGGTAGGAAAAATCTGATTGGCTGATTGAATCAGCCAATCAGATTCAAGTTCAATCCGATTGGCTGATCCAATCAGCCAATCAGATTGATTGGCTGATCCAATCAGCCAATCAGATTGAGCTTGCATTCTATTGGCTGTTCCGATCAATCATAGGAGGCGTGTTGCTGCCATTGCTGCTGAAGAGTGGGTAACACCTCATCTCCAGAGGCCAGATATCCCACCCTTCACAGCAAATGCTGGCATAAATATAGATGTGGCAGGTTTTAGCCCCCAGCAGTTTCTGGAAGTGTTTCTGGGCGATGATGTATTGGGGAACATTGTCGCCCAAACTAATTTATATGCCCATCAGTTCCGTGCTGCAAAGCCTGGAACATATTTGGCAAAGCAGCAATGGGCCCCCATCAATGTGCCAGAATTCAAAAAATTCTGGGCATTGACCATGCTGATGGGCATCATAAAGAAACCCTCCATTCGCTCCTACTGGAGTACTAGCCCCATCTGCTCTACCCCCATTTTCTCCCAGATTATGTCGAGGAAGAGGTATGAAATGATTCTGCATTTCATGCACTTCAGCGACAACAGCCTGTGCCCCCCTAGGGAGCATCCCCAATTTGACAGGCTGTATAAAATCCGCCCCCTGATAACCCACTTTTCTGCCAGGTTTGCAGAGGCTTATACACCTGGAAGGAATATATGCGTTGATGAATCCCTAATGAAGTATAAGGGAAGGCTGGGATTCAAGCAGTTTATTCCTTCCAAGCGCTCCAGATATGGGGTAAAGGTGTATAAGCTCTGTGACAGCGAGAATGGGTATACTCAGGCCTTCCGGGTGTATGAGGGAAAGGATAGCCAACTTGACCCTCCAGGTTGCCCAGAACATATGGGAACCACTTGCAAGATTGTCTGGGACCTGATATTACCCCTAATGAACAAAGGGTATCACTTGTACTTAGACAATTTTTATACAAGTGTCCTTTTGTTCAAGCTACTGTATTGCTTTGATACAGTAGCTTGCGGAACAATTAAAAAGAACCGCGCAGGTTTCCCAGGACAGCTTGTACGCACCCGGCTACGAAGGGGGGAGACCTCAGCTCTGCGCCAAGAGGAGCTGTTGGCACTTAAGTACAGAGACAAGAAGGATGTATACCTTCTTACCACCATCCACACAGAGAGGACGGCGGCGGTTTCTGTACGTGGCAGAGCTGAGATCATAAGGAAGTCTTATAACCGGCATATGGGTGGGGTTGATCTGGCTGATCAGCTGCTGCAGCCCTACCTAATTATGCGGAAGACAAGGGCCTGGTACAAAAAGGTTTCAATTTACCTAATGCAGATTGCAACCCACAACGCTTTTTTGTTGTTCAAAAAAGCAAACCCCAGAGTTAAAAAGACTTTTTTACAGTTTCAGCTCCAGATTATTACGGGGATTTTGTACCATGATGCACCTGCTCCCCGGGCGGTGATGGGAGAGAGCAGAGTTGGGGCTACCCATTTTATTTTTAAAATCCCCCCTACTGCCGCAAAGCAGAAACCACAAAAAAAATGCAGAGTCTGTACCAAGAGGGGGAAGAGAAGGGACACCATATATCACTGTCCTGATTGCCCTGGACAGCCTGCACTCTGCATTGGGGACTGCTTCAAGCGGTACCATACAATGGTCAATTTTTAAAAAAATAAATACATTTGCTGTTATATATATATATATATTTTTTTTGGTTATGTTTACAGTTAGATGTTTTTTGTTTTTTTTACTTTTACTGTGCCAGATTTTTACATTTCACTACTCTATTTTTTTCTAAAATTGGGCCTGTTTTTTTTTAACCAAAACCCCTGTCAAACCTTTGCATGGGGGACATAGGTGTTCTCAGGGTGCCTTGCAGAAAACAACCTGAAGTATGTTTTTGTAATAACTTACAACAGTCTCTCCTAAATCATAGTCAAAAAGCAATGTGTCTGTAAAAATGAAAATTGAAAAATTACCACCATACACTTTCTCCAATTTTTTGGGCTAAAACGGTTGCTTCAAAGGCATCAAAGCACACCATATACAATACCTTGGGGTGTCAACATTTAAAAAATATACACTTTGAATGCAATAAATAAAAGTGGGGTATGCGATAGGCCCCAAACTAAAGATAGGCCTATCAGAAGAAATACTCTCATTTGTAATAACTAAATCACAAGTCATAAAATTGTAACATAACCTTCCCAAAATCCTGGCAAACCTATGCATGGGGGGCATAGGTGTACTCAGGGTGCCTTGCAGAAAACAACCTGAAGTATTCTTTTGCAATAACTTACAACAGTCTCTCCTAAATCATAGTAAAAAAGCAATGTGTCTGTAACAATGAAAATTGAAAAATTACCACCATATACTTTCTCCAATTTTTTGGGCTAAAACGGTTGCATCAAAGTCATCAAACCACTCCATGTATAATACCTTGGGGTGTCAACTTTTTTTTTTTTTTTCTTTTTTTTTTCTTTTTTTTTTTTCAAAATAATGCTTTATTGGTAAAAGATTTGACAATGTACAAATGCGTATGAAACCATCACGACATAGAATCATTAACAGTGTTACACATTAGTTTTAGCTTATCTTCTCTTTTACATCATATCTTTGAAAACATACAATCAGGTGATTAAGAGTGAATCTTTTACTATACTTATAAACATTTTCTAAGATCAAAAGTATATACTTTGAAATAACCATATTTTATCAGGCATTATAGGAAAGGAAGTGTTTATCAAACTCTCGGTTTTATTTATTACACTGCCGAGAGTATCTGGAAACCTGATATTAGCTCTTCTGCCAATGCAGAAGGAAAAAGTCAACCAGACTGAAAAATTAGCTAGAGAATAGAGTAGAGGGGGAATAAGAAGTGTCGAGTGACTACAGAAGAGGGAGGAGGGGGAAGGCAATAATAAAAAAAAAAAAAAAAAAAAAAGGGGGGGGGGGAATATATACTATATACAGCCGTTGCCCACTGAGTTAAAGTCCTCGGCCCTCCCAAGTTAATAACATCATTTCGTGAGTGCAGAGCTTACCAATTCTTAAATAATGATATCTCTCTAACCTCAAAAGCTCTCCCACCTTAGCCTTCCATTCCAACATATTTGGAGTGTTTTGTTTTTTCCAGTATAAGGGGATGAGACCCTTTGCAGCATTCAGCATTAACAGGAGGAGCAAGTACTTGTCCTCCCCTATAATCTTGGGCAGGTGGTGATAGATTAGATAGTTAGGATTTGGGGGGATAATAACCCCAAGTATTCTGCTCATTTCCCCCAGTGTCGTGTCCCAGTAAGTTTTTATGTATGGGCACGACCACCAGATATGAATGAGGGTACCCTCCTCTCCACATCCTCTCCAGCATCCCCCACTAGTCTGTGGATATTTTTTTTTGAGTCTCTGGGGGGTGAGGTACCACCTGCTTAGTAACTTAAAATGTGATTCCTGTATTTTAGCTGAGACAGATGCCCTCCTTGCCCTCTCGAATATCTTTAACCACTCCTTATCAGTAATGTTTAGTCCCAGGTCTTCCTGCCAGGCCTGTTTGTAAGATGGGAGAGGAATCTTGCTACCTATGACGAAGAGTTTATAAATTTGTGAGATTAGGTGTGATGGGGTGTGTGACATGGTACAGAGCATCTCAAAATGTGTCCTACCTCTGGTTATGGCAGCCCTGTTCTTATGTGTATTAAAGTAGTGTCTGACTTGCGCCTCTCTAAACCACGATGAGAATAGATCACCATCCCATTCAATCAGTTCTGGCCTAGCTTTCATCTTATCCTGGTGAAGGATATTGAGCATTGCTGCGTCCATTAGGTTGTATAACTTTTCTGAGAAATATGGCCCTGTTTCTACACCCACATCAGGGTTTTCTCTTAACGGCGTGACGGGGGAGTCAAAGGTGGACAATCCGAGGTCTTTATTGATTAATCTATCCCACCCTTTGAACGCATCGTCCAGTAGTGGGTATTTTTTGGTTATGATTGGTCTGTTATTAGGGGATATCCACGCCAGTGTCCCCGTATTACCCCTCCTTAAAATAGCATTATCTAAGTGGATCCATGCCTTTTGCTGCGAGTTTTGGCACCACTCCACTATTCTTTGGAGAGATATAGCCTTTTGGTAGATCCGCAAATCAGGGACGCCTATGCCCCCCCTATCTCTGGGCATATAGATAGTTTTTTTTCTTATCCTAGGCCTGCAGCCATTCCATATGTATGACTCCACGGCTGATTGCACTTGGTGCAGATAGTGTGAGGCTGATGCCTAAGGGATAGTCTGAAGGATGTAGAGAACCCTGGGCAGGACGTTCATTTTAACCACACCCACTCGACCCAACCATGAGATGGTTTTATTCTTCCAATTTGCCAGATCCTGCAGGATCTCATCCCTGATACGCTTATAATTGATCTCTGTTATGTCTTTTATATTCGATGTAATTGAGATACCTAGGTATTTTAAGGTATGGTGAGCTATTTTTATCGGACAATCCCGACTAAGGGCCTCAAACTCCCCATGGGGGACAGAGATGTTCAAGATTTCAGATTTGGAGGGGTTAAGTACAAAATTCGACAGACTACCGAACCTTGTGAATTCATCCAGGGCGACCTGCAGAGACTGGCCAGGATCAGTGATCGTCAAGAGTATGTCATCCGCATACATAGCTAGTTGGTATTCAGAGCCTCCGACAGACACTCCTTTGACTTTGCGGATGTGCCCTGATTTTACTGGCCAGTACTTCTATTGTAAGGGCAAACAGGAGGGGAGAAAGGGGGCAGCCTTGTTGCGTCCCATTTTTAATCGGGAAGGTGCTAGACAGGGTTCCATTCACCCCAACTTTCGCGTTCGGAGCGGAGTACAGTGACATGATTCTATTGATAAATTTGGGCCCGAAACCGAACCTATCCAATGTTTGTCGCATAAATGACCAATCAATCCGGTCGAACGCTTTTTCAGCGTCGGTTGATACTACCGCCATTGGGATCTTATTATTATGGGCATACGAGATTAACTGTATAACTCTTAGGGTATTGTCCCTAGCCTCACGACCAGGAATAAATCCCACCTGGTCTGTAGAAATTAGCTGTGGGAGGAATTTGTTGAGACGATTGGCGATGACTCTGGCCAAGATCTTAACGTCCGAATTTAGGAGGGATATAGGACGGTAACTTTCCGGTCTGTCCTCTGCTTTCCCCGGCTTAGGGATCACAATTATGTGCGCCTCTAACATGGTGTGGGGCAAGTGGGGGGTCTCCGTCAAGGTATTAAACAGTTTCTGCATCTCTGGCGCCAGAATATCAGCAAAGAGCTTATAGTACTTAGCTCCATAACCGTCCGGCCCCGGGCTCTTACCTGCAGTAAGGTCCTTTATGGCCTGTTTGATTTCTACTAAAGTGATTGGAGACTCAAGGGCCTCAGAGTCCTGCTCAGTTAGTTTGGGCATCCATCAGATATTGTCTTATCCTCTGCGCCCTTTCGGATGAGGGGAGGATCATTTCATCTTCCTCCGCCCATGGTTGAATATTATAGAGGGACTTATAGTATTCACCAAAAGTTTCTGCTATTGATTTTCCATCCTCCCTGGGAACCCCCTCCCCATTCACCATTCGGTGAACGTAATGTTTTGTTCGTTTGCGTGAGATAGCCCTGGCAAGCATCCTCCCCGCCTTGTCTCCTTGTTCAAAGTAACGCTGTTTTAAAAACAGCGCCTTTTCTTCTGTTATGTGTGATCAGTCCACGGGTCATCATTTCTTCTGGGATATTATCTGCTCCCCTACAGGAAGTGCAAGAGGATTCACCCAGCAGAGTTGCTATATAGCTCCTCCCCTCTACGTCACCCCCAGTCATTCTCTTGCACCCAAAGACTAGATAGGAGGTGTGAGAGGACTATGGTGATTATACTTAGTTTTTAGAACTTCAATCAAAAGTTTGTTATTTTACAATAGCACCGGAGCGTGTTATTACCTCTCTGGCAGAGTTTGAAGAAGAATCTACCAGAGTTTTTCTTATGATTTTAACCGGAGTAGTTAAGATCATATTGCTGTTTCTCGGCCATCTGAGGGAGGTAAAAACTTCAGATCAGGGGACAGCGGGCAGTTGAATCTGCATTGAGGTATGTAGCAGTTTTTATTTTCTGAATGGAATTGATGAAAAAATCCTGCCATACCGTTATAATGAACATGTATGTATACTCTACATTTTAGTATTCTGGGGATGGTATTTCACCGGAATTACTCTGTAAAAGTACATTAAACCTTTTATTAGGTATTTTTCATGTTAAACGTTTTTGCTGGAATGTAGAATCGTTTGCATTAATGAGGTACTGAGTAAATAAGTATTTGGGCATTATTTTTCCACTTGGCAGTTTGCTTGTGTTAATTATGACAGTTTCGTTTCTCTCTCACTGCTGTGTGTGAGAGGGAGGGGCCGTTTTTGGCGCTCTTTGCTACGCATCAAAAATTTCCAGTCAGTTTTTCTGCATGATCCGGTTCATCTCTAACAGAACTCAGGGGTCTTCAAACTTCTTTGAAGGGAGGTAGATTCTCTCAGCAGAGCTGTGAGACTTATATAGTGACTGTGATTTAAAACGTTGCTCTGTAATTTTTATGTTTAAAATTTAATTAGTGTTATTTTACTAATGGGAACAAACCTTTGCTAAAAAGTTGTGTTGTTTGTTAAGAGTGATGCTATAACTGTTTTTCAGTTCATTATTTCAACTGTCATTTAATCGTTTAGTGCTTCTGAGGCACAGTACGTTTTTATTAAATAAAATTGTAACCGAGTTGCATGTTTATTGCTGTGTGTTGAACATGTCTGATTCAGAGGAAGATACCTGTGTCATTTGTTCCAATGCCAAGGTGGAGCCCAATAGAAATTTATGTACTAACTGTATTGATGCTACCTTAAATAAAAGCCAATCTGTACAAATTGAACAAATTTCACCAAACAGCGAGGGGAGAGTTATGCCGACTAACTCGCCTCACGTGTCAGTACCTGCATCTCCCGCCCGGGAGGTGCGTGATATTATGGCGCCTAGTACATCTGGGCAGCCATTACAGATAACATTACAAGATATGGCTACTGTTATGACTGAAGTTTTGGCTAAATTACCAGAACTAAGAGGCAAGCGTGATCACTCTGGGGTGAGAACAGAGTGCGCTGATAATTCTAGGGCCATGTCTGATACTGCGTCACAGCTTGCAGAGCATGAGGACGGAGAGCTTCATTCTGTAGGTGACGGTTCTGATCCAAACAGATTGGATTCAGATATTTCAAATTTTAAATTTAAATTGGAAAACCTCCGTGTATTACTAGGGGAGGTCTTAGCAGCTCTCAACGATTGTAACGTTGTTGCAATACCAGAGAAAATGTGTAGGTTGGATAAATACTTTGCGGTACCGGCGAGTACTGACGTTTTTCCTATACCTAAGAGATTAACTGAAATTGTTACTAAGGAGTGGGATAGACCCGGTGTGCCGTTCTCACCCCCTCCGATATTTAGAAAGATGTTTCCAATAGACGCCACCACACGGGACTTATGGCAAACGGTCCCTAAGGTGGAGGGAGCAGTTTCTACTTTAGCTAAGCGTACCACTATCCCGGTGGAGGATAGCTGTGCTTTTTCAGATCCTATGGATAAAAAATTAGAGGGTTACCTTAAGAAAATGTTTGTTCAACAAGGTTTTATATTACAACCCCTTGCATGCATCGCGCCGATCACGGCTGCGGCAGCATTTTGGATTGAGTCTCTAGAAGAGAACCTTAGTTCAGCTACGCTGGACGACATTACGGACAGGCTTAGAGTCCTTAAACTAGCTAATTCATTCATTTCGGAGGCCGTAGTACATTTAACCAAACTTACGGCTAAGAATTCAGGATTCGCCATTCAGGCACGCAGGGCGCTGTGGCTAAAATCCTGGTCGGCTGATGTAACTTCTAAGTCCAAATTACTTAATATACCTTTCAAGGGGCAAACTTTATTTGGGCCCGGTTTGAAAGAAATTATTGCTGACATTACAGGAGGTAAGGGCCACGCTCTACCTCAAGACAAAGCCAAAGCTAAGGCTAGACAGTCTAATTTTCGTCCCTTTCGGAATTTCAAAGCAGGAGCAGCGCCAACTTCCACTGCACCAAAACAGGGAGGAGCTGTTGCTCGTTACAGACAAGGCTGGAAGCCTAACCAGTCCTGGAACAAGGGCAAGCAGGCCAGTAAACCTGCTGCTGCCCCAAAGACAGCATGAACCGAGGGCCCCCGATCCGGGACCGGATCTAGTGGGGGGCAGACTCTCTCTCTTCGCCCAGGCTTGGGCAAGAGATGTCCAGGATCCCTGGGCGCTAGAGATCATATCTCAGGGATACCTTCTAGACTTCAAATTCTCTCCCCCAAGAGGGAGATTTCATCTGTCAAGGTTGTCAACAAACCAAATAAAGAAGGACGCGTTTCTACGCTGTGTACAAGATCTATTATTAATGGGAGTGATCCATCCGGTTCCGCGGTCGGAACAAGGACAAGGGTTTTACTCAAACCTGTTTGTGGTTCCCAAAAAAGAGGGAACTTTCAGGCCAATCTTGGATTTAAAGATCCTAAACAAATTCCTAAGAGTTCCATCGTTCAAAATGGAAACTATTCGGACAATCTTACCCATGATCCAAGAGGGTCAGTACATGACCACAGTGGATTTAAAGGATGCTTACCTTCACATACCGATTCACAAAGATCATTACCGGTATCTAAGGTTTGCCTTCTTAAACAGGCATTACCAGTTTGTAGCCCTTCCATTCGGATTGGCTACGGCTCCAAGAATCTTTACAAAGGTTCTGGGTGCCCTTCTGGCGGTACTAAGACCGCGAGGAATTTCGGTAGCTCCGTACCTAGACGACATTCTGATACAAGCTTCAAGCTTTCAAACTGCCAAGTCTCATACAGAGTTAGTTCTGGCATTTCTAAGGTCGCATGGATGGAAAGTGAACGAAAAGAAGAGTTCTCTCTTTCCTCTCACAAGAGTTCCATTCTTGGGGACTCTTATAGATTCTGTAGAAATGAAGATTTATCTGACAGAAGACAGATTAACAAAGCTTCTAAATGCATGCCGTGTCCTTCATTCCATTCAACTCCCGTCAGTAGCTCAATGCATGGAGGTGATCGGCTTAATGGTAGCAGCAATGGACATAGTTCCCTTTGCACGCCTACATCTCAGACCGCTGCAATTGTGCATGCTGAGTCAGTGGAATGGGGATTACTCAGATTTGTCTCCCACTCTGAATCTGGATCAAGAGACCAGAAACTCTCTTCTATGGTGGCTTTCTCGGCCACATCTGTCCAGGGGGATGCCGTTCAGCAGGCCGGACTGGACAATTGTAACAACAGACGCCAGCCTTCTAGGTTGGGGCGCTGTCTGGAATTCTCTGAAGGCTCAGGGACAATGGAGTCAGGAGGAAAGTCTCCTGCCAATAAACATTCTGGAATTGAGAGCAGTTCTCAATGCCCTTCTAGCTTGGCCCCAGTTAAAGACTCGGGGGTTCATCAGGTTTCAGTCGGACAACATCACGACTGTAGCTTACATCAACCATCAAGGAGGGACAAGAAGCTCCCTAGCAATGATAGAAGTATCAAAGATAATTCGCTGGGCAGAGTCTCACTCTTGCCACCTGTCAGCAATCCACATCCCGGGAGTGGAGAACTGGGAGGCGGATTTCTTGAGTCGCCAGACTCTTCATCCGGGGGAGTGGGAACTTCATCCGGAGGTCTTTGCCCAAATACTTCAACGTTGGGGCAAACCAGAGATAGATCTCATGGCGTCTCGCCAGAACGCCAAACTTCCTCGCTACGGATCCAGATCCAGGGATCCGGGAGCGGTTCTGATAGATGCTTTGACAGCACCTTGGAACTTCAGGATGGCTTATGTGTTTCCACCCTTCCCACTGCTTCCTCGATTGATTGCCAAAATCAAACAGGAGAGAGCATCAGTGATTCTAATAGCGCCTGCATGGCCGCGCAGGACTTGGTATGCAGATCTAGTGGACATGTCATCCTGTCCGCCTTGGTCTCTACCTCTAAGACAGGACCTTCTGATTCAGGGTCCATTCAAACATCAAAGTCTAACTTCTCTGAAGCTGACTGCTTGGAAATTGAACGCTTGATTTTATCAAAACGTGGTTTTTCTGAGTCGGTTATTGATACCCTGATACAGGCTAGGAAGCCTGTTACCAGAAAGATTTACCATAAAATATGGCGTAAATACCTATACTGGTGTGAATCCAAAGATTACTCCTGGAGTAAGGTTAGGATTCCTAGGATATTGTCTTTTCTACAAGAAGGTTTAGAAAAGGGTTTATCGGCTAGCTCATTAAAGGGACAGATCTCAGCTCTGTCCATCTTGTTACACAGGCGTCTGTCAGAAAATTCAGACATCCAGGCCTTTTGTCAGGCTTTAACTAGGATCAAGCCTGTGTTTAAAACTGTTGCTCCGCCATGGAGTTTAAACTTAGTTCTTAACGTTTTACAGGGTGTTCCGTTTGAACCCCTTCATTCCATTGATATAAAATTGTTATCTTGGAAAGTTCTATTTTTAATGGCTATTTCCTCGGCTCGAAGAGTCTCTGAGTTATCAGCCCTACATTGTGATTCTCCTTATCTGATCTTTCACTCAGACAAGGTAGTTCTGCGTACTAAACCTGGGTTCTTACCTAAGGTAGTCACTAACAGGAATATCAATCAAGAGATTGTTGTTCCATCCTTGTGTCCAAATCCTTCTTCAAAGAAGGAACGTCTTCTACACAATCTGGATGTAGTTCGTGCCCTCAAGTTCTACTTGCAGGCAACTAAAGATTTTCGCCAAACTTCTTCCCTGTTTGTCGTTTATTCTGGACAGAGGAGAGGTCAAAAAGCTTCTGCTACCTCTCTCTCTTTTTGGCTTTGTAGCATAATACGTTTAGCCTATGAGACTGCTGGACAGCAGCCTCCTGAAAGAATTACAGCTCATTCCACTAGAGCTGTGGCTTCCACTTGGGCCTTTAAGAATGAGGCCTCTGTTGAACAGATTTGCAAGGCTGCAACTTGGTCTTCGCTTCATACTTTTTCCAAATTTTACAAATTTGACACTTTTGCTTCTTCGGAGGCTATTTTTGGGAGAAAGGTTCTTCAGGCAGTGGTTCCTTCTGTATAATGAGCCTGCCTATCCCTCCCGTCATCCGTGTACTTTTGCTTTGGTATTGGTATCCCAGAAGTAATGATGACCCGTGGACTGATCACACATAACAGAAGAAAACATAATTTATGCTTACCTGATAAATTCCTTTCTTCTGTTGTGTGATCAGTCCACGGCCCGCCCTGTTTTTTAAGGCAGGTACATATTTTTTAAATTATAATTCAGTCACCACTACACCCTTGGTTTCTCCTTTCTCGTTGGTCTTTGGTCGAATGACTGGAGGTGACGTAGAGGGGAGGAGCTATATAGCAACTCTGCTGGGTGAATCCTCTTGCACTTCCTGTAGGGGAGCAGATAATATCCCAGAAGAAATGATGACCCGTGGACTGATCACACAACAGAAGAAAGGAATTTATCAGGTAAGCATAAATTATGTTTTTTTTATAGTCTTCCTGGAGGAACTCCAGTAAGGCTGACCTAGCACCAGCCAAATCTCCCCTAAGTCTCTCATCTGTGGGGTGTGATTTGTGCTCCCGCTCACTGATTTCAACCCTGGACAACAGTGCTTGGTACTGGTTTTTCCTTTGCTTCGTTAGCTTAGCCTTTTGCTTAATCAAGAGACCTCTAATGGTACATTTGTGGGCCTCCCAGATAGCTGTATCTTGAGATTCAGTATCTGCATGTATACACAAGTATTCTGCCAGAGCCCTTTCGACCTCCAACCTAAAGACCTTATCTTCAAACAATGTGTCATCCAACCTCCAAATGTAAGGAGTGACTGGCACATCAGGCCACAGGATGGTGCAACTGATTGGCGCATGATCTGACCATGTGATATTATGTATATTACTACTTGTTGTTATGGTAAGGCCTGCTGAATCTGTGAGTAGGTAGTCTATTCTAGAATACTTCCTGTGTGGATGGGAGTAGAATGTAAATTTTTTTGTGGTAGGGTGGTGTACATGCCAAATATCATGTAATGCTAATTCTCTCAATGAGGAGTTCATTCGTTTAAGGTTCCTATGGAGGACACTGGAGAGTCCGTTCGAGGTATCTAATGCTGGGTTTAATGATGCGTTTAGGTCGCCTCCCATAAACAAAATGCCACACTGCATTTCCAATACTTTATGTGTTATTTTCTGAAGAAAAAGGTGTTGGGCTTGATTGGGGCAATATATATTAACAAGTGTGACAAGTGTGCCACATAGTGACCCCGTAAGGATGATGTACCTACCCTCAGGGTCACGATAAACCTGATGGAGTTGGAAAGGGGTTTTTGAATTGATTAGGATGCCCACCCCGTTTTGCTTCTTGGGACCTGACGCAAAGTAAGCTACGGGATAGTGATGGCTAAACCATTTAGGCTCATGTGCAGCAGAAAAGTGAGTCTCCTGTAAAAAGATGACATCCCCCCCTTTCCTATGTAGGTCCCTTAACACTATTGAACGCTTACCTGGGCTATTGATACCTTTCACGTTGACAGAAATCAACTCAGTAGGCTGGTGCCCAGCCGCAGGCCGTAAGTGTGCCATGTTACCTGGGGAGAGAAAAAAAAAAAAAAAAAAAAAAAAAAGGGGGGGGAGAAAAGGGGAGAGGTGGGAAAAGACGAATGAGGGATAGGAGAAGGGTGAAAAGGAAGAATAGAGGGAAGAGAGTAGAGAGAAGCTAGGAGGGCAGGAGAAAGAAAGGGGGGTGAAAAAGAAGAAGAGAAGAGTCTAAGAGGGGAATTGCCTGAAAGTGCAAAATAATATAGCTAAGTAGTGCCAAACTATTGCAACTATACAAACAGCAATATACAATCTTTGAGCATATAAAGCACAATTCAGACTCGATCTAAGATTCGAGTGCAATCCAAGGAATTAAACTTACCAATTAGGGAAAGTGTTCCCTGTGTTCTTACAAGACCTATGGACTTTTAAACATTAAACAGTAAACAAATACATTCTTCAGGTTAAACCTTATTCAGTTCTTCTATACCCTTTTTTCTGAACTAAGCTATAATAACATTAATAAACTAGCACGAAATAAAATACAGAGAGGATCCCTGAACTCTTATGGGATGTTACTTCTGCACACTGCTGTGACCCATTCATAAAATCTAATGTTTCTATATGTCTATGTTTATGTTTGGGGGGGGGGGGTTGGGGTCTATGGTTGTGCCTAGGCTTGGGTACCCTGCTAAAACCCCTAATGAATCAGACAATATACTATTATCGTGTAGCAGCATAGTGTATCCTGATCTGTAGTATATCTATGACATCCCCCCACCTAACTTTTAGATGATTCCTCATTGGTGACCTGTGCTACATTCCTAATAAAATTAAACTTTAACTCTATGATAACTTGTAGCTTAAATATGTGAAACAAAAATGTTTAGGCAAAACAATTGTCCAAACCTGAAAGGAACATACTTCTGTCAATGTCCAGATATGTCCCTGGTGGGACACAACAGTGGAAACATAATATCAAACCTGGTTCCGAGTCCAGAGAGGGTTCTTCATACTAAAAGACCCTGAATCAGCCAGGAAGTTGCTGAATCTCTTCATGCGCCTCAACAGCTTGATCCACTGGGGCCCCCGGCCTCCTCTGTGGTGGTCGTATGTGGAGACCTAGAGCTTGATTAAAGGAAGGCAGGTCCTCTATATTTCTGAAGACATGTGTTGTGTTGTTCCTTGATACGATGAGACAGGTAGGGAAGCCCCATCTATAGGGGATATTTTTGTCCTTCAGCGTGGAAGTAATAAACCGGAGGTCCCGTCTTTTCTGTAGGGTGGCTGGACACAGATCGGAATAAACCTGTATTTCAGATCCCCTAAATTCTATTAACTGTTTTGCTCTGGTCATCCGTAGAATGTCCTCTTTGTCTTTAAAGGATAGCAATTTTAATATTATGTCTCTGGGAGGGGCCCTGTTTGGCGGTTTAGGGCGCAAGGCCCTATGTGCCCTCTCTATAGGGATCTCGGGGCCTGCTTCTGTATTCTTAAGGTGTTTGACAAAGTCTTGTATGTAGGCCTGGATAGCTGGGGGTTCTACCGTTTCCGGGACTCCCCTCAGTCTCAAGTTGTTTCTGCGGCTTCTATTTTCTAAGTCCTCTATACGGTCCATTAACGTGTGTACTGTGCTTTCCTGGGCCTGTATAAAGCTGGCCTGGAGTTGGAGGTCTGAGTTAAGCGCTTCATGTTTCTCTTCAATTTGAATGACTCTGTGGTCAACGGCAGCTATTTCTTTCTTCAGCTCACCAAACATGGACTTAAAGTCTTTCATGGCCTCCTTTATATCATCTTTAGAGGAGAGGTGTCTAATATCCTCTTTAGTCACAAAATTTTGCTGTCCATTAGTAGGCTCAGAGCTATGGACTTGTGCTGTGGCCGCTATAATATGTGGGTCGGGCCTGGTGGCTGGGGTGGCTGGGTCTGCAGCTATCAAATAGTTCTCCATCATAGAGGACTGGGTACTTTTAGCAGGTTTAGAGTTTCTTTTACTGGTCATCTCTGCAGCCCACTGGCAGCTCCTGTAACTGTTATCAATTTATAGATCCTGTATACTGTGTCAGAGGCTGCAAAATGCATAATCAGGCTATATATTTCTTATGTCAAGGGCAGAGAAAGGTCCAGCCACTATCCTTGAAATTATTTTTGAGGGCTTCACTTGTGACAAAAAGTATGTGGATGAAGTAGTGCTGTTTCAATTAAAGGTCCCCCCAAGATCACTAGGCCACTCTCAAAGATAAAGCTTACAACTTCTGTCTGCCACCCCCTGGTACTTAGATCTGTTCTGGCGTAGTGAGCATCAGGAAGTCTCTGCTACATTAAAATCAGGCACCAGGCCCAGTGCGGCCTAACTCTGGGGAAACTGCGTGAACTTCTAGCAGGGACTTCAGCTTCTGTTATACTCAGGAGGTTATTTCCTCAATCTGTCAACCCGGTAGTCAGAAAGGAACAATGTAGTGGGCCCCAACAATCCGTCTGTGTCACCAAGGGCCCTAGCCTTATGTGAGGGTAAGTTCTTAGGGAGTAAGTTCTTAGAGAGTCCACCTGCGGTTGGGGTAAGGATCGGCCGCACCGGTCAGCGCTAGGAGGCTATTCCCCTCGGCCCCTCCCGCCTCTAGTACTCACGGAGTCTGGAGCTATCCGGTAGTCGTGAACCCTGGAAGGCCTCTTCAATGCTCCACCGCTCTCTCCTCTGACTGTGTCTCCGTCGCGGCTAACGCCGCGTCCCCTCCAACCGCGAGACTTCAGCCTAGTTTGTGATCAGTCTAAGCGGTTTTGCTCAGGTCGGTGGTAGCCGCAGAGTGGCAATGGAGAGTGACAAATCGCCAGTATCTGAGCCTCCCAGTGCTGTTCCCTCAATCCTCTGGGTAAGATCCTTGGGCCTCGATCAGGCGCATGGCCTCCCGAACACCAGTTCTCCCGGTCTGCTGCAAAAAAATTAGTTTCTCTGTCAGGGGTATCCGTTGGATGTTTCAGTCAGTGCCAGTTTTAGGGTAATAAGTGCTTGTTAATGCATTTGTTTTATGGTAAGAACAACAGGGACAACGGAGCTTTTTCAGCAAGCAGCCATCTCCATTCGTGGCTTGGCTCCGCCCCCGGGGTGTCAACTTTTTAAATATAATCACATTTATGGAAAACAAATAAATTGGGGTATGTTAAAAGACCCCCCAAAAAGACGATAGGCAAAGAAAATATGTTAAATGTGAAAAAAACCCACAAACACATGTCAGACATTTGTCAGTGCACCGCCCAAACAAGCCACCAAACCTATGCATAGGTGGTATCACTGAACTCAGGAGATGTTGGTGACCACATATTGGTGTCTTCTTTGGTAGTAACACATAACAGGAGCTGTGAATCCATGTCTAAAGTACAATGTATGTGAAAAATAACACAAAAAAATGAATGCCCAATAGTTTGACAAAGACTAGTGGTTGAATTAGTGTATGGAAAGTGTTAAAATACCTGCATTTGAAATACCCTAGGATGTCTACTTTTCAAAAATAAATGGTTTTATGGGGGTAAATTACATTGGCCGGCTTCAGAAATGTCTTAAATAGAACATGGGTGCATGGGATGTGAAAATGGGAAGTGTAAAAAATGGAATGCGCTTCCTAAAAATAAGGCCTTCTAGCCCCCAGAGAACCCAACACACCTATACATGGGTGGTATCACTGTACTCAGGAGATGTTGTTGAACACATATTGAGGTGTTTTTTGGCAGTAACACATAACAGGAACTGAGAATCCATGCCTAAAGTACAATGTGTGTGAAAAATAACACAAAAAAATGACTACCCAAAAGTTTGACAAAGACTGGTGGTTAAATAAGTTAATGGAAAGTGTGAAAATACCAGCATTTCAAATACCCTAGGGGGTCTACTTCTCAAAAATATATGGTTTTATGGGGGTAAATTTCATTGGCCGGCTTCAGAAATGTCCCAAATAGGACATGGGTGCATGATGACCGATGTGAAAATTCCAAGTTGAAAAACTGGAATGCGCTTCCTAAAAATAAGGCCTTCTAGCCCCCAGAGAACCCAACACACCTATACATGGGTGGCATCACTGTACTCAGGAGATGTTGTTGAACACATATTGAGGTGTTTTTTGGCAGTAACCCATAACAGGAACTGAGAATCCATGCCTAAAGTACAATGTGTGTGAAAAATAACACAAAAAAATGACTACCCAAAAGTTTGACAAAGACTGGTGGTTAAATAAGTTCATGGAAAGTGTTAAAATACCAGCATTTCAAATACCCTAGGGTGTCTACTTTTCAAAAATATATGGTTTGATGGGGGTAAATTCCATTGGCCAGCTTCAGAAATGTCCCAAATAGGACATGGGTTCATGATGACCGATGTGAAAATTCCAAGTTGAAAAACTGGAATGCGCTTCCTAAAATTAAGGCCTTTTAACCCCCAGAGAACCCGACACACCTATACATGGGTGGTATCATTGTACTCAGGAGATGTTGTTGAACACATATTGAGGTGTTTTTTTGGCAGTAACACATAACAGGAACTGAGAATCCATGCCTAAAGTACAATGTGTGTGAAAAATAACACAAAATAATGACTACCCAAAAGTTTGACAAAGACTGGTGGTTGAATTAGTGCATGGAAAGTGTTAAAATACAAGCATTTTAAATACCCTAGGGTGTCTACTTTTCAAAAATATTTGGTTTGATGGGGGTAAATTCCATTGACCAGCTTCAGAAATGTCCCAAATAGGACATGGGTGCATGATGACCGATGTGAATATTCCAAGTTGAAAAACTTTAATGCGCTTCCTAAAATTAAGGCTTTTTAGCCCCCAGAGAACCCGACACACCTATACATGGGTGGTATCACTATACTCAGGAGATGTTGTTGAACACATATTGAGGTGTTTTTTGGCAGTAACACATAACAGGAACTGAGAATACATGCATAAAGTACAATGTTTGTGAAAAATAACACAAAAAAATGACTACCCAAAAGTTTGACAAAGACTGGTGGTTGAATTAGTGCATGGAAAGTGTTAAAATAACAGCATTTGAAATACCCTAGGGTGTCTACTTTTCAAAAATATATGGTTTTATGGGGGTAAATTCCATTGGCCAGCTTCAGAAATGTCCCAAATAGGACATGGGTGCATGATGACCGATGTGAAAATTCCAAGTTGAAAAACTGGAATGCGCTCTCTAAAAATAAGAGCTTTTAGCCCCCCGAGAACCTG